>NC_046184.1:121698538-122058038 GCF_011004875.1 Balearica regulorum gibbericeps
GACATAAAGATCCAGCAGGCTAGGACAAAAAGCAGCTCACAAAAGCAGTCATTGCACTTACAATTTGAAGAGTTTTCTATGGTTCAAGCAAGGAGAAATGTAAAGTACATTGGAAAACCAGTTACATTCTCTGCTTTCATATTTAATTTACCACTGTGGAGGCTTTGGTAGCGGGCTATTTCAAAGCCCATAAGACAGAGGCCTCTTTACTGGCACACTGATGTTCTGAAAACACCTACCAGAGATACGATCCCTGCTGTTAGTCTGGCACCATGTGGTTTTTAAGCTAAGAGTCAATGTTGCACTACATGCAGAAGTAATGTTCTCTCGTATCTGTTTTTAATAGCGCACTGAGTCAGGACACTGTGAAAACGAGAAAGGACTCGTTTTCCTTGGTAGTCTAGAAGCACTTGAGAAGGTCTGGGTGTGTTAGGTGCGTTACAGCACGGAGCACTCTTCTGCAAGGTGGAAAGTGTTGCTCTGAACTCTTTCAGGACAGGACAAGTATTGTTTCCATGTCCTTCATTCACTTCAGTATGTCTCCTCTAACTACTGAGCCTGCATCTAAGAGGCAGGCACCAGAAGATCAACTTTCCTTGTTGTGACTTTTATTTGGAAGAACTGTGTTTTGTGAAGCACTTGGTCCTCTCAATCTTTGAAAACACTCTGACTGCACTCCACTAAGCTTAGCTTCCCAGAAAGCTTAGAGAAAGAGCAGTCTTGTTAGATGATGCTGGCTGCGCTTGTGCCTGGGACCCAGTGCTGCACAGCCCTGCCAGGGTGGTCACTGCTCTGGACTGGCACAGGGACCGCTTCTAGCTGGGGGGGGTCAGCTGGTGGAAATCAAGGATCAAGGACCTATAAACTGGGTCTCCTAGGGATGTGATGTTTATTTTGAGAAGTGAAAATTATACAAACTAAAAGTGCTTTGTAAGAAGCTATAATGGCGTATACTCTTACTCTTTCATAAATTGTTTTGAAAATGTCAATGTTGCCACGGAAACAATTGTTTTTGTGTGTTTAAGTTGTTGAAGACCTTGCGCTCAGGACCTTTGACAGTATTTTCCAAAGCAGCAGAAAGTACTAATGGGAATATGAATGCTGTCATGGCGTGTGTTTCAGGTTGATACTATCATGCCTTACCAGCAAGGCATAATAGTTTTTTGTTTCAAGTGTTCATTTGCCCAATCTCTGCGCCAGTGTCTCCCTCTTAAGAGAGCCTCCTTTTCTGCCTTGGTTGTGGTGTTCAAGTTTAATAGGACAAGTAGCCTGCTTGCACAAGAGAGGCTTGGCCTTGGACGTCAAGGAGTTGGAGATTGCACAACTGAATACGACTGAAAACAGCTGGCAAACAAAGGACACCCCTCTAAGAACGGAACAAGCCTCGCTCCTGCCACGATGCAAGGAGAAGCACAGAGAGAAGGAAGCTCAGTGCAGTGTACCGTACCGTGGCAGAGAAGGGGTGTATGTGTCGGAGCTGGCTGGGTGAACAGCAGCCGGCCACAAGCTCAGGCTGCTCACCTGCACCGCAGGGCCTGGCTGCAGTGGCTCGTTTTGCAGGTACTCCTTGCCCCAGCTTTGTGAGCTTTTGCCTTGTTCAGTAAGAAATCGTCTGGCTACTTTGGATCTGTGTTGCAAGATGGGAGCAAAAGCCCTAAGCATCTCCTTGTGTGGTTCTTTTTTCCTGTGTTGAAGGTGTAGCAATGCCACTTGTTATTGTCGTGTGTGCCCCAGAAGGAAAACATCTTCACTGTTCATGACTGTGGGCCAGGGTAGTGCTGGGATATTTAGTAACGTGAACTCATAGCCCAGTTGCAGGTGCTGCTGTGCTAAGGGCTGTTTGTCCCTCCATGCCTACTGCTATCAATTTCTCAGCTTTACTAGGTTAACTGTTCCTTAAGCGAGTCTACCAAAATTATCTATTTCCTAAAAAATTCTAAACAAAAATTTAAAAAAAAAATGCAGTTTAGCTTAAGATATCTTGTTGGTACAGACCTGGGATGAGTAATAACTATAAAAGCAGTTATACAAGCAAACCTCGGGACATGCTGACTTTAAGCATGAGTAAGCCTCTAGCAGTGCTTGGGAGTAGGGACTTGGGAACAGCCGGTCAAACCAGGCATGGGATAAGCTCGCAGTTGCCTGGAAGTAATGAACTTGGTTACAGAAAAGTACTTCTTATTAATGCAGTGAAGTTTCAACTGTTACAGGTATTTCCAAAATCTAGCTGCTTATAGTAAAGGTAAAAGGAATTTAAATAGAATGAATCAAAAGAAGTAATTAACGTTTAATGGGTTTGAAAATGAACAGCACAGACTGCAGACCCAAGAAGCAATTATATATTGCAAAGTAAATACCACGAAGGTTCTTGTTATATGTCTTGATTGAAGAAATATTGATTCTTTTAGATTAGTTCTGGTAATTAGACCAATCTGCTTGTTTGTTTATTTTAGATGAAGCGAGCCTGGTTTGCTAGGCTCATTGTCTATAAATGTGTCCTATATTAACACATTGCATTGAACTGCAGGCAGTTTTTAATATCATTGAATATCTGGGGTTTTGGCATATAATTGCAGATGAGCTAAGGGTTATTCTGGCAGATAAAAATGAATCATAAGAGCATAAATGCTGCTCCTCAAACCATTACTCTGCTTGACTGAGGAGCTTTTGAAGAGCATAGCCAAGCTAGCAGTGGTGACATCTAGAATTTGAGTATGGCACACAGGCTCTTTTGAATATGAGGCTTTGGTACAATAAACACCTCTGTTTACTAATTAGCTTCTAATTTTTCAAATGATTGGGAGCAATTTTTGACTTGGCAATTGAACTGTTCTGAAATGCTGCAAGCTCCAAGAGAAACAGGTGCTCACTTTTCTACTAGTAATTTCATGTTTTGCATTTCTTTCAGTGCTTTATAACTTTGCCAGGTAGCAGAAAACAACCTCTGCTCCAGTGATCTTGTGCATCTCCGACAGAAGTAGAAACGATGAAGTGGAATGTACAGAGATGCAGAAGTTTCCCCCCATGCAGCTGCCCACCTGTCTTGGGTTAGGTCACAGAAATCTCACATGGGCAGATGAATATCAGTATCATGGCACCTGTAGGACTGAGAAGGTACTCAGAGTGGCAGAGTTATTTTAATATCTCTTTGTCTATGTCCAGTCAGAGCTAGTTTACATGAGACGGTAACAAGAGCAGAGAGCATCTGTGAAAACTATGCTTTTGCTCTCAGTTGTGGAGCCGCCCTCGTACAAAGTATCTGTCTGAATTTTGCTGGTGCAAGGCATGCTTGCATTTCTAGTGGGCTAGTCATTTCAAGGATCCCTGCAGCCTTCAGTAAAAGGATATTTAGGTCACCTCCCTCTCAAACATTGCATTAAAAGGCTACTGTTCAGAAGCAGCTGAACAAGCTTAGGTTTTTTCTTGTTGTTCAGAGTGGAGGTTTTTTCCATTTACACTGAAAAGATTTTGTGGTGTGTGGCTTCTGCCAGTATTGGTATTCAGGCCAGAAGGGACTGGTGTGATCTTGTCTGAAAACAGAGAACAAAAAACTTTGTCTGGCATGTATTTGTTTTTGCTATCAGTCTGCTTGATAGCCTGCCCTGTCTTTTTAGAAAGATACCTGCTTTTGTGTATATGCAAAAAGAGATCTGACCACAAAGATAATTATGAATTCAGACTGATAACAGCCTTGCGAAATATTTGCCAGTGAAATCATCCGAAAGAAGTATAGCTGTTGTGTTCGGGTAGGAATGTGCTGCTGATGGCAGCCAAGGTGACAGGAAAGAGAATAAAAGTTGGATGTTGTACAAGGAGGAAGAGGGGTGATGGGGGCCCCTGCCCTGCTGTTCAGCTCTTCCTTTCTTGCTTTCTTACCCATTGGGTTGTGAATAGCGGACTGTACACAGCACTGTACGAAGCACCATTGCACTGAACATCCTCCTCCTCTGCAGGATCAAGCTCCCCAGTGCAATTTAGGCTGCCAGTTCAGCTCACGTGAACTGTCTGAGGAACTGTTTGGGTTGTGTACCTGTTGGTTTTCCAAGCCAAGTTTTTCACCTCTTGACTGCAAAACAATGGGGTTTCATCTTAAGCTGCCTCGGTGACAGTCACCCACCCAGCAGAACACCTACTACTTCTGGTTTTAGTATTTTTACTTCTCTCTCTCTCTCCTGTGATGGAGATCTTCCAAACCCAAATCCTTCAGAACGGTGGCTTTCATCTTCCCTCCCCCTCCACACAGCCCCCACCTCCCTCCTGGGTCAAATCCCAGAAAATTTGCTGGTTGAAATGTAGACTTTCTATAAAGAAATGCCTGGAGGAGATATCCTTGTCCATGTGACGAATGTCAGCCTAGTGACAGTAGGCTGGTTGGTCTTTCTCACTTGTCGCAGATCCGTCAGGAAGGCTGAGGACCGTAAAGTTACAAATGAGTGGCATATGTTCTGCTTCTAGACTATCTTTTAGAGCAGCCTTTCTCCATGGCTGGTAAAATGTGAGCAGTTAGCAGTTTGGAGGTACAATTGTACGATGAAATAATGTGAACACTTTTCTGGGGAATTTCTGGATTTAGTGTAGAAGAGCACTGGCAGGAGAAAACTTTCCTTTTGTCACTTCTTGTTTTTGCAGTGGTGATTCTCACAGTTTGTGGAGAGCATCTGTGGCCTTCACTTTACTGTGTTATTTATTTAACAATCATAATAATAATAATAATTGTATTTATGTAAACTTTGTGTCGTGGCAGTTCAGATAGTGTTAGCAAACGCCGGAGCAGAAGCGTGAAGCGTAAACAAGTGAAGCCGATGTGCCGAGTCTTGAGTCTCCTAGCCTGCTCTCAGGATGAGGGAGGTGGTGGGTTTGGTACCAGGCAGCCCCGAGAGCCTGCCTGCTCCTGCCGGTTCACTTACACTGCTGATCGTGTGTTATGGTGGTTGCAATCAGAATAAATCATATTGCTTCTCTTTTGCAGAAGGTAGTGTTTTATACCTAAAACTGAAAGCAGCTCAGCAATTCTCAAAAGACAGACTTTCAATTTCTTCCCAATTAGTGTGTGGTACTTCAGAGAGAAGCTTTGAACTCGGGTAGGGGCTTGTAGGCACGCATACGGTGCTTGCTGAGACTTCATTTAACAGCAGTCAGAAGCTTCTCATGGTTCAGCCACAGCAGATTTGCATGTTGACAGATATCTCCTGGTTGGCTCTCTTTGTTTCTTATGTTTGAGGGTTGATAGGTTTTTTTGCATAATTTTCCATCCAGAAAGCAAAGTATATCGTTCTTCTTATAACACTTATCTCAGACGATCGCAGATGAGGACTTTTTTGTTTATCCTTTATTGTGCATCCCTGTTTTAACAGGTAAGGAAACTGTACCACTTACACTCCTGAAATTTCTTTCGTAGTTTATTTTTATCTGAATTCCCACCTGCCTTGAAAATGCAACCACTCGGAGTGAAGAGGAGCATTTTGTGTAGTCTTAGAGATGAGTAGACACTACTCAGGTTTTTGTTAATCATCAGAGACTAAGATTGGCAACATTATATAATTACATAACATTGATCTATTTTGTACAATACGAGAGGCCTATTACTCAAATCATTTTGTACTAATAAGGCTTCTGTTAGATAACTCCTTTTCTGTTTGTTATGTAAGGGCTGGTATTATAGAATCACTGTTTGAATACCAGCACTATAATTTTAGAATTGCTTTTATAATAGAAATACCAAGTAAGCCTTGCTCCAAATACAGGCAATTATTGCAATATCCTAATTAATTTTTTCTATTTTTTTTTTTTCTTCAAATGAGGCCTCTTGGTAATTGCCTCTTTGGTTTTGGTTTTTATTTACAAAATCCTGAGGCTGTCCTATGCCCCATCATATTCCATTATATATGCATTTTCTGAATGAATGTTGTGCACAGGAAAAATACTGATCAGCAGTCCTAGAAACTGGAGATTGAGCTTCACCTATGAAAATGTTGCAAGTGCCAGTTTACAGAGTCTGCATGTCTAGAACCCTCCTGTCGTCTTTGAACTACATGTGTGTTTGTGTCTGGGGTCTGGGGGTTTATTTTAATATAATTTAATATAATTTTATTCCTGTAATTGAGAACAGAAACAGTGTGAGCAGTCTTAAAATGAGATTGGGGAACACAGTCAGTTAAAATTCCTGGTTATTTCTAAGCAAGGAATTTAGCTGCAAGCTATCTCCTTCACTGACCAAGATGTAAATAGCAGTAAGACCTTTATCTGTGTAGCCACTTGATAAATGTGGTTGAGCTATAGATGAGGTTGGAAAAGGTTTTACAATAGACCTGGACTTTGAGCGGGACATAAGAGGGCAGGAGGACCTATTGACTTGGTACATAGAGACCACCTGACAATTTCCTTTAATTCATGAATGCTGTGATGCTTCTGTCCTGGTTGAGAAGTCGGTGTCCACTGGACGCTATTTATCACACTTTCTGGAGTATGTCATGTTTGCTTTGTGTGTACTTTTAAACTCAGAGGCAGCTTCCTATATTCTTTTTCCACCCAGATCCACTGAACTTCAGACTAGATAAAATCTCCATATTTGGCTGTGATTTTTAAATTCACAGCCTCCTTTTTTCCTTTTTTGGTCAAATAGTTCCAAGTATTGTCTATTTCTTTGGTTGTAAAAGCTTTCTATTTATTGTATCTTGAGTGGTTTTGTACTGTCTCTTTCTACTTTACCAAAATCTCCTAAGATCTCTGTGAGTCCACTCCCAGGGCAGCCAAGGGTTTAAGAGGAGCTAACAGCACACTGTAGCTTTCTGTAGTGCTGCTGCTAAAGTTTGGTCAAAAAATGGGAGCTTCAAGGGGCTGTGACTACTGCTTTAATTTTTCTTTGGCGCTTAAGCTAGCTTTTGGTTGGATTTTGTTTCCCCTTGTTTCTCTTAAAGGACTCTCGCCAGGTTATGCCAGCAAAAACTGTATCTGCACGAAGGGCTGTGTTGGCGTAATGGTAGGTGAAGAGGAATCACAGTTGTCGGTCCGACTGTTGTGTCCCTGTGTGGACGTAGCCTCAAGTCTCTCTATCTGGACTGTGCAGTTTATGGTGCAGAACAGCCAGATGGGCCCCTGAGCCTTAATCACACCAGCGGCACCCTGTTCCTGCTGGCTGGCTAGGCTGTAACCGCTACTGCCTTGTTTCTTTCCTCTCCAGCTCCCGTATCTCCTTTTTGTTAACCAAGCCGTTGAACTGTGGCTCAGGCCTCCCTAAAGTCCTAAATTTGTAGCGGGGAGAAGGGAGAGAAAATACTGTCATCTTTAGTTGGGTAGAGCTCTCCTCTGACACGTGCAGAGAAAGGGTAAGGGCAGCGGAGTTCCCCTCCGAGCAAAGCACCCAGGAGCCTGTGCCCTGGCTGGCTGCTAAGTCCCCTCCTTTACTCCATGCAATTTAAAGATGTCCCTTCGTCATGCCGCTAAGGTGAGCGGTCCTTCTGCCCTGCAAGGACTGCACTCTGGATGCAGACCAAACCCTTTCCCTGTCGTGATGCTCTCTTAAACCTTGTGTTCGCTCTTCATGGAGAAGAGAGACAGGCTTTGGTGGGGCAGGAGGTTCCTTTGTGTTAAAATCTAGATTTTGTTAACAACCTTAGTCGGCTCTTAAAAAAAAAAAAAAGTGTCAAGCGGCAGTGCTGAACATACGTACCTCACCACGTGAGCGAATCCAGTTGATTGTAGCCTGGTAATTTGCTGTAAGAAGATTATTGGATTAGAGCAGAAGCTTGGTTTGTCAGCAACACCACCTGACGGTAATATTTATTGAGAAGTATTACCTATTTTAAATATTAGTCAACTTATGCCCCAATCACACCTTCATTCTTGAGGTAAGAGGGGCTTTTTTAGTTCGGTGTTTTCTGAAGCCAGGTAATGGAGAGGACACCCAGCTCTTTTTCCTGCTGCTGAGCAGGCAGTTTTAGTAGCTGCAGCGCTTCCAGATTTACCTCGATGTGCTTTTGTCATCATAATCCCTCCTCCATGTCAAGACTGATTTGCTTTCCTAGCAAAGACTCACATCGTCCATTTTTGCTGTTCCATTTCTCCTCCTTATTTTGGTTTTATTAATCAATAACAAATTGGGAAGATGTTGGTAAGCCAGTCAGGTATATGTTTGCTAGCTGGAATCTGCGCTACGCTCATCGCCCTGGCTTTAGCCTATTACTTGTATTGGTAAGTTGGATTTTGTGCTGTGTCTGCGGTGGTGGCTTGTCCTTTAAAATGCTTTCTTGGGGTGGGCTGGAGGGTGGTGGTCCTTTGGAAATGCTCTTGGAGGCTGGTGTACTTAGTAAGGTGTGGCCAGGGGTAGATACCTCCCCTCATTCATGCTGGTGCCCTCTTAGTTGTTGTGGGACTTGGTTTTGCCATTGTTTGAGGTTTTGTTGTCTTATTCAGCAGCGAGCATAGTGGCTAAGGATGCCACAGCATGTCTTGGGTAAGATGGTGATTGTGTCTTTCTAGTTTGTTGTGAAAGCCTTTTAAAACTTCTTTCTCTCTTATTTCATGCTCTTGCTTAGCATTTGCATGGCTGTCTCTTGGCACACAACTTGGAAATTAGGCTGCGACAGGCTCACAATGCATTAGGGTGTTTGCAGGACACCTGTGTCTTCAGCACTTCAAAAGAAATGTTTCAGGCAGGTGCAAATTAAGTACTGCCATAGTTTTTACTCCCACCAGGAGCTCAGCAGGTTGCTTCCCCTTGGGGGTGAGCTAGGGCCCAGGAGAGTGGTGGCATGGAGCAGTGGGGATGGGATTTTTGCTGTGCTGGAGCGGCACGTGGCAATGGCCTTGCGCGGGTTTGGGAAAGGGAAGAGCAGTGCAGGGCTGCCCTAGATTTCTGGGTTGGCTTTGTCTCTATGTATCTCTACATATGTCCAAGACTTTCAGCCAAAAGAAATCTTGGAACTTAGTGCTACGTCTGGAGCAAATAGCAACTTTTAGAAACCCAAGTGCAATCTGTTGACTAGTTTTAGTGGAAAAATTACATGCCACTTCAGCTGTAAAAGGAAAAGCCTGCTGGAGTTGTAATTAATATGGGTATGATTGGAAGACTTTCCAAGGGGTGTGATGTTGCTGAGAACAGGTCTCCAGCGTAATATGTGGGTTCTTTTGTTTGTTTGTTTTATAAGGCGATGAAGAGACAAATAAATGAAAATCTGTGGGGTGATCTTACTGGCTTAGTTTTTCCCAAGTGCTTCCTCCAGGCAGTTATGCTTGTGCTATATACAAACCTACAATCCTCTCTGTGTGTATGCAAACACTTCTAATATTAATGAGTTTATTTACGTTTAAGCTTTACAGTGAATCGCTGCAGATATGTAAGCTTTCAGCTATATGGTGTGGCAGGACAAACTGTGTGTGATTACTAGCCTCTCTAGTCTTCAAAATGTTCAAGAAAACAGGACATACGTAAGTGGCTTTACAGTTTTAATGTTAAAAAACAGGAAATGTAGAGCTTAAGGATGTTAACAGCTGTCCTGCTAAGTGTTTTTTTTTTTACCAAAGAAAGTACATGTGATAGGTATCTACATGAACGCAGTGTAGCTTTTAATTAATTCTGCATGTCTTGACTCAGTATTGGGGTGCAGTATATGCATCTGATATCAGTTATACTTTTGAATTGATACAAATATAAATTTGTGTGTGTATTATACCTAAGTGTAGCATGTACATCTCTCTTGTGATTCTTTTTTTTGTCCTATTTTGTCCACTCTTAAAATTCTTGACTTGAATCCAGGTCAGATCTGGTTTGCAGGAGAGATTACAATTCTGCACACAGCAGGAATTAACTGGTATTAGGTCAGATTCTCTTCTTCAACAACCTCAAGGTTCAGGAGAAAATTAATGACATCATCTATTTGTGAAGAGAGAGCTCATTCAAACCTCTCTGATTAGATATGGATGAGACCTAACACAAGTATCTCAGAGTGCTTTTTTGGCTTAGTTGGTTTAGGTTTTTTTAACTCTTTAATTTGTTGATGCTTGAAGAAAACTGACTTTGATAAATATTTTAGTTTATTAATTTTTTAACATGTCTGCTCTGTAGGAAGTAACTAGAAAGACATTATTTGTTTGGGGTTTTTTCTTAAATGTGTTAGTGTGGTTGCTGCAATTCCCTTAGAATATCCTCAGACACAGAGCTGCAGTGATTAAGATCAGAGATCACCAGTTCAGCAGCAAATCAACTTTGCACATTGAGAGATTAACCCAGTTTTTCTGTAATTCCATCTCTGATCTTTTGCTTCTCCTGGATTGGAGTACCCTTATTACTTATTAGCTTGCTGGACAGGATGTATTTTGGTCATCTTCTGGGCTAAATTTAGTTTGTACTCACTAAGGAATTTGTCTAAGGAAGCAAAGGGTCTTTGTTCCTCTGGGATTTATGTGGCACCCTCATGCCTGGGGCTGGCTCCCTTGCTGCATGTCTGATGCAAGAGCACCACCAACCTCAGAAATGACCTGGGAAATCCAGCATGCCCCCTCCACAAAAGAAAAAAAAAAAAAACACCTCACAACATTGCTTAGATACGGGAAGGCTGGTGCTCAGGCAGCAAAGACAGATGTGCAAGGGGCCACCATGGTAACAGTCTCCTGAAGTTACGGGCAGCTGTATAGGAAATAGTCCAGAGAGCTCACAAGCGTCAGCCCATCTACCTCTCCACACATAGGCTCATTCTGCTATGGGGTACGAATGCCTCGCAAGATATACTGCAGCAATTCAGTGTATATACAGGTTCTGTAACCCATAGTGCAAAGCTAAAATCCACAGAAATTTTAAGAACGTGAGACATCACATTTTCTTCTTTGGTCAGTCATTACTGCTGCAGGGAGGTTGTTTGGTTAAAGTTTCCCCACAACATGAGACCCTAAAAGAATAGTCCTTTTTCACCAGTCAACAAATCGCTTAGCATGTTAATAATGGATTTATCGTTCTGTGTGTGCTTGTCATCACTTAATGTATAGGATAAACTCATAAGAATCCTCTGCTCTAATTTTTTGTGGTATTTAATTGACACATTCCAAGCTACAAAATGTTTGAAACAAATGCCTTTTCCTTTCTTTTTTCCCTGTTGCTGGATCTGCCCTCTTAAGTTTCAGCTTCTGGCCACCAAAGGAGACCAGAATACTAATATGGGTTTAGTTTGATTAATTGGTGTACTTTTTATTAGAACTTAAGGTAATTTTACTCAGTAGTCTTGCCACATTCCTAGCCCTGCTTTGTAGCTTGAGTGATGTGTCGAAACACCTGAACTTGCCATGAATGTTTTGATTTCATTAATGCACTTCTCAGAGTTAAGAGCAAAATAATTCAGATCACAAAGTTTTGGCAAGTGTTGTATTTTGTATTGTAATAGTTTAGCATTTTTTGAGATGGATTGAGAGAGGGGAGGCCTGTGCTAGACTTACATGCATATTCATGCAGTTTTAATGAGCCGCATAATTTCACTGCCCATTTATTTTATTTGCTTATTGACTGCAATTGTGCTTTGCTCTCTGTTTCAGGTGTTTGAAGCAATAGCTTAGCACATCATCTCTAATGATGTCTATCTTCATCTTCACTTGGATTTTATTAGTATTTCCCTTCATTGTAATTTTAGAATGAAGGTATTGTCTGTTATTTTAGGCAGAATAACCCGGAGGTTTTTACGTGCTGGCAGGGTGATTTGCACACTGCTGGGCCAGGTTGTTTCCCTGTTGGTGGGGAGTCCAGCGCCGCTGGCCCTGGGATGGTTAAACGCTCTGGGAACTACTGCAGCATGAGTGCTAAACTGGTCAAAGGTGAGCTCTAAGCCCCGCTCCTGTCAAGTTAGTGCTGGGTTTTGTGTTTCTCTTCAGAGACTTGCGCAGCAAAAGACTGCATAATGACTGTCCATTAAAATACTGTTTTAAAGAAAGATTGACGTCTGAGGGAGATAAATAGGCACAAATGAGGAGCCAGGTCATCCGTTAGTGTTCCCGCACCTGACTGGCCTGTCAGGCCTGTGGGGTGCAACCGTCTGCGCCGCCGTTATGGGAAGCTGAGGAAGAATGGGCCTGAGCCTGGTAGAGAAGTTCAGTTTTCAGAGCGCGTCTGTACAGATTATTACTCGATGCACAAAGGGTGGCATGGTATATTTCTATATAGTATCTATTAGTGGTGGATAATGTGCCCATAATCTATGGGCTGCTCTGCTGGAAATACCACCACATTTGTGTCAAAGCCACTGTATGCCCTGTGGCTTTATTTAGGCAGCTTAAACTAACACACTGAGAAGATAGGTGTCCTACATTGACTAGTAGTTGTCTATGAGATAAGTGCCTAGAGATTAAAACAGGCAGTGTCTTCCTAACACACCTGTAGCATCAAACTGTGTAGTTCTAACAGCGTAGAGTATTCAAATAAATCAGGAGTTTGTAGAGAGGCTGAAGCTTTGAACAGTGTTCTCAATGTGGATTTTGGGGGTTTGTTTCTATGCTGTGGCTGCTGTTCGTGGATCTGCAAACATGGAAATCTCGAATATCTAAAAATTCATTAGCCAAAGAATTTTGTGACTATGCCCATGTGCATAAACCATGAGTTTATCCAGGCTAACATAGCATTGCTGTGTGTTTTTCAATTTGACTTGAAGTTCAGCTTGGCAGATCTTCAGCCTGCTTCGCTATGAAAAAAAAACTTGGTGTTGTGCTGTTCAAATACATTTATCTGTGTGCCTTTTCTCAGCCATATGTTTTGAACCCATTGAGGGGTTTCCAGCCACGCTTTGTTGGCAGGTGGCAGCAAGGGTGGCTCCAAAATAACTGGAATCCTGCAAGTTTCATGGAGGTAGCTGAGGAGAGGAGAAAGGGGTTACTAAGAACCTCGCCTTAGGAAAATGTGACATAAAGCTGGGTGTTGATAGCCGGGTCTCTACACAGATGTGAGCTTGTAAATTTGTCAGTCAACACTAACATAAAAGTTTGTAGGGAACCAGGCTTTTGGAAGTACTTGCTAAATTCTTTCTTCAGTAGGCTGCCTCCTAATGATGAGTAGCTGGTTACTTAAGCTCTTCTCTGCAACCAAAGTAATTGTTATGTATTAACTAGATGGAGATTCCTATATATTGGATGTAGTTGGAGCTTGGGAGAAACATGTTAAAGGCTGGAGGAAAGACTGGAAGAGCAGCTGTCAGCACTCCACAGGCTGTTTTTTACTCTTGAATCCAAACCAAGTTGACCTAAGGGACTTTGCTGCTGATGCCCATTGCAGTGGTTCCTCTGCCACAGACCTCTAGTCTGGAGAGGCAGGCTGTGTTCTCGTTTCACTGGGGATGTGCAACAGCATAGTTCCGCAGGCACTTGGTCCCCAGTGGCTGATTTTGGATGCCCTTTGCAAACAAATGATGTCAGACTGTGATAACGAAAGAGATGTGACTTAACACCCTCAAATTCGGAAATACAATGAGACACCCCCATCATTTTAATGCTAGCGAACAGATTAAGAGTAGCAAAACAAATGCTCTAAGCAATACTTAAACTTGCATCTGTCTTAAGAAGGATGAGCTTGCTTGAAATCCAATCTTAGATTTGCAGTGCTGGTAGAGGAAAAAATGCATCTGTGGCTGAGTTACCTGATAGGCATGTCTATACCGCAGCTGCAATATGGTTCGTTTTAAAGGAGGGGTGAAATACTTGTAAGAGTAGCCATGGCAACATAAGCTCACTGCAGGCTGCAAAAACCACCTGGGAAGTGGAGTGAAAACTCTGGCAGTTTGGACTTAATTATTATTGCTCAAAGTGCATTGCCTGCCTTCCTGTAGAGCTCACTTGATGACATTTCCAATGGAAAGAGGTCTCAGAATGGTTTCCCATGGTCACATATGAGGTCAGCATCCTTTTTTCTATCGAGATTGTAAATGAGGACTTGTAATTTTAGAAGCATTCATTATAAAAATAAAAATAGAAGATAATATAGAAGAATATAGTTGAGTGGGACCTCTAGAGCATGCTGTTTGAGTTTGAGGCAGCTTTCAGCAGGGCTTATTTCACAGATAGTTTGGGTTACTCAGGGCTTTGTCCAGCTGGGTTTTGAAAATGTCCAAGTATGGAGTTTCCTCAGCCTCTCTGGGCAACTTGTTCCAGTGCTGAACCACTGTACATATGTTGTTAATACAGCTAGTAGTAGCACAAATCGGTGTTGTCTTTTAATGTCTGGAAAAAGAGAAAGGAAGCCTTGGTGAGGAGTGACCTTTGCTGTTAATTCCTTTCAGAAGAAGTTCTGGGAACGTGAAAGGCTGTTGCCGGTGAGAAGTTTATCTTCCCAGTGTTTGTGTTTGAACTCCTTGAGTTGGACCCTTGTAAGTTGTCAGTGGGGGAGCGTGTGCTCTGGCGGGACCTGGGCCCCTAATACAGAGAGTATGTTTGTGAGGCTGAGAGAAGCTGTGTCAGTGGTTGGGCTTTGTGACATGATGTCCCAAGATGACTTCATACCAAGGACAATAAATCATATCAAAAATTTTGGGGACTGAGATGCCTTCTTATTGGTCCATGTCCGAAAGTGAGCAATAGGTCACATTTTCCAGTAGCTGCTTCTTGGGAGAGGCCAGTTCACAATGCAAAGCAAACATCTGATGTTTGGTGGCCTTGAAACCGAAGTCAACCTGGAAGCAGTCAACCTTTTTGCCTGGAAAGGAGAGAATCAAACCGTATGCAGGTGTCCATGGTTTGGCCTTGAAGAGCTGGTCTCTCATCCTCTGTTAGGAGTCTGCCAGGGAAAAAGACCCTATCAGCAGCTAGGGTCACTCTTCTTCTCCCACTTGTCCTATAAATTGAAATACATTTTCATCAGTAGTTGTTCCCCCACGTCACTGTCATGCATGTATTCTGTTCGCTTTCGCACAGTCCAATTTATTTCTAAAACTAGAAAGTGAAAGCAAAATTTTGAGATCTGTAGCAAAGATCATAAAGTGCTCACAGGAACTGTCATCGAGGAACAGATTGAGAAGACTAATTGGCTCTGTATACGGGAGTAGGTAAGATGACAAAAATGCCGTCAGTGTAGATATCAAGAATGCATTATTGCAGAGGACAGGGAGAAGCTTTGGAGAGAAAACTAACTAGAAATGATAGTATGAAATGTCAGGAAAAAAATGTTTTTCTTAAAATATAATAGCCCTTGTTCAATTTTTTTTTTTTAGCAGAAAACACAACTGAGGAAGTGGCTTGTAATGACAGAAAATTGATGGGAGCTTGAGTTCTTGGGAAATTACTGTAAAAATAAAACTCGCAAACCATTAGGATACTATTGTGTATCCTGTATTCGGAATAGCATCAAATGCACTTTACTAAATAGACCGTCTTTCTACTTGGTACATGTATTGCCACGGTGAGTGGAGAATTAAAAACAAAACCTTTGTTGTTCTCAGGAGATCAATAATAGAAGCTACACTGCTGAAAATAGATGTTTATGGGGAGAAGGAGACAAGGTAAGTCAGGGATATTTTAGGTTTACTATCTTCTTGATGTGTCTGAGAAATTTTTGGACTGACCAGTGATAGCTTTGCTCGTCCACTGGGAGCGGGTCTGGGGGAAGGAAACTGATGCACGGGGCAGAGCTGAAGAGAGCTGCTGCACCGATGTGATGGGTGGATGCCGCTTCCTTCCTGCACCCAGCGAGTGAGGAAACAAATACTTGAATTTAGAGGGGGTTTTTCTGGCAATTAGTAATCTCCTCCTGCCTGACTAATCAAAGTGTTGTAGTGGTGACATTAACTACATCTCTGTGATATGGTAGTGGCTATTAAAAGGATATCAGAACACCAGATTGTCATTTATTTTGTGGATTCAGCAAGTAGGGGGAAAACTTAAAGTGATGAGAATTTCTTTGGACATATAAATAACTCTTGTAGTTGCACATACCGAGCAGAGGGAGGTAACATACTACATATACTGGCAGAGAGATGGACAGTGATGGATGGAAGACTTGTTCCTGTCGTGAATTCAAATGTTACAAGTTGCAGGGGGGAGCACGATCTGGTGGTGGTCTCTGCTCCCCTGTGCTGCTTTGTTCTCATATTCCACCTTAGTTTCTCAGCCCTTCAGCTATCTGCGTTTCAAGGCTGCTATCTTCCCCTTCCTCTTGCCTACCTGAGCACTTGCGAATCAGGTTAGGGCATCCTCCCTGCCCTTGGCTCCATAGGGATGCGGGGAAGCTGCCGTTCTGAGGGAGGTTTGTGCTCTCCCTGTATAGTTCTTGGACTGGACTTACTGCTGACCTCAGTAGTGGCAGTCCCATGTGTCAGGTTTTCTGTTTTGCAGTTGCATGGCTCACTTTGGAAAATGTCCTTCCATTCAGGGGAATGACTCCAAGGAACAACTGGGTGCCATGCACTTTCGTCATTGAAGAAACCATACACTGGTCTGGAAGCAGAAGATGTTTTCCAAATGATACCTTTTTATACAATATTTAACTTGTACTTCTTTAGACCCTTTGCTGTTCTCTGAAAGTGCTGGATTCGTGGTGTTATGAAATTTATTTGGGCGATCTAGAAAAATATCCTAATATTTTGAAGAAGTCACTGTGGCAAATTACTTTGTTATTTGCCACTTCAGCTAGCTACTAGCTGGCTAATGCTCTGGCCGCTTGCTGTCAGTGAACCTTCCTCTTCAATGAGGGTAGAGGCACTCTGAAATTTTTAGCAACTTAGGAGTTGTACAAATCAGAGCAAGTGATTCAGGAAAGGGTGCTCCAGCAAATCTTCTGTCAAATTGTAAATCCCTGCATCAAAATACTGAAGTTTCTCAGTGAAATAATTATATTTTAACCTGTTTGGTTTTTTTTAAATGAACAAAACTTTTTTAACCTGATTAGACTTCAGAATTTGTGACCTAATGAGAGACTTAATTACCAGATACAGAGCGAATGTTGATCTCAAGTTAGAAAGTAGGAGTCAAGGTGATGACAAACCATCTAAGTGTGTTACTCTTTAAATATTCGTTAGTGCTTTCCCCGTAGGGTTCCTTTAATGCTTAAAAAATACAGCTATCGGCATCCAGACATACATCTGACCAAATCAAGTTTTATGGCACCAATCATAATTGCAGTAGCTTCAGATTTTTGTATTCATAAAAATGAATTTTCACCTGTGCAGGCACACTGTCTAGCTTAATAACCTCAGAAAGAATGAGAGGCTTTGGAGAGATATTGAGTTACTCTTAAAATCCACTCTGGACAGTATTCCTCTCGCTAAAGAGAGTAATCACAGCCAGAACACATTCACTTTAAGAACAGAAGTCTACTATACCAGGAAAAAACAAGATGTAAGTACTAGGGAACGTCTGTCCCCGTTTAAAATTCAGAGACCTCATTTTCTCCCACCTGTTTTTTATTCAGAGCTTGCAAGAGGCTTTTTCCTTTATCAACTTTGAATGAACTAGTTGAAATAAAGAAAACAGTCTCACTACATCTACTAGCTCTATCAAAACCAAAAGTAATTAAGGCAAAAAATCTTTCTTTGCAAGAGGAGTTGAAAATGCTTACATTTGAGGGGAAAATGTCAGTATCAGCACTTGCTCAATGGGAAAGGCTGAAAACAATAGAACTGCTGAATGCAGAATGTGATTTCCTGGTGGTTAAATCTTGACTTGACCTCCAGTCAGGTGGGGCAAAAGTCCTGAGCTCTTCAAAATTATGAAAGTGCCACTTTTTTTCAGCTATATTGAGAATTCACTGGGACAGCTTATAGCTTCAGCTATTTCTGTGGTTAATTACCTGTTTCTAATAAATTATATATTAAGTTTTGGGCTCAGTCTTCTTTCATAATTTTAGGCAACTGGAGCGTGGTTAATTTTTTTAAATATTAGTTTGATTTTAAAATTATAATAAAAACCTGCTTGTATTTGTCTCGCAGTATGTATGTATGTTGTTGCTTTTGCCCACCTTCACGTAAACTGGAGGAGGAGTTTGTAGGGCTGAGGCTGGGGCGAGCTGGGGTGCAAGGTGGGCTTCTGCACTTTGGCCCCCGCTCTGCCAGCCCCTCCTAGCCCGTCGCAGCCGTGAGAACTGTCAGCACTCGGGATGGGCGGCGCAACAGTGCGCCCCAATATTCAAGGTGCTTGTGAAGCAATAACGGTAACCTGCAGAGACAACAAAAGTAGGAGAAACCAAAGCTATGTTTTCTATAGCTTTTGTGAAGTTAAAATGCAAGGCGAGAATTGATTCCAAGCCAGTTAAGAACTGGAAAGAATTACTTTTTGTTTGTCCATTTTGGAAAGAGTATATATATAAACTGTTCATTTTAATTTCCATATTACTCTGCATTTGATAATCTGTGTCTTGGCTCAACAGGAAGAATTGAACTGGCATCAATTACTTTTGTGGAGAGGGAAGAAACTTGATATTCTTGCCACATTGCCTGAAAAAAGGCAGATTCATGCTTCTGTCCACATGCAAATTTTATCATGGATCTGTGAGATCACAGATACTCTGTAGCACTTGCACAGGTGTGTAAACTGCAGTGGGACAAAACAAATTATGTGCTCTCTTGCGAAGAACATTGACTGTGGCCCCCGCAGCCTTTTTACATTATTTGTAAACCATGGAGTCTCCTGGCTTCCACTTCCCACCCTTTCTCTGATTATAATGCTACTTTTCCACGGGCCATTTGTTTCCAAATACTAGCATAACGACTAGGTTAAAAGGAATTCTACAACTGCTGTCCTGCAAATTGCTGGTATGTCCTGTGCTTTATATATATATAATTTTATATATGTGTGTGTGTGTGTATGTATGTTACTTTTATATATTTACATGTGATTATATATATACACACACACAATTTCTGTTTATATATATTTTTATATATATATATATCTATAAGCAAAGTGATTTTTCAAAACCATGCCTGTGTGGGATTTTGCCCTACTGTATTGAGACCTGTTGGTAGCTGAGGAATGTTGATTGGGGGTGTCACTGCAGTGCTAACGCACCAAATCTACAAGACTTCCAGGGTATCCACAGTGTGAGCCATAAACCAGACTAAAACAGGTCATCCCCTCCAGCCTCCTCCTTCCAGGGAGAAGCACGTTGCTTCCTGCTCCCCTGCCCAGAGGTCTGGGGTCCTCTGTCACGGGGAAGAATAGAGATTTTTTTAGGCCTGGCTGCAGTTGTCGTCGTGTGTGTTTTCAGTCGCTTAATCCTGCTGCTGCATAGTGGAGAAGTGTTTTATATCCTTTCCTTTCTGTGAGGGAGGGAGGTCTCTCAGTGCCTCTTGAGGCTTAAGGAAGAGGTGTGGGGGGGGTGGTATTAGAGCAGATCTCTGTGGAGGGTTGTAGTCTGTCGCCCCACTCTGTCCTTGCCCCGCTTTGCCCAGCTGAGGCCTTACACACCAACTAGTAAGTCACAGCTTAGGCAGTAGCAGCGAGCATGAGCACCACAAGCAAGTGGGCAATCGACAGGTGCCTGTGGGCATGTGCTTTACATCTGCAATGTCCTAAAGCTGCATTTTGTCATTAAGGAAAAGATTTCCTGTGCCTGCAGTGTACCTTTGGGAGTAAGTCAGAAGTATGCAGATTCTGTGGTTATTAGAGGTTCATTGGCTTATTTTTTGTGATGAGCATTCAAAACTGCTTAAATGTCTTGTGGTGCTGGTGGTGCTTTCGTTCATTGCAAGCGCAATGGTTAAATGATGTGTGAGCTGCTGCCGGGCTATGCAGTAACCTCCACCTAGCTCTTGGTCTCATAAGTATCCATTCCCTTGTGCATAGGGGTACAGAAATGCACAGTGTTTACCGAAGGTGCCAGTGAAGTCCTTTCTTAGATATCGCTGATGAGTGCACCTGGCTGGGAAAAAAGAAAGGGAACATTTAGCACCAAGAGCATCCCAGTGCTGCTTGGCTGGTATTGCATCCCAGTACTGCCCATCATCTGCCACACTTGAAATTGGGCAGGACTCCCTGCTGTTGCACTCAGAGTGAAATTGCAGAGAGCAGTTAGCAGGACAGAAGATATTTGGCTGCCCTTTAGAGCATGGGAGTAGACCTGTTAGACCTCCTGGAGTGTGCTGAGTTCTCCAAGAGCTTCTCCCAGCCTGCTTTTGCTCTCAAAGCCTGTGCAAGCCAGAAACTTGACAGCATTTTTCAGAATTTGGGGTTGATGTACAAACTGAATACCAGATGGGCAGGCAGTGCCTGTAACGCTGTGCACAGTGGTTGAATGGCGTAAATCCACTGTGGCACGCAGCGGGACTCTTGCACAGGCCCGGGAAGTTGCCAGCATGTGTAATGAAAAGAGGAGAGTATTACATGAGGGAAGGAATACGGAACTGGGGAGTAAGCAAGGATTAGCATCCTGCTTGTCCCTTGAGGGAGTTTTATCTAAAGTGGCAAAGGAGAGAGAATAGCTGCCCCCAAACAAACAGAAAGGGCAGGGGGGATGTTTACAAGCTCCCAAGAGAAGGAGCAAGACTGGCAGAAGGTGTTTGACAACCATTTCTGAGTGAGTCATGCTTAACTGTCTGTCTGGAGCCACAAGGAATTTGCCAAACTGGATAATTGTTCCTATTTATTTCTTAAAATATACGGAATATGACAGTGTTCTAGCTCGTGTGTTTCAACTTAAAATGTCTTGCTGGTGGGCTGGTATTTTCACCTGGTATTATCCCTTTTTCTTTTAAATTGCACTCTTGCTTATCTTCTCCCCCTCTGCGTAAGAGCCAGGTCCGTTCCTGCTGTGTCTTACTCTGCCGACAGGCTGGTACCAACGTGGCTCCCCCTTGCCCCAGGGATGGTTCACACCTCTGTGCGTGGCTGCAACAGGGAGGTAGTGTTTGGGAGGTTGACTTCTGTAGTGCTGCAAAGGCAGGCAAACACCCAGCACTGTTGTAGCCCCCAGGAAGAGCAGTCAGCACTGGGGGAGGGGTGTGGGACCCCCCATTGTGCTCTTGGGTTACTAGCACCCTTTAATGGGAAAGCTGGTGCATTAAAATGTGCACGTTAACATCCAGTTTAGCTTAGTTCTGTTGCAGTAAGGCTTACTCAAGTGCAATTTCTTTTTGGTTCAGGCGACCAGAATTGAAAAGCTCTTACTTTTTGCCCCTAACTGTTGAATTTTCCGCTTTCCATTAAAGATGAAACCAGGAGTAATGTGTGTCTGTCTACTTTTGGTTTTCAAAACGAGGCTAATAGTATGCCATGCCAGATCAAGATAAGTTACTTGTGTGGGTTGTTTTTCTCTTGATAGCAGGCAGGCCAAAGAAAGAATTTGGTTTCAAATGCTTGGAGTCTGGCAAATCTTTGTAATCAGTAATATTCAAGTTTAGGGCAAGGTTTATTACAGTTGAGGTCTACAAGGGCTCTCCCAAATATCTCTAAATATGTATATAGCCACAAAACCCATCTGTATCTATAAGAAATGAGGCAAACTTGCAGAACATGCAAATTATTATCTAATCTAAATTTAATATTCAATTAAGGTTTTGTAATTATAGCTTTACAAAAATTAACTTAACATGTTGTTTATACTGAAGCAAAAGTGCCAGACTGCAGACTGAACGATGACAAATGGAGTGTGCATATACAGGGGAGAAACAGCACACAAACACCTACAAGCAGTTGTAAATGGCATACTATAATAGAAACTATCCCAAGTTTACTAAACCATAAGGCAATGTTTGTCTTCCTGAAATAACAACAAGTTACATGCATGCACAACCAGGTTTTGAAGTAGTGGGACTCCTTCACTGGAAAGCTAAACAGAATGCTGCCCTGTTTTGCAAGTACAGTGAGGCTGTTCTGCGGAAAAACTGATGTCAGCCTAGTTCAGTGATACTCAGCCATGACATCAAAATTATCTGGGCTGGTTTTACTCAGTGAACTCCTGACAAAATCTCTCTGGTTTCCCTGTTGTGAACAGAAAATCCTTATGAAAATACCATTGTTTTCATTGTCGATAAAGACGTGTTTGCAGTGAGGGAAGTTTCTCAAGCAGTTCCGCGTCCTTGTGTTGGTTGCTTTGCAGCCGGCAGATTTCTAAGCAAGTCTGGATTCATTTTGGTTATCTGATCCATTTGTTTAAATAGAGGCCAAGTTAACTGAGTGTGTATGCTGAGGAGAAATTGAATTTGTGCACACTTGCTCTTTTTTTTTTTGTATGTGCCAAGTACAATAAAAGGAAATGGTTGGAATTAAATTTGGAAAATAGCTATTTTAATATTGCTTGTGTTTTCAGCTGTAATATTGTAGCAACAAGTTAGAAAAATG
Organism: Balearica regulorum gibbericeps; assembly: GCF_011004875.1. Classification (NCBI taxonomy): domain Eukaryota; kingdom Metazoa; phylum Chordata; class Aves; order Gruiformes; family Gruidae; genus Balearica; species Balearica regulorum. The sequence continues at coordinate 121,720,769 of NC_046184.1, forward strand.
TAATTTCATCTCTAGCAGAGGCATAAGCACAGTGCTTTCCGCAGCTGGCGAGGAGGCTTGATTGTGTCAGGAACACTTCATTTAGGGCGGGGAAGAGGGAAAACTGCCCCTCAAGTGCAATGATATGTAATAGTGTCGTGGTTCAGCCCCAGCCGGCAGCTGAGCACCACCCAGCCGCTTGCTCACCGCCGCTGGTGGGATGGGGAGGAGAATCAGAAGAAAAAGATGAAACTGGTGGGTTGGGATAAGGACAGTTTACTGGGACAGTGAAGGAAGAGGAAAATAACAACAGTACTTAGAATATACAAAGTGGGTGATAGACAATGCAATTTGCTCACCTGATGGAACCTGATGCCCAGCCCAGCCCTGAGCAGTGATCCCTCTTCCCTGGCCAGCTTTGCTCCTCTTCCCCCTTACACACTTATGGTATATGTATATGGCTAGTTTGGGTCAGCTGTCCTGGCTGTGTCCCCTCCCAGCTTCTGGTGAAAATTAACTCTACCCCAGCCAAAAACCAGGGCAAATATCAAGAGTATCCCCTTCTGGTTCCATTGAGTTCTTCTGGTTTGCTTTGCTTTGCTTACATATTCTGTGGTCTTCAATCTACAAAATATGAGTTAAACAACTGGTTATCTTGATTTTTTTTTTTTTTTTTTTAGAGCAACCCATATCTTGATAGGAAGCTGCCTCACATTTTAAAAGCGGGAAGGAACGCTGGGGCTGAAGTCCTGGTAGGGCGTGGACCTCATATGGATGCTCTTCATAGGGCAATGCGGGGGCAATGTTACTGTGGCAGGAGATTCTCTGAGCACATAAAGGCCTCCCAACAGCTGGGCTGTGCCCTAGTGCAGCATTTTTGGGGTAAAGGGGTGACTTTCTGTGGTCACTCCTCAGTGGGGCTCGCTGGCACCTGGAAACTATTCACTTGCTTTTTACTTTTGTAAAGTACTCTCTCCTAAAGTTTAATTGGTACACTTAGTCTTTTAAGAATAAAATTACAGATTTATAGAGTGGAGGAGGCATGAACAGGGACTAGTGTTTCTGTTGAGGATGTGTGCTGCTCACGTGGTTGTCATTGTTCTGAGTGACCATCACACTATGCCTGGAGTTAATGCCTACACTTTACCTATGGCAGAAGAAAAGCAAATAACTTCTTCAGGACCTCTCATTCTGTATGCCTGTTAAATGACAATGAATGTCAGAGCAATGTGCACAGCGCTTTTTTTTTTTTTTTTCCCCCTAATAAGCCGTTGTGTTGGTTTTGCGTGGCAAGGTTTTGGTAGCAGGGGGGCTACAGGGGTGGCTTCTGTGAGGAGCTGCTAGAAGCTTCCCCTGTGTCTGACAGAGCCAATGCCAGCCGGCTCCAAGACGGACCCGCCGCTGGCCAAGGCCAAGCCAATCAGCGCCTCTGTGATAGCATATTTAAGAAAGAGAAAAACAGAGAGAGCTTTTGCAGCCGGAGAGAGGAGTGAGAAGATGTAAGAACATCTACAGACACCAAGGTCAGTGCAGAAGGAGGGGCAGGAGGTGCTCCAGGCGCCGGAGCAAGATTCCCCTGCAGCCTGTGGTGAAGACCATGGTGAAGCAGGCTGTCCCCCTGCAGCCCATGGAGGGAGGATGAGGGGGTGTAGAGATTCCCCCTGCAGCCTGTGGAGGACCCCACGCCAGAGCAGGTGGAGACACCTGAAGGAGGCTGGGGCCCCGTGGGAAGCCCACGCTGGAGCAAGCTCCTGGCAGGACCTGTGGATCCGTGGAGAGAGGAGCCCACGCCAGAGCAGGTTTGCTGACAGGACTTGTGACCCCGTGGGGGACCCACGCTGGAGCAGTTTGCTCCTGAAGGTCTGCACCCCGTGGAGGAGACTCACGTTGGAGAAGGCTGTGAAGGACTGTCTCCCGTGAGAGGGACTCCATGCTGGAGCAGGGGAACAATGACAGGAGTCCTCCCCCTGAGGATGAAGAAGCGGCAGAAACACCGTGTGATGAACTGACCGTAACCCCCACTCCCCGTCCCCCTGTGCCGCTGGGGGGGGCGGAGGTTGAAGCCGGGAGTGAAGTTGAGCCCGGGAAAATGGGAGGGGTGGGGGGAGGTGTTTTAAGATTTGGTTTTATTTCTCATTCCTCTACTCTGTTTTGCTTAGTAATAAATAAGATGAATTCCCTCTCAAAGTTCAGTCTGTTTTGCTCGTGATGATAATTAGAGAATGATCTCTCCCTGTCCTTATCTCGACCCATAAGTTTTTTTTTCATTGTACCTTTTCTCTCCTGTCTAATGAAAGAGGGGAGTGATAGAGTGGCTCTGGTGGGCACCTGGCCCTCAGCCAGGGTCAACCCGCCACAGCCGTGAAGCATTGGCATTTCATTAGGATAACGACTCAAGCAAAAGGCTTTCTATTTGATGGAAATAGACTAATCTCATAAAAAATCTCTACAGATACTGAGCCAAACCTCTTGACGCTAGTGGAGGTTTCTATGATTTAATGGACTTCAGATCAAGACCAAAATCATGACTGTATTTCAGACAGTGGTGATAATCTTTTACTCTTGACCTTTTCTAGAAACTGGCTGTGGTGGTGTTTCAAAGCCAAAATTGACAAAATTTCAAGGAATAAGTTTTTGTCTAATTTCATCGTGGTAACTCAGTAGCATTTTTTTCTTTTTTAGATCCTATTCCTAGTTCTCACAACTCTGAAACAAATTTGCATCTTTGTGACCTAAGTTTGGCTTAAAGTCCTCTTCCATACACTTCAATTTTAGAAATTCATGACAAGCAGGATTTTTAATGAACTCCAAATCAGCCTTGCATTTCACTGAGGGATGCGCAGAGAAATTAAACCTATATTGTGTGAGAAACTAAGATAATCTTCCTGTCATTGTCATGCTTAGGTTTAAAAGGCTAGGTCTGTAGTAGATAGTTTGTAATGCTGTGTGGGATGTGATTGAACAGTTGTCTATTTTTACAGCATATCTGGAGAATCCTTAGTACAGGCTGTTCAAATGGATACCAAAATTGTTGTTACACCTTATTTCCTTTCTTTTGCTTATTAGCTATACTGACTTACTGCTGTTGATCGAAGCTATGTTTTCTAGCCTACTTACACAGCTGTGGTTGCCAGTGGTTCTTCTAAAATAAATCAGGCCTGAGTGGAGACTGCTTCTAGTGGTGCCATGGCAGAGTGGGCAGGAGCCTCGGGATGCTTTTTTGAGCCTGAGGCAAAGCTCTGGGTAAATATTCTGTACGTTGGTTTTGTACAGCTTCTGCATCACGTGGGTCAGGCTCCCAAATTCCTCATCCCAGAAAGAGATGTGGTACAGTGCAGGAAATGGAAGACCATCAATTACCTACTTTCTTCCTGAATATTTTCCTGTATTGGGGTATTTGCTATGAATATATCATTATACTTTTAAAAGCTGGATAGCCACCACACTTTTGTCTTAGCTAGAAAAGTATTGCATATTCTGCAAGGAAAAATTTATTTCTTAGAGGTAACTGAGGGAATTACTTCTAAGCATTGACTGCAACTCATAAGATGATCAACATATTTTTGTGTGGTATGTCTCAGAAACGTCCAGGAAAATAGCCTGCTGCCCTTGTGACAATGTAGTACTTCCAAGGGATGCTAGAATAACCAGACTGGAACTTGTACTTTTATTTATCCACCGAAACAGGTATGGGCAGTGGCATTGAAAGGTTTCCTTCACATCTCTGCCTTGACTGGTCAGTATTCTTGGGTTTTCTGATCTCATAAGGGGATGTGAGGGAAAAGATGCTTATGCTAGTGATTTTCATAGCTACTTTTAAGAGAAGTAGCCTGAGTCAGGTCATCAGAGAAATCTGGAGGGTAGGAAATACACTGAGAAGAGGTGTTTTCTTCAGCTGCTGGCTGCTGCTGTTTGTGCTTGTCCCCCTCATATACATGAAGCAGCTTATAGAACAGATAGTTCTCACTTTGAATAAAAAAATAGTTTTTAATTTTCCTTGTTTGTTTTCGATGAGCAGAGTTTGTAGAATTCTGAAAAATGGTGAGGAAACTCTTGATGAGATGTGGCCAACAAATGCCTTTTTGTACTGATTCTGACTTGCAACATTATTAGCCTTTCTTTGTAGGCAGGGTTTGCCAAGTTTATACAGACATCAAGGAGTCTTATAAAGCTCAATCTGAAAAACACAGTATTTTAAAATATGATGGTAAAAGGTAGAATTCAGTATTGTTATTGTAAGGGTTTCACTCAGTTCCTCAACAATGTTGAGCAAAAATGTTATGAGGTAGGTAAAATACCAGAATTCGTGGTGGGGGTGACACATTCAGAGCAAAAGTGGAGTTTCATAAGTGGAAATAAATATGATCCAATAGAGCCGAAACAGCTGGAAAATGGCAACAGCATGCTCAGAAAAACTGAAGAAAAGCAAAAGGCTAGAGATGTAAGTACTGGCTGCTGTGGTTTTTGTTGTTGTCAAACACATTAATTCTCACTCAGTTGAAATATTAGAATCAGTGGACTAGTTTCTAATTTCATGCTCATATTCATGTAAACCTCATGAACTTCGGAGGAATTGTACACACATGACAGCAATAAATTAATTAAAACCTGGAGTTTGAACTGGAAATCATATTATAGGAGGATTAATGGCTTAATTTTTAATTTTGAGTTCATAAATAACTACATGTTTTGTGAAATGACTGTAACGTGCTTAGTGGTGCATGTTGTGCATCTGTTTTTTCAACCCGTTTTCTTAATGACACGAGGCTGATGCAATCACACTCTCTGTCGTTCTCCCTTCTAATGGCTTTTGAACTTGGTGGCGCATTTCAGCAACATTTAACAGAGAGGTAGAAGTCTTGAAGCAGTTTAATCGTTAGGACTTTGAATGTAGAAAGCTGGGTAATGGAAAAAGGTTGTATTCCCCCTGCTGAGAGGCACATAGTGTCTTTTGGATACCAGAGAATCCTTGTGAACATGGAGCCTCAAGACACAACTCTGTATCCAAGAAAGCTGAAGGACATCTGCCTCCTTGCCCTTTACTTGAGAGGTATATATATAAAGGGAGGGAGCCCAAAAGGTTGCAAAGCATTTAAGAACTTTTTCATCAGATAAAGATCAATGCTATGGGGAGCAGTCTTTGACTTTATGAAGGTCAAACAATGCTGCAAGGTAAGGCACTAAAAGGCAATGAAAGCGTGCTGTTTGGTTGGAGCTGGGTTTTGCACTAGTGCTCTCCTGCAGCATGGCTGCGAACAGCTGGTACTTGGTGAGGATGCAAAAGTAGGGAGAGTACTAAAGTTGCCCGCAGTTCTCAGTGCGGCTGCACAGGAGAAAATGGAGGGTTTGTGGTGAAAGGTCCGTGTTGTGAAGTTACAAGATGCATAGGAAAAGAAGGGAGAAAGAAGAAAAAAAAAAATTACCAGCAGATCTCGGAACATGCACATGATATGAGTGTACTTTTAAAAAAATGAATAGTGCTGAGACTTGCTGTCTTAAGCTAGGGCAGATGTTCACTTCCTAGACTCTTCACTTAGCTGATCTTACTGTATGTGTCAGGTACAGAAGTGTTGCTTCTCATTCCAGCAAATACTGATTTCCCCAGCCTGACCATGGGATTCAACAAAACAGCTGCTGACCACGCTTTACTGTTGGACTGTCCTTGATTTGCCTGGCAGTCCTACATGGGCAGGAATGCAGAAAAGTAAAGAATTCCTGGGTTAAGATTAACTTCTAATTATCTTAAAAGTCAAATACAATTAAGTGAGGGATTGGCAAAAGGGATACCGGCAGGTTCTGTATCCAGCGTTGAAACTGGAAGGATCAGACAACAAGACTAACCCATTTTTTAGTTGATGCCTGTCCATTTTAAGAGGAAGTACAAGTCAACCAGATGTGTTTTATGGAGCAATTGGGCAAATGTTGTCCTTGAAAGGTGCCAGTGAGGAACCAGCTATGCTTTGGCTGCTGTTCTCTTTACCCTGTAGCAATGCAGGGAAGACTTGCAGTCCCCAGATGCCCAGGGGTGCGGTGAGCCCAGGTGCAGGCGCACAAGGTGGCTGTGCCATGTCGCCTGCCAGAGCCCTGCAGCTCTGCAGTCCCGCCACAGCGAGACAGGGCACGGCACCGGTGCACAAATGATAACTCCTGTTTTCCATGCGTAACAAAGCTAGCAAAGCAACATGCTGCAATGTCTCCAGCTTTCTGTCTGATCAAAAGGGTTGTGCCCTTCTGGGTCCGTAATACGGCGATGTCCTTAATGTAAGGGACAAATACCAGAGTGCTCCAGGCTTTGCTCGAAGCAAAGAGGCTGTGGAAGTGGAGCCAAACCATTTTATTTGAGGGTAATACGTGACATTTCAGTTCTTCCTCATGCTGTTTGTATGTGCTTTGGGCCCTTTTCCAGGAGGGGCCAAGCTGTGTGAACAGCAGTAAGTACTCCGCTGATGAGTATGATAGACACTGTCACGAGCAAAGCTGCCTGCACACGGCTTTGTGGAAGGCAAGTACGGTTTCAAGAAATAGTTGTGTGCGGAGAGAAAGGGAAATTGTTCTTTTCTAGTTTGTTTGGTCTGTTTTTTGAGAGAGACTAGATTAAGAGAATGACACCAATCTTGGAAGTGAAGAACTTGGTGTTTAATGTTTGGCGATACTTAATACAATGACTTGAAGAATGTGCCAGTGGAAAAGATAAATGAGCCCATTGCTGTGTTAGGGAGTCAAACGCTGAATACGGTGGGTACCTCCAGTACGTGTGAACGCTGGTGCAGTGTTTTGGCTGTATAAGACAACTGTACCCCCTAACCCTTTGGGGAGGGAAGGAGGGCTCCATCTTTGTTTCTTTTTAAACACAAGTCTCTGCTTCCCAACAACTGTTCTTAATTTATCAGTGGAAGAAATGTTTCTTCCATTCTTACAGGAAAACATTGGGAGAATTTAGATTATTCATCATAAGATTCAATATCAGCTTATTCAACTTGCTTTGCTTTCTGTGGTAGACACAATAGTGGCTCTATTGAAACAGACTTCTTTTTTCCGTTGTAATGGGCTTCTGAAGTGGGTAGATTACTAATGATGCAAATAGATTTTAATTGTGCAAAAGCTAGACGCTCTGCGCCTTGCAAGACAGTACCTGATTTGTAGGAGAGACAGTAGAAAACAAGCTTTCACAAGCAAAATTGCTGTTGAGTTTTATAAATAGCACCACACTGCAAGCAGGTGGCAAACGAAAATGGTTTGGTTCCTCACAGCTGGCAGATACTTTATTTTCGGGCATCGGAAACTTCTGCAACACCTTTGGATGCTTGACTTGTCAAAAGTATTTCTTACCATGTACTGGTTGTTCTGGTCGTTTGCAACACTGGCAAAGACAGAGCCTATTTGGCTGTGGCAGAAAATTGGGGTCATGCTTTTATTTTTTGGGTGAGACGTTGAGGCTGTGTTTTGACATCCTGGTTGGCCTGGTTGTAGGGCTTCTAATACTCAACAGGCCAAAAAGGCCAGTGCCAGATAACGCAGGGTTGGGAATAAACTCAGTCTGGTGGTTTGTTAAATACATTTTGTTGGATTAACTTTGTATTGGTAGGATTTGTCTTGGATCAGACTTGTCTGTCTAAGCTACTATAACTTTCTGTTGGTTCATACACCACCCATCTTTCTGCACCTGGTATAAATATGGCACATGCTTCAGGTTAAGTGCTCTGACTGATTCAGTGAAATCAAGATTTTGCGCCAAAGTCCTTTCCAGGTCAAGTTGGTACTGCTAGATAGCCTAAGGTTTTTCTATTATTTTACTTCCCACACACTAACTGGTATATTTGATCATGGAACTGTGTCTTGACAAAGTGAGAAGTTACTAAACTTGCTCCAGTATGGTTTTTGGATGTGGAAATACCTAATTTCCATTTCCATGCCTTGGTGTTTGCCAGGCTGATGCTCTGTGTGACCAGCCCTGCTCTTTTCATCCTGAAATTCACTGCAGGATGCAGAGCCTGCTCCCCAGGTGGACTGCTGTACTCTTCTAGTCAAAGCAAATGCATAACAAAGTCTCTGTAGCCCCTGGCAGCCCTCACTCGGTGCTTGTTCAGGAGAAGCACACACGGAGCAGTGGCTTTGAAGGCAGGCCAGGAAGGCATCGGTTCATTTACGGAGCTCCAGAGGCTGGGCATGCCATTTATTGGGTTCGGGGGAGATGAAGGTGCTGTTGCAGTTCAGGGACAGCAACCCCTGAAGGTACAGCAGTCACAGCGCAGCTTGTGGCCCCATGGCACTCGACTGCTGCACCGTGAGTGCAGGGCTCTGTGTTCCTCCCAGTCCTATTATATGGTCTTTGTTTGAAGAGAGGTGTGAGATTCATCTTCAGCAAACAGTAATCTTCTTAGAGGGCTGTAAATTGCAAATAATGATTCCTTTCCTATTTTTGGAAGTGATTTGCACCATCAACAGTTTATTCTGTGAAGACTTGAATGAGGCAGGCTTGGAGGGCGGAGTGTTTATTGGGTTGGGTTCCTGTTGCTGAAGCTGCATGGACTGTTTCAGGGCTCTTGCTCTGCCGTTCCTCAGGGCTTGTCAATCCAGTCTCCTTTTGATTCTTTTCTTTCTCTTTCAGGACAGTTATTCTGAGTGACGGCCCTTGCACGCGCTTCTGAGTGGTTATCATGGGCTTCATTGCCTTTCTGAAGACCCAGTTCATAGTTCACCTCCTCATTGGGTTCGTCTTTGTTGTGAGCGGACTGATCATTAACTTCATTCAACTATGCACGCTAGTCCTCTGGCCCATAAACAAGCAGTTTTATCGCAGAGTAAACTGTCGCCTTGCCTATTCACTTTGGAGCCGTGAGTATGCTTGAAGGGGATGGGAGGGCTGGGGAGGGGAGTGTTTTTTGTTTCTCTTTTTGTTGATTAAAGAAAAAAATATATATGCACACATATATATATATGTATAAACAAACAGACGTGAGAGAAGTGGTAAGTTAGATGTAGACTCTTTCAGAGCAGTTCAAAGCAGCCAACTTTTCTGAATATTGGGAAAACATACAAAAGTCAAGGGACTGATACATATCGTCACTCTGTTATTCAAAGTGGGAAGTCCCTCCCCACGCCCAGCCCTATCTTGACTGGTAGGAGTTGATGATTCTGTCTCAATACCATCTTCATCCAGCATCAGAGCCTGCGTGAAGTGATGGGGAAGGGGGAATTCACAGAGACTACTTCACATATTGAGCATACATGCAGTGTTGCCCAAGTGAGCTGTGTGGTCTGCAGAGAGAGATGTCTGTCTTGAAGTATCTAGTGTAGATGACTCTATAGCTGAACTGTGTGACAACTTTGGAGTCCTCTTACACCCTACAGTGTCTATCTGCGATGCCAGTGTCTCCTCTTGTGAGCAATTTGTCATTCTTCTTTAGCCTGTGGGATGGCTCTACAGTGAGTGCAGCTGCTTTGCTCTCCTCTTTCAGACCTTTGCAAAACTTCCTCCCTGTGGATGACTTTTCTCCTCTCCTCACAGAGCTTAACAGGGGATTAGATTTCTGAAATGAAAGTTTAGAAGGGTTCTTAGTCCAAATGTCACCTCCTGTTTCAGCAGTGAATCATCTAATTTGTTTCCATTCTCCATCCCCTCCCAGTATGCACGGCCACTTACCTTAGTGCTCAGCTCAGCATCCAACTCCCACTTTGGGTAAATGAGTCACCTAAATGAGTACTTAAATTACAGTTGAGCGGTCCACTGACAGGCACCCACACTTCTCAAATCATCCATGTGAAGTACTACCAACAACAACTCTCCAAAGTGTCTAGTTTGGTTTCTTTTTCAGCTCATTGTCCTTCCTGTGCTTTTTGTCCTACCTATTGAGAATGTTGTCTGAGAAGCACAGGAGAAAGGAAATGAAATAGAGTGTGGCAGGCAAACTGCCTGGAGAAAAGGTATGGAATGGAAGAACTTACGGGTAGAAACTTCAAAATTAGCTTAGTAGGAGGGGAGTGGGGGTATATGGGTTTTATTTTTTTAATTTGCTTGTAAGAATTTCTCAATGTGCTTTTAATAATCTAGATTCTGGTCTCATCCTGAAAACTACTGTTGCACTAATAGTCTGGCTTTTCTGAGGGTATGAGCTGCTTGTGCCTGTAAGGCTTCTAGGTTCAGACCCTCGATTTCTACAAGTTAGCATTGTGCATGGAAAAAACACATTTTAAATACTGTTATCTTCTGTCTTGTATACGCTGGAAATAACGTACGCTACTGTTCAAAAAGGTTTGGAGAAGCTGAGTGGATAATTGGGTTGTACCTAGGATAACCCCTCATGTATAGCCTATTATAAATTAAATGATTGAGAAATTAAACTATGAAAATTAATGTAAACGTTATGTGGGATTGCAGAGTGCTGATGGCCTGTAATGGAAGAGCTGACAGAATGTGCACTTTAATTGTGATTTATAACTAATTAAGCAAGCCATGTAAATGCAGCAGTTCAAATGTTGCCAATCATAACGAAATATATTTCATTACGTGGAAGCCTTCTGGCAGTGAACCTGCAGGTTGGTGTTCTGTTCCAGATGCCACGTTTGGCTTGCTTACTCTAAGCTGTTTAGTTTTAGGCTGAGGGTGTTCACGTCAGAGTTGTCTGTAACAGAAGCTGCTCTGCCCGTCCGGCAGCGGATCGATGTGCGGGGGTGGATGATCGTGTATCTGGCCATGTACTCTAGCCCACTGAAAACCGGGCTCTGTTCTTGCTGTATCTCTTCTCAAATACATAAAGCACAGCTTCAGAAGGGGAAGGAGATCTGGTGTTCACGGCAGATGTTTGGGGGGGAAAAAGCGTCTGTCAGGCTCTGGCCTCAACGTAAACCCTTTGCAGCACACGTAATTCATGAAGCCTGTACTTCAAGCTCTCCTACACCAGTTCCTCTCAGATGGCTCATGCCTTTGGAGAGCGCAGCGCGTTTGGTTTAGTCTGCTTGCAAAAATAATCTCTCAAATGTTAATACTTCAAACTGAGAGGTGCGCTGTGCTTGCTTTGTTTCCAGCTGGCTTGCGAGGTTGTAAACCTGCCTGCTTTGGCGTGTGGGAACCCCGGCCGCAGGAAAGGGTTTGTTGTAGCGAGGTGTTGCTTGTCCTCTCCAGGAAGTATCCCAAGCAGCGCAAGTGTTATTGTCCATTCATTCAGAAGGATGGGCTTGCTGTAGCAAGCAGGATTGGTGCCACGCAAAATAGCTGTAAACCACACACCAAAAAAAAAAGGAAATGAGCCTGCTCCCGGTTATAATTACATCATTTATCAGTACACTTGTAAAGGACAATCTGTTTCCTCATATTAATTCTCCGGCTCATCAACCCTCCTCTCTCAGTATGAACTCTGGCAAATCTTTCAGCAAAGCTTTCTCCACTAATTTGGAGTGAATGGTACAAGAAATGCTCTGTAGAAAATCATCCACACCTGCCTCTACAGAATTTTTTTCTGATTTTGAAGGAACTCACCCATTTAATTTTTTTTTTATAAGAAAATACAGCAAGTGTAGCAGGTATTGGGGATGTTCCTCTTTAGTACATAGACAGCACTGTACAGGGAAAAATCACTCAGAGTACCACATTGTGTTTGGTACCACTACTCTATTCTCCTGGCCACCTGCTTGGAAGAGCATAGCTCTCAACTGAGGACACTCTTGCTGTCTGCTGTCCTCTTAAACTGAGCCAGCATAACCAGAGCAAGAAAGGTAAGTGAGCACATCATTTGCAAAAGAGACAAAGCTGGAAAGCAATGACAGAAATGTCTACTTAGTATAAACTATTACTCTGTCTTTCCTCTGTTGTATTTACAGTTTACCAGGGCTACGCTCTCTTGATCAGCAAGTTGGGTAACTTTGTCATGCCTCCAAATGAGTGAGTCTTGAAAATGAAGCAGGAGAATAACCTGGTGGATAAGTGATCACAGGGGGAATAGAAGTGAAGAAACTAGTGCTAGAGAAGCTATATATCTTCAGCAGACCAGAACTGGTGTTCCCTATCATTCACCTAAATACTGTGTTTGCCTTCTCTCTGATGCGTTCCGCAGTTAGACCCACTCTTATTTAGCAGTATGGCTAGATTTCCCTGTTGTGATCCCGCTGATAGAAGCCCTTGTGCGGGAAGGCACTGCTCCATTTTGCAAAAGCAGGGCCTCTCGATGGAAAGCTGAAATACTGTGTGGCAAAACCTGATGTAGAGAACCGAGGAGGCACCTTCCAGTTTTGACTCTGCAAGTTTGTCATAGTAACGTGGGAAGAGTTGGACTTTTTAACTGCTATATTTGTGCAACCAAATTTTGATTGCATCCATATCTTATTGCAATGAGAAAATACCCATGACTACAGTTTGCATGGAAGCAAATTCTCCTACTGGGAGAATGAACTACTCTCGTACTTTTTGTAGTTATCCCATGATACAAGCAATGCCTTCCATCTGCCTGGTTGTACTGCAATAGGCCAACCATAACACCCGCGTTCAGTGCGTGCTGAACTTAAATGGAAGTGGTTTTTGAAGATGGAAAAAAGGGAGGTGGAAAATAAAAGTGGGTAACGAAGGAAATGTTCAGGGTGGAATAAGAGAGATGCTGGGATATTGAAAAGCTACAGAAGACAGGAGAAAGGGCTCATTCTTTTGCAGTAAAAGACACAATTTACCATTCCTGGCTTTGCCCAGGTATTTTGATAAATTAGCTCAATTCTCTGGTGCTTCTGACTCTATGTTGATGACCATAATACAGAATGATTAGAGTCCTGTGTTCTAATATTAAAACCTATTGCAGAAGATCTATGGTACTGTATCCCTTTAAAAGCCCTTTATCTGTCTGTTTACCTCCATAAAGCTTGTTTCATGTTGAGTAAAAGCATTAGGCTGCATCTATGCATAATTTGTATTCCGCCTGGGAGAAACTATGCTCATTTAGTGGAGCAATCAACGGCTCAACTGTCTGTTTTCAGGCCCAAAGTTTTGGGGTTTTTTCCAGTGATCATGAAATTTCACATTCATAATACAATGCCCAAACTTGTCACTGTTAAAAACTTGTTAAATTATCCATAATGCATATATCTAGTGCCCTAAATACTGCTTCAGGATGGTGATGTTATTTGGTCTATACCCATCTAAGCTCTCACTTCATCTCTACTGGGTTGGATTGAAAAGGTGGCAGAGTTGTTGGGAGTCAGAAGAGACTAGGCACTCAGTGGGGCTGGAGGTGAAAGGCTAAATGCTTTCTCTAAGCGGCACCCCTAACGTGCCTCTCCATCTGCATCATGTTTGTCAGAGTTGGTAATGCTGCTGGAATGGTGGTCAGGCACAGAGTGCACCTTGTTCTCAGATGAAGCCACAGTGAACACCTTTGGGAAAGAACATGTCATCATCATCTTGAATCACAACTTTGAAATCGACTTCTTGTGCGGCTGGACTATGACAGAGCGCTTCGGAGTGCTAGGGGTATGTGGGGCCGTGACCTTTCCCTTCATGTGGAGGACTATAGGTCTATTTAAAACCCATGTGCGTACAGTTTCTTTGCATTTAAGTTTCCAGATAAAACTCCATTAACTCTTCATCATCTTAACTTTAATTTCTTTGTTTGATCTTATTGTACAAATCAGCAAATGACATTTTTGGATTACTGTTTTTGTTTTTCTCCAAGAGTTCCAAAGTTCTTGCTAAGAGAGAGTTACTATATGTGCCCCTAATTGGCTGGACATGGTACTTCCTTGAGATTGTTTTCTGCAAAAGGAAATGGGAAGAAGACAGAGATACGGTTATTGAAGGATTAAAACGTTTGGCTGATTATCCTGAATATATGTGGGTAAGTGTCAAGTTCCTCCTGTAGTATCAACTGCTAGAAGTGAAATGGTGACGGAGATATTCATGTGGTATGGTAGCCTTATATATCAGGAGAAGGTCTGCTCACTACTTTCTTCAAGTGTTGTCATGGAAAACCTGTGCTCTGTTTCAGGAGGACTTTTGAGATACACTGGTAAAATGTTGTTCTGTTTGCCTGTTGGTAAGGGAAGTCATTTGGAAAACAGTTCAGAAGCTTGCATAGATGATTAGAAGCTTGACAATACTTTATAAATCAGGCTTGTGTAATACTTGTTAATTTTGTCTGCACTTATTTTTACCTTTTAAAAAAAAAAAAAAATAAACCAGCCCATATTTAACTACTAAATCCATATAACTTTAAGCTACATTTTCTGAGGTAGGCTAAAAAGACACATAAACAAAAAAATCTTTTTCTGGAGAAGTGAGTAAATTTGGGTGGGGGGCTGTGCACAAACCATGGACTGTGATAGGGAGTTCCTGTTAGTATGTTCATTGATCTGTGAAATGACGGGTTTCCCAAAAAGTGTCTATGAGAACATATGGCAAGCTTACATTGCTTTTGCAGTTATGCTTTTCCTTTTTATTTTGACATTATTTGAAGTCAATGTTTCATTATGTGCAATGTCATTAGATTTTACCGCAGCAACACAGCGGTATAATCAACCTATTGACCTTCTTTTAGCTTTGAATGCAAACGTTTTGATAAATTTACTGGTTTGCTTTTATAGCAGCGCATGTAATGTACAGTTATTTGGCTCATTAAACATTTTAAGAGGCTTGTGCATTTTAAGTGACTTTTCAATATTATCTAGTACAGCTTGTTAAAATGAATAGTGAAATTGCAAGCTTTAACTAGTACATTGTGACTGTGTCATTCGTGATTTTCTATCATTACAAAGATAAAAAAATAAGAATCTGGAGAATGTATTTTAGACTACTTAATTGCTTGAATATATGGATATGAACTACATTTAATACATCCTCCTGATTAGTGTTGGGGAAAAAACCCTACCAATTAAAAAATTTCAGGACTGCACTTTAGTTGCAAATCTATACATTTTAATGATTCTACGATTGAGAACCAAGGACTAGTCTCTAGGGAAAACAACTTGAAAATATAAATGCAAAATGTAGTTAGCATTGATAATTTAAATCAAGACTTCCTGCTTGCTAATTTAAATCATGATTAAATTGACTTGAGCAAATCAGTTTCCTAATTTTTATGCATTCTAAATGCCACAATGAGGGCTGTCTGCGCGACCTTTCTTCGTGAAGTCTTTCTCACACGTGTGCTGCAGCACAGTCTGTACCTCGCTCGCCTACTTGGTCCAGAAGGATCACTGTGCCGTTGAGTGGAAAAGAGTGAGAATTTGGTATAAGGAGTTGCATTGCAGACTGAGGTTGAGATTGTGGTGTTACTCTCTACCTTGTCCTCACCATTTGGTGGTGATGGTTGGTCAAATTTTCATAACGAACGTGTCCTGATGGGCCAAATGAAGATTGCAGGACCAGCTCCCGTTCTCTCACTGCACACTGGCAGGTCTAACTCTCGTGTCTATGGCTTTGCGGTTTTAACATTCATTTAACTGGCCTGTTGTGGTACACAGTAGGTGGATACGCTACAGAGAAAAAGTAGTGCAACCACAATACTGACAAATAGCAGATGCATAGCGATGCATTCACCAGGTCTTCTTTTGAATTGCAATGTTATGGCGTTGCGTGATACTGCTGTGACATAGTAGCAACCTGCCCTTCTCCCCCTCCACTGCTTGCCAGGGGTGCAGAGGTTTGTGTGTTTGAATGCAGCAACGTTTTCCATTGGCACAATGGGAATGATGTCCACCTTTCAAAAAGGCCAGGGATAAATTGAAATTCACCCTAGGGCCCTCAGAAGGGCTTTGTCTGTTCTTGGCTTTGCATTGCTTCTGGTCTCCATCTCAACTAGAGCAGAGGCAAGACAGAGGCTGGAGAAGGACAGTTCGATGTTTTGTGCTGCTTGAAGTCAGTATGGGAGGATTTAAGTCTTTGACTGTGGTATCCTAAGTAACTATTAGATTGGTGCCTTACAAGATAAGCAAGGTAAAGGTTTTAGGGAAAGGCACCGCTTTTCATGAGCACAACTGATACAAATGCAAAAAAAAAAAATCAGAAAAGCTTTGAGACAAACAAGTCCTTCTTCGGATGAGTAATTCTGGTTGTACAGTGCAAATTTTAAATGAGGTAGCTAGTGATTAATCTGTTTTTTCCTAAAGTGGTCGTGTACTGATGTTTGGTTTGCTTTTTCTGATTTGTAGATTAGTCCATCACCAGCCAGCCAAAATCTTCAGGGATTTTTCTTTTTTTAAGTAAATGTTTCAGGTATAACCATTTAGACTTTTTGTCCCCTTAAATTTGGTACCAGTGTTGTTAAAATTAAATATAGCTGTAAATGAGTTGTGAGGTGGTGCTTATGCCTATTACTCGATGATCAAATGAGACAATTGAAGTGTGTGCACATGCACGGTACATGTTTATCTTACACAAATTTTCAGTATTCTGCTTGGTTTCTTTTGATCTCAAGACGCCCTTGTTTTTGCCTCTTTTCTCATTGGTCTAGTTTCTCCTGTACTGTGAAGGAACTCGTTTTACAGAGACCAAGCATCGGATCAGTATGGAGGTAGCTGAATCCAAGGGGTTGCCCAAACTGAAATACCACCTGTTGCCCAGAACCAAAGGTTTCACCACTGCTGTCCAGTGTCTCAGGGGAACAGGTACTGGCAAGCTGCTACTTGTTCTTTGTATTAATTTTAATGTGCTGTTTGGTATATACTCTGTGTAGCACAGTGTAGTAGACTTTGTTGTTCATTACATCCATTACGATTAGTGAGTTGGCAGTAATAAGCATTCAACGTGTCAGCTGTTAATTTGTGCCACAAAACTCTCAGGCACCAGTCTTAAAAAATAATAAACCTTTCGTGTATGTCATTGTTGCTTAGTTCATCAACTTGTCTTGTGTTTTGATAACACACATGCTATGTAGATGGGCTTGTCAGGTGGCTGATACAGATAAGTACAACATGTAAACACAAAGTAGCGAAGGACTCTGCTGTCTGACATCATTAATGCAAAGCTTGCACCAGGCCCTGTTGCTCTCTAAGGCAAAGATGTTGGCAACGTGGTTGCTAG
Organism: Balearica regulorum gibbericeps; assembly: GCF_011004875.1. Lineage (NCBI taxonomy): Eukaryota > Metazoa > Chordata > Aves > Gruiformes > Gruidae > Balearica > Balearica regulorum. The sequence goes on from NC_046184.1 coordinate 121,737,744, forward strand.
AATTGCTAATTTAACAGCCATATTTTCTTTTTTGTAACAGTTTCAGCAGTGTATGATGTAACACTAAATTTCAGAGGAAACAAGAACCCGTCTTTATTAGGAATTCTTTATGGAAAGAAATATGAAGCAGATATGTGTGTAAGGTGAGCATATACTGATGGAGGTGAGCCCTAAGATGTATGCTTTGGCATGTTGCAGTGTATTCAGATTTTACAGGGTAATGTCCTTTGCTGTAGTCTTTTTTTCCTTGTCCTTAGAACTTCTCTGCAGGCTACAAAGACCTCCCCGTTTTCCCCTTGCTTTAGTCTGCTTTCATGTGTGAGATCCCATGATATCACCCAGCAAGTCAGAGAGGACTGGGCAGACTTTTTAAGCCTGGGTATGACGACATTGTCGTTACGGGGATTCCCCAAGTTTTGTGCGGTGAGGGCACTAGTCCACATTTTTCCTTTCTCTGTGGGAACAGAAAACTGACTGTTCTGCCCCTTCCTAGCCTCCTGTGAGCAAATGCGTAGTATAAATAGCCTGTCCAACATGAGCAGTCTCTTGCAGTACATGATGTAAAGCTCCTTACTGTGCTGGTTTCTCTCCTTCTCTCACATGGTTTGATTAGCAGATTAGAAGTTAAATAATGCTGAAATTCAGACATCATATGAATGAGGTGGTATATTCCTCACATTCCTCATTACTCTTTTGCCTGAAAGAGTAACTGCTTACACCTAACTCGTGCACACATGCATGCTTTCTCTTTGTGCTTTCTCCCTGTTGCCTTCTGCTCTAAAGCTTCCTTGTGATCATAAAAACTACCAACTCTTTCCTGTTGCATTTCTTCTTTTCCCTTTTATGTTTGTACCTGACAAACAACCTGGTTGTTCTTTTGACAGTTCACATCTGCTTCTCTGGGAACTTCACCCACACTTTGGAAAACATTGCTATATTCTGGTGATGAGGTTAATGTTTGGTTATTAAAAGAAAAAAGGAAAAAAAAAACCGCCTTGCTACTTCTCCCCCACACCTTTCCCCTCTGGCCATGGGTCTGTGCATTGCAGATGTGTGGCACTGGCTCTATACGTTGTCCTTCTACAGGACAGGTGTGTCTCGCTAGAGCCTCGCAGGGTGAAAGACTTTGTAGGGAGTGACACTGATTATCCGTTGTGTTGAGGTATAGCAGCAACAGTTCTGTGGAGAAAAGGCTATCCCAGCGGAGGCAGAGTGCTGCAGCCCTAATGGCGACGGGAAGGACACGCGTCCCAGTTCTGTTCTCAGATACTGCAACTACCCCAACGTTTTAGTCTTTCAGTTGGCAAGAAGGCTGTGGATGGGTGATGGGGGGGAGAGATGGGGTCACTCATTTGCGAGGGGTTTCATTTTGACTGTTTACACTTGCCAGATATATTCCTGCTGAGGAAAGCGAGTGGACAACTTACCAGCTAGCGCAACAGCTGGTCAGGCGACTGCCACCTGTAATTCCATACTGATGGCAGATGCATGCAGCATGTCTAGCTAGATCTGGGGTACAGATGCATGGATGTACATCTTGGCAATTATACATTGAACAATGGCTGCATTCAGTTAACTATCCTATGGCTTGCTAATGGAGATGCAAGTTGGTTATATTTATTGGTGAGGTAGTGGGAGGAAAGAAGAGATATGTAGTTTTCAATAGTTGTTAGAAGAGGGTTGGATCCATAAAATTCTGCTGAGGATGATGTTGCCGGGTAAAATTACTAATTGTACCCTATTAAAGGTACAGTGACTGTGTTCAGATAATTTTGATTTCAAATATGTTTGTGGACTGAATCAACATTCTCAAGATGCTTTTCTACACTTGATGCTTTTTCTTTTTTGAGAGGAAGCTGTGAGAATAAACTACAGCTTTTTTGCTGAAAATTGAACTTGTCCTTAATGTGCCAGCGGACTTAGTTTAGCTCAGAGAAAGGAAGCACGTAAGCTCTTGTTCTTGGTGTACGTGTATGCAGTTACCTGTGCAGAGGTAAGAAGCTTAGCTTTCTACAGAGGATCCAGTCTTTTTCCTGACTGGCTCCAGAGAAAATAATCAGCTATATGACCAAATGTTGTTGCTGTGAGTACCCTCTAGTGGTGATAGCAATATGGCGACAACTTTACCAAAGAGCTTTTGGGAAATGTCTTTCACTGAGCTTTTATTGAGCATTATTTACATTAATTGAGCAGCTCTTCCTGTTAGAGCTAATGAAAGTAAATCTGTAAAATCTGGTGTTGAATTCGTTTATGGCATGCAGAAATTATTAGAGGTGTATTAGAATATCTTCCCTCTGCTGCTGTGGACTCGAAGGCTTTAGTTCATATTGCAGAAATATAATCCTCGGATGAACAGCAGCAAATAAGTTGTATCCGGGATCACTGTGTCCAGAGCCCTCCTAGAGGTCACCCTTCTGTTCTTACTGCCCTGCTGTAAGAGGGCCCTGATACAGTCCAAGTGTTGCCAAAATATGTTCGAGCTGAGAGTAAGGTGTGTGCCTGCCCTCTACAAACCGAGCAACTTCTTTCTGAATTGATCCAGGACTGAGATGTGTGCCACTGAGAAAGGAGATGATACATTTGTGAGCGTGCTAGTGGCCTATCTCGGCAAATAAAAGAAATGCAGGAAAATGATTGGCTCTTCGCCACTAGAAAGAGGCTCTTAAAAGGTGCCTGTTCTTGGACAGGTCAGGTCAGTACCTGGAGGGGGGCATAATTTTTGTATGCACCCAGAACTGCATGCCTCAATCTGTAGGGCTGGAGAGGCAAGGAGAGAGAAGTGCAGTTGCTGTAGAATCACAGAACGGTAGGGTTTGGAAGGGATCTCTGGAGATCATCTAGTCCAACCCCCCTGCTAAAGCAGGATCTCCAAGAGCAGGTTGCACAGGATCGTGTCCAGGCGGATTTTGAATCTCTCCAGAGAAGAGACTCCACAACCTCTCTGGGCAGCCTGTCCCAGTGCTCGGTCACCCTCACAGTGAAGAAGTTTTTCCTCATATTCAGATGGAACTTCCTGTGTTCCAGTTTGTGCCCATTGTCCCTTGTCCTGTCGCTGGGCACCACTGAGAAGAAGATGTTTTCCTTAGAGTTGGTATGAAATGAATTTTTAAGAACCCCTTCCATTCCTTCCAAAATTTTCACTAACAAAATGTAACGGGCAATTATCCTAGGGTTTGCCACTTGCTTGTCTTTTCCCAGCTCCGGGTGCCTCAGTCTGAGCTCACTGGGAATCAGCCAGTAGTGGTTCCGGTGAAGGAAGAACAGTGTTTGAATGGGAAATGCTTGTTTTACTAATGTGCTCTAAAATTGCTAGGAGCTTGTATGGTTTCTTTTGTCTTAGGAATCTGAGTTTTAAATGGAGAATCAGGTGTTATTTAAGTCCCAGTTCTTATCTGCATTTAAGACCTCTGCCGTCAGTGACAATATTACCTGTAGCTTACACTCTTCATTGAATGGAAGACCTTCTCTAGTAGAAGTCTAAAGTCAAATTCCTGGATTGTTCCTTAATTTTTTTTTTTTTTTTTTTAAATCTCTACTAAACTAGGAGATTTCCTCTGGAAGATATCCCTCAAGATGAAAAGGAAGCTGCAAACTGGCTTCACAAGCTTTACCAGGAAAAGGTAAACAGCTTTGCTTTCTTTTCTCTCTTTTGGGACTTTCACAGGGCTAGTAGTGTATTAAGGCACTGAGTAATGCACACTCTTCCACTGGATGGAGAGAAGAGATGGAAATATTATGTATAATTTGGCAGCCGTCTCTCAAACTGCTGGAAGGAGCGGTACAGAAGAACCCCTTGGCCGCAGATAGTGAGTAGGTCTCAAATTGCTGGGAAGCACAATGGGATTCAGAGATATGCCTGAGTCGCAGAAGACTAATAGCAATCCGTCGTCTTTTTATATTCTTCAGCTCTTGGGTCTCTGTCATACATTTCTAAAAGCTCCATTTTTCCTGTGGGTGTTTTTAGGCACTCAAGAGGAATGATAAGTGTATGTCAGGGACAGCTGGTCCCAGCTCTTAGCTGCAATTGTCTTCTGCTTTCACGTCTCTTCCACTGTCACTTTCCTGCTGCCTCCTGGTAATACCTCTGCAGTGGTGTGTGACACGGTACAGCTGGGCCCTGGGATTTGCTGTCAGGGACTGATGTAGTGCCTGGCCAGCATGCCTTCAAACGGCTCAAAGCTTTTCCTCGTGCATTTTCTTTTCTTACCTTAGGTGGTTAATTTCTTGACCACAGATTTAACAGTTGTGTGGGGAGGAGGAGAAACTGTAATTAATGTTGCCCAGCCCTAATTGGTGGATTGTTGAACTTGAAATGTGTATCTTGATTTTTGTGTTGCTTTGTGGGAAAACAGAGGAGTGCAGAAACTTTTAACTATCTTGGGCTTTCTTCTGCTATGATGACCTGTGCTGCAGCATTTCCAAGCTTACCCTTTGTTGGTAGGCAGGCAGCAAATTGTTCTAAGTTTCATTTTGTTCATTTTAACCCAATTTGTTAGAATACCTAAGCTCTAATTCAATTAAGGGGAGAGAAGTTATCTTACAAAGAGCAAGTAGCTATCATCATCTTCTCCCCCCACGTCCCATTAGCAGGTGTATGAAACTAGCTTGTGAGTCAGTCAGTGTAATATGGGATTGGAGAGCCTAAAAAAAAAAACCAGAAAATTTGGGATACTTGAATCCTTGCTATCAGTGACATGCCATCATGTAATTCCCTTGTGAAGAGGCTCTTAGATGCAAGAATTCCTTGAGATTGCCTGGCTGGAGGAGCAGACGTTAAGGTGTATGTTACAGGGGTGGTCTTTGTCTGCTTTGCTCCTGCTCTGTTAAACATTAAATGCAAGAGCTAAGGAGATGGAGCACAGAGCATTCACTCCACTTGGTGCCATTCCTTGGGCAGAATGCTCTGCTTTGCTTGCAGATGGAGGGCTTGGTGTTCCTTGCTGGTGTTGGCTGTACCTCTTTTCAACTTTGTGAGGTGTTGCTGGGGAGGTATTACTTAGATACGTGGGTATTTTATGTATTGATCTTATGGCGGTAGCAATATGTTGTAACTGGAATCCTTAAAGTGCTCTTCCCGCACAGAGGGTACGTCCTCAAAAGGCTGTGTTATTAGCAAGGAATGCCTTGTGCTTCTCAACCCTGTATAAGGGAAGCTAAAAGAAAAACAGCCTAAGTGGAGAAAAATAAGAAATAGCCAAACTTGAACCATCCTTGGTAATGGCTTGGAAAGCTTAGAGAACATTCTTCCAAACTGAGGGAAAGCTGTGGACGTGTTGCTCCTTTGAGTGATACGTTTCATGATTGCATCTCTCTGCAGGCTCAGCTCGGGACGCAACTGCTCTGTTGAAGTCTTGTGGTTATGGCTGGCACAGTGCTGTCTCTGCTGGTTAACTTGTGGTTTGCTTTTCTCTTCTGGCTGTATCCACAGCATTTTTCTGCTGTGCTTTGCTAAATCATGTTGACCTTTCTGGAAGTAAAAACAGGAAGAAAAAGCATCAAGCAAAGAGGCAAGTAGTGTCTGAATTGGCCCCTGGCCTGATGCTGCCCTAAATTCCGAAGCAATTAAGAGAAGAGACAAAGATTTTTGGTAGTGGAGAGGCTGGTATGGTTTCAGTTTGTGATGGTGGCCAAGATTGCCTTCAAAGGTAGCCTTGGCGGTCAACAGAAATGCCCAAATAAATGACAGCAGATAGAAATGGATGCTGTGTACTCTTGATGGATATTTACCACAGACACCATCCTTGACGTTTTGCTGGAGTTGACTAGCCTTTGATTGCTCAGTGCCAACATTATGAACATGTTTTCTTCTATCTTCTCTTTCTCCCAGGATGCTTTGCAAGAGATGTATAATCAGGAAGGCATATTTCCTGGCCAGCAGTTTAAACCACCTAGGAGACCATGGACTCTCCTAAACTTTCTTTTTTGGGCCACAGTTCTTCTCTCTCCTCTTTTCACATTTGGCTTTGGAGTTTTTGCAAGTGGATCACCTCTCCTTATCCTTGCATTCCTGGGACTTGTTGGAGCAGGTAATAAAAGCAGAGGGTGATGTGTAACAGGATCTGTTACCTCCAATAAGTTCTCTGTATTAATTAATGTGAATGGGGCTTGCGGAAGAGTACTTGGAGCTCACTCTGTAGTCTTTGTATTGTATAGCATTTTTATTATTTCAAAAGCTTTAATCCAGGCAGGCTTGTCCTCATATCTTAGGCAATATTTATAGCAATCAATAGTGGTGACTCTTGTAGCCCATTGTTATGGCGCCTGAAGGAGAAAATACTTTTACTGTATACCTTGTCTGTGAATTTTAAAAAAAAAAAAACCACAACAAAAAACCCAAACAAAAAACCCCCAAACCCCACCATAAACCAAACAAATGCAAAACCTAATCCACCCCCCAAACAAAAAAAAACTAAACACCCCCCACCTCCCTGAAACTAAATGGGCGTGGGGGATATATGATTCAGTGTGCATACTACCTATCCTGTTAATCAACATAGAGGCATTAATTATATTTTGAAATCTAGATTGTCCTCCTCTTTTAGTGACATCTGACCTGTGATCCACGCGTAGCCTCATACAGTGCACTGTTGGTCTGTAGTCACTACTGTCTTCAGGATTGGGTTAACTTATGTTGGTTCTGCTTGTGTGTTTACATGTAACTTCTTAAATCCTTGAGCTGGTTTTAATATGTCTCCCATTTCTCTGTTATATTTTAAAGCTTCCTTTGGAGTTCGTAGACTGATAGGAGTAACTGAAATAGAAAAAGGCTCCAGCTATGGCAACCAAGAATTCAAGAAAAAGGAATAACTCACAGCTGCAGTTCAGCACATATAACCAGACTATGGTATCCGATTAACTTCAGTTAAAAAACAACAACAAACACTTAGAAACTATCTTTTTCTTAATAACTGATGACTAATTAATGAATAATACTTGAGCCAAGAATGAAGAAGTTGGAGGCATCAACTGAAGAGAACGCATCAACTTTCTGCCTGTTTAAGGATGACTGTAGTCAAACTATGGGAGAAAATCTAAGGTGGGGTGGGGTGGAAGAAGAAACTCATTTTTCTTGCTTTGTCAGGGGACTTGGGGTTGGGAGGAGAAAAGAGGGCATTGGCCGTGGCCACGCGCATCTTCAGATGACTGAATACACTGGTTTCTGTCAAGAGCACTACACTCACTTTTATAACAGGAGCCATTGAATGTTTCCTCTTGCTAAAGCCAACGTAATGTTTGTTGATTTCCAACTTTTTTTATTAATGAGCCAGGAAAAAAAAAACCCTTCTTAAATTAATTGACAGATGTTCATTGGGTTAAAGTCATTTTGGAAAGGCTGTGCTATCATGGCTACAGATGAAATCCTATTTGTATGTTACACTGATACTTTTTGTTTTCAGGCAATGTCTTAAAACTTCTGTAATGCGAGAGAATGGATGGAAGCAGTGCGTTATTGATCAGCACACACCATAAACAGATCCACTAGTATTAAACCAGTATAAAATTCTCATCATATCTCCTCCTAACTGCTCAAGGCTGTTTAATTTTAAAATATTACTTCAGTCTTGAGTGTTGTTTGCCCTGTTTCACATCATGCAGGTATGATAATCTTGAATCTGTTTGGGCTTGGTTTGTTTTCTGAATTAATGCCAACTGTGGGATTTGGAGTTGTGCAAAGAAGGAAATCTATTCAATTGTCCTGATGTTTTCTCCTTTTATTTCTGTTCATGTCTTTCATCACCAAAGTCCAGTTCAGCCAACCTCTCTCAGTAAACTGCGTGGCAGCAGCAGAAACCAGCACAATAGTTTTCAAAATGTCATCTTTTACAAGAATTTGAAAATGATAGTTCTGCTACTGGCATCTCTTGAACTTCTAATGAGAGTTTTGACATTGATTCAGATGGGGCCAGGATCTTACCCTGTGTGCTGTAATGATAGGGTGTGCTGCACTTTCTACTTGGTCATGCTTTTGGTGTTAATGTGAAATATATTGCAAGGTGAGCTGTGCTGTTAAGCATTAGAAAGAGTATGAGGTGTCTTCAGGGATTTTTAATATCTTTAGTTTTGCTTGTTGACCTTTGGGTTTTGGTTTGTTGGTTGTTTTTTTTTCACTGAAGATTAGAGATCAGAATCATGGCTGTACCTGTCTCAATTTTTTTTTTCCTCTTACCTTCTTTTTTTCTTTTTTACAAATGCACATTCTGAGGTTTTTGTAGATTGCTGCTGTATGCATAGCTGGAGAATTATTTGCAAACAGATGGGAACTACCTGTATGCTCAAGCCTGAAGGCCACAGTCTGCATTTGGTTACACTCAGAAGTTGGTAAAATAAAATGGGTTGCAGATCTAAGCTGAGGACAGAAGGTGACCCTCGGGGTCTGTATTTTTAACCCAGCTGCCACTAGAATATTTGTCTCACTTTTGTAAAGGGCAGATTTTATCAAAGCACTGGTTGTTATTTTCATCTTTGTTCTAGGAATCAAGATAAGAAAGTAATAATTTACCTTCTTTTAGTATTTACTCTAATTGTTGGAATGTAATCTCCCACAAGTTTTTCTGTTTGCAGACACTGGCAGAGCAATTTTGTAACTTTGAAAAATGTTTTACTTGGGGTCATTAATCACTGTTCTGTCATGCACTTGATTTTTATTTGTGGTCTTTTCAAGAAGATGATTTGAAGGATGACCTACGTTGTCTGTCTCCTGTTAGATTCATCCTCACTGACTCATTTCTACCCGTAGCCCCAGCATTAGTACGTCATCTTTGTCCCCTCAATAAATCTTCCCTAAGATAGGGGATGCAAAACTGTTGTTAATGTTAGTGAAATTTGGAATATGCTTTGGGAATTGAGGAGAAGAGAACCTAGCCATGACTCTGATTTTCCTTGCTGGATGTTTTTGTACTCTGTCTTTAAATATGGTTAGGCTTCCAAATGCTGATGAAGACAACTCTGACTTTTCCCTGTTTTTTTAACCGGAGGACTAAAAGCAGTGGGCTTTTCTTTCTCTTTTTTTTTTTTTTTTTCTCTTAATTCAGTAATGGATATAATTCTTGCTTCTTAGAAAGATGTTACAAATGCTGTATACTTGCTTCCTGAAGATGATATTGAGTATATATAAAATGTACTGGCTTAGTTGAGTGAGGCTTGCAAAGCAGGCTGACCATTGACTATGTTTTATACTTATATTTTGAGCAGTATATTAATGGGCATGACAAGAATTTCACAAAATAAATCCCTTCTTATTGCTGAGAAGAGGGGAGATGCTAAAAGGAGAAGGGAATTAATAGCCTTTCTCTTTACGGGATCCTTTCTCCTCTTAGTGCATGTAACTCCCTATTAGGAATCACGGGATTAGTGCATGTACATCAAGGGGAGAATAATCAACATTTCATATTTTCTTATCATAACTTACTGGTCATGCTTTCTTTTTGAAAATATAATAAATACATCATCAGTTACTTAAATTTTGCTCTTCTAAACAGGCATATCAGTAACCATTGGGAAAACTGAAATATACAGCAGTGCACAAAACAGTACAAAACCACTACAGATCTCTTAATTTTAAATTTTATCTCCTCAATTAGGGGTTTTTATACACACGTGCGTGCACACGTACACGGAGTATGTATAAATTAAAATGACTGGAAATAGCTGAAGTTAATGTCACTAATGAAGATTAGCAGGTGGCTTGGATTGGAAAAGTAAGCATAGATTTTATATCTTATTTTCTTCTGGTTTAATAGAACATAGCTTGTATATTTGACTACCAAGCCCTTTAAGAGCAATAATAAACAAAAATATATCATGTTTTTCGTCTTTTGCTTTCCAACCATGCTAGGTCTAATAAACTTAAAGCTATAGGACCGTTTTCTCTCTCCACGGTTCAAAATTTTCATTTATTGCTTGACTGTTTAGACTAAATACTGTGTTCTCCAGTATGGACTTGCAAGCTGACTGCCATGGAGTTCAGCATTGACTCCAAAGACGAATGGTTCTCAGACTAATATGGACAGATGCTATGCTCTTGGCCTTGGTGGCGCTTGTCATTGTCGTGAAGAACAAAGATGTTGCTCTCAAAGTGGGATTTGCAGTTCCAAGGTAGCATTGTGTTGACCTACATCTAAGAACCTGGTGGGAGAGCTCAGAGACTGCTGGTGTTGTGGCATCTCTCAGTTAGAAAGGCACAAAAAGCTGATGCTGGAGAAGGACCAGATATCTGGTGTCCAGAGGTCTTGGCTCGGGAGGGGTTACTGAGCAAAATACCCGTCTCCGGCACAGAGAGTATGGGCAATGTTCCTTTGTTCTGCTTTAAATTATCTTGAAGGGCTCTACACTTAAATGCTGACCAATGAACTTGACTACTACCTTTGTCGTAATTGCCTATTCACAGAAAAAGTGAATGTGTCTGCTCACTTCCACGTGATACCACTTGTCTCCATCTACTGATGTCTGTATATTTGCTTGCCTGTATTTTCTGCAGATGGTTCAGTTATGACCTCTTAGCCGGAACTCGGAGCTTTCCGGTTCAACCAATCCTATAGAAATAGTCTCATGTAGCTGGGGTTTTGTCGTCTTGCATTTTGGCACTGGTTGGCACACTCAGCAGGTCTGAAGCAGTATAGCTGTGATAAGTGATAATGCAACTTTTGGTGCTTCGGAGCAAAACTTTATTAATGAAGAGGAGTCCTTCCCAGGCCTGCTCACACGGGCTGTCGCTGCCTGGTAACGGGTCCCTCTGGCATTGATGAAGCCAATGAAAGAGAGTTGGGACAAGGTCTTTGCAAACAGTTGGAGTAACTAGCAAGCAGGGGTCACTGTATGCCTTGTAATTGCTAAAGATGGAGTTTTTGTTAGGGACTAGCCCAACATCTGGTTTTGATTAAAGAAATGTGGGGTTGGAGGCTTTTAGTAATGCTGAGTTTGCACAATGCAGAGTGTTTCAGACTGAAGACAGATAGTACTCACATATTTTGGCATCTTGGAGAAGAATGTAAGTCTAAGGCCAAGATTGGACAGGCCTAGCCCAAGTGTGTTTCATTCAGAGGCTGGAGGCCAATGCAGATAAAAGTGAAAAATCCATTCCTAGATTTCCTTGGAAAATTGGCTGCAGCAGTGGAGCTCACGGCATCTCCTCGATGCCTGTGCACTTACATCACTTGGTGTGAAGTTTCTGGTTCACAGCAGACGGTTACTACACACGCTGGTTTATGCCTGTGGAAGGAAGCCCATCAGTAACAGTAATGCTGAATTTTTACTTTGACCCAGTTTGTCACAGCTACTCGTTTCCATATTTCTGAACTTTTTGATCCGTAATGGGCTGCTCTGGGGCTGCCAGCGCTGAGGGAAGCCGGGGTTTGAACCAGGCGACAAGTCATGCTGCGAGCCGCAGGGTGCATCGCTGAAGGGAGGAGGAACACCGCAAGGTGCATCGCTGGAAGGAGGAGGAACGCTGACACGTCCGGCCGAATACTTGCCCTGAGAAAATTGAGCGATTGCCGGGAGCTTTGCAAACCAGAGATAAGCGTGTGTGTGGGCAGGCAAACTCTGACTCTTAATACGAATTTGAAACCTGCTTGTGACAACTTGCAAGGTAACCCTTGCCATGTTCACATGACTGGGGTCAGAACTTGTCTTGAAGGGCTTATCTCCTTGTTACAGATGCCAACTCTTACTCTGCCACGCTACCCCCTATTTATCTTGAAGACTAGATTGTCTCAGCAATTGCTGCATCAAGATCCTTGCAGGTTGTTGGGGGGTTTTACCTGCTATGGTTTTGAGAGAAAACTTTCTGGAAGTCAGTGTTACAGGGTCTGCGCCACGTTTGGTAGCCACCAGAAAATGTCATGAAAATACTTCACGCTTTGAAATTGGGAAGACAAGTGGATTGGCACCTGTAAGCCAAACATGTTGTGTTTCTCTTATCCTTGGCTTCTCTAGGTTTATGGAAAGCTGCCTGTGTTTCTTGAAATGTTATACCCGTAGTTAAAAGTCACTCTTCAGTTTCTGAAACTCGGAAGAAAGTTAATTTATGCACTTCCACTTTTGAGAGTATTTGAGTGTTGCTGATTGTCTGTTTCTAAAAAGCTTCACATTAGCAGAAGCAGCATTTTATCTTTTTAAGAGGAAATGTATTTTAAAAATAGACATTTTAGCAGAAACTGGAATATAGTAGTACTTTCAAAATCTAAATTGGAAGTATGCTTTAGTGTGGGGGTTACCACTACCAATTTTCAGTCTTAGACAAGTTTTCTTTTTTCTTTTTCTTTTTTTTTTTTAAATTTTGGCCAGGGTGTATTTTCAAGGAAAACCACCCCGATTTACAAGTTGCGCTAAAATCTAATTTGCGAAGGGAGGAAGAGTAGACAGCAGAGGTTAATCAGGAATGAATTTTTTTCTTTTCCAAGGCATGAAGTGGTTCTGTAGACGTCCTTTATTACGTGCATGTGCATCTGTGCGGAGAGCCAAGCCGTGCCCCGTCGTGTCCCTTTGCTTCAGCTTTGTCAGAGCTGTCCTTTGTGACAACCCAATGCCACTTGCCTGAACGCCAGGCAGCCGCCGTCAGCTGGTGCGTTGCTCACTCCTAAAGATCACCAGCAAGTACCGTAGCTTTAATAAAAACCTTCTCTCTTGAGATAACTTACCGTCTTTAACCTGATTTGTTACCAACTTGTCATTTGGAGGGAAGCATAAGTACCAGATGATCATTATTAGCCAAATCTAACGAGTAATAAAACTGTATACAGGGTACACATTTACTGTGCATGTGTATATATTTTTGTACATTTTTACAGTTATTTCCTACGCTTGATTTTATGACGTTCAGAAGAGATGTGTCTGGTTAAAACCAAGAAGCTATTAAGAAAACCCGACCCTGTCACCTACTGTAGTTTCTACTAAGAACTGTGCCCAAACAAATACGCAGATTTACAGTGCTATGCAAATATTACTTTGTAAGTTGTCTCTTAAATTTTGCTTAAGTAGTTCACGCTGTTTTTACTGGGCTTTCAGAAAAAGATTAACGCAAAAGACTCATCTTGTAAAATAAAATAGCTTTGGCTGTGTGAAAGTGCTGTATATTAGAATCTCATTCACGCTTTCAGTTGCTTAACTGTACGTGATTTTGTACATAATATGCTGGCACAGAGGGGGTTTTAATTGTGCTTGAATGAAAACGGGTGACTGCCCAGCATCTGTGTGTTTGCAATGTTCCTGAGTGAGTAGCCGATAATGTAACTGGGAGATCTGTGTCCTTCTCCTACTTGCCACTCCGTTTTTTTGTAACTCAACATGCACTAAGGGCTGGTTTGTTTTTGCTTTGGTTGGTGTTATTTCCAGTTACGCTTTTTGGTCTCAGTCCTGCAAACTGAGTCACACGAGGACCACGTGTCTGCTGCCGTAACCTGGGTCGATTGTTTTGTGGGGGCTGGGAGTAAAGAACAAGCTTAACCCTGCGGCCATTCCCCGCACTAAGCCAGTCGTTGAGAACTGCAGAGGGACGGTGCATTACTGGAGCATTTATAGAAGCAGCATATAAAGTTTTGCATGAATCCTCCAAATGACCAGGATGCGGGGGGTGGGATGCTCCTTTCCTCAAGGATCCTCCAAAGTAAACCTAAAGCTGTATGATCTAAGAAGTTGAGACTCCAGCAGGGCAAGCTGGCTGTATGGAGAGATGCTGTAGATTTGAAAATTTAAAATTGCTAGTGTTCACTGGAAATAAAGACCTTCCCCCTTCCTCAGCTGTACGCCAACATCGTACACTCCCACCTGCAGGCAAACCAAGACCACTGGAAGGAAGATGACTTGGCATTTTTCCTCCCTTCCCTATATTTTTATTGGAAGGCTACCCAACAGAAGTAGATCTCTACAGTTTCTATCTCTAGAATATCCCTGGCCTCCCTCTGTCCCTGCTCGGTCCCCTAAGACATTGGCTCTTCTTTAGGGTATTTGTGCCTCTAACACGACAGGCATGTGATAACACCATGCTGCTCTGTCGTCTTTTTGCTGGACTGCAAGCACCGAGTTCTTTGTTTCTCCTGTAGGTTTTTCCCTTCCCTGATCCTTTGCTCCTCTGAATATTCCAGGTTGTGCTGAGCTGCCTTAAAAGGACACATCAGTCGCGCCGTGTGTCACTGTATGGGCAGACCTTCTTTCTGGCAAGGATGGACTCTGATTCTAAGAGTACGCAAGCAGAAACTTCTGTTACTTTTCTAGTTTGCACAAATACAGCTTTTATCTCGGTGCCTCCATCGAATCTCCTCAGATCCATAATTGATTTTTCAAGGCTGATTTTTGTTCTTTTTCAGCTGTAAGGTGAAAAAAATATGGGTTGAAGTTTTTATCAGTACAGCATAATAAAGAATTCATTTGATTAAGATGGTATGATCCTTGGTACGTGCGTGCAAAAGCCAAGCCATGAAAAGCAAAGCCCCAGCCGATGACAGAGCCCTGTTCCTTAATGTCTGTTGTCTTGCCATGCGCTACGGAAGAGACGTCACTTGTTAATTCTTGTCCTCAGAGGTACCTGTCTTCCCTCGTTGCCTATCTGCCCTTCTGTCAGTCCTTTCTTGCGCTGCTTTGTCTTGTTAAAGCAGCCAACGTCGGAGATCGCAATTACGCGTACTGGTGAAGCAGAAGCAGTCGGGCAGTGGGGTACATGGATGAGGGTAGGTCAGCGGGGCTGCATGTCGCCGAGGTTTGATGGGCAGCACTGCGTAAGGTAGCTGTGGAAAGGGAAGAAAACGTTTGCTACTTGAATGAAGGCACAAGGGACATTGTTAGGTGGTTTGCCTCTGTAGTAAGCAGTCCACATTGCAGTGGCCTTTAGGCTGCGGGAGCTTCTTACACATCCTGTCTTTAAATTGCAAACAGTAGGAAGTTGACTGCAGTGCTAGTGGTAGTTTCTGGGTGTAGCTCTTCTAATCTCAATCTCACTTATTCCACCCTTTTTCTTCCAATACTGCATTACTATATTTGGGAAAACAGCCTGGAATTCCCTAAGAGCAATGCCGTATCCTCAACACCAGACACAATGGGCTGCTGCGTTGGGGGCGAGTTCAGACGTGCTACGCTCCTGCCTGCCTTTACGGTGGGCAGAGGGCTCTTCGGGGGGAGTAACAGGTGAATGCATTTCCTACATACTTCTAACACTGGAATCTGGTCCTGAGAGGTGTGACAGACTGACTGCATCTATGAAACAAAACTTTATGTAAGTATAACAGATTTTTATGGGTAGATCTAAGCATAACAACTGTGGTGTAGGTTAATGAAATACTGTTCTGGATTTTGCCATTCTGTGGATTCACATCCGTGAACCTATAATATATATGTGTCAGAGTCAAATACTCTCTGACTGGGTTCTTTTAGATATCACACATGTGGAGGGCGTAATGTTTAATATGTACTTATTTGAAGGTAGTTGTTGTTACATGGGATTTCTGATTTAGCAGCATAATACAAATTATATGGAAAAGACAACACGATACAAATGTAAGTTACACTTGGCAAAGTACAGCAATTGCCGTACACAGTTCAAGCACAATGCCAACATGATCTCCATCACCAGTTTCTAATATTCTCACTGTCAACGATGCTGGGCATCGCCAGTAAGGAATAGATGGGTTGAAGCCAGCTCAAGGCCATTGTTCTCTTCAAAATTATTTTGTTAGTTGTTTAGTTTTAATGCTCTGTGGGGCTGAGCTACCTATTCATTCCCCCTGCTGGTCTGCCTAACCCGGGGAGATGTTTACACCACCACCTGATCCACTCAACTGTTGATAGCTGCTTGTCTGAACCAAAGGCCACCCTCCCCTCCCCTTTGCGTCGAGCTAAAGTTGGTTTGCTCTGAAACGGCTGCGGTCAGTGACACCCTGTGTTATTCCCTGAGCTTCATGGGCACATCACCCTTGTCCATCTCCACTGAGCCTTCTTCCCTCCTAGGGGTTTATTGGTCAGTCACAGTAATATTATATATGATAGCAGAATATTGTGATACATGATATGGATCCCCTATAATGCCAACATCATTATGTTCCTGCTGTGATAAAGGTATGTGCCAAAGGGGCAGGATTGTGGTGGGCTACACAGCGAGCCTGCTGCGGCTTGAGCTGCGCCACCGGAGCTGGCACGGCTGGCGCAGGCGTTCCTGCTCACTGCTGGAAAGGCAAATCACGCTGCTTCCCAAGCCGTTTCCTAGAAAGCAGACTCCCGACAGCAGACGCCACCTCGCCATCTGCGTGAAATGCCTCTGCACAGACACAGGCACGTAACTGGGGGGATAGAACGGGCAGGGACTGATTGCACAGAACGAGGTAAACGGCACAGTTGACTCTGCTGACAGGTTGTTTTGCTTTTCTTCGCGGTGACTACTGATGTGAACTGCCTTTGGTTTTCTTCTTGCTGACGTAGGGCAACATTTGCAAAAGCTGAATTCAGCGGTGGCCTAGTTGTCTTGTGACGTCTCTTACTCACTTGTCCAATGATGGTACAAGCAGCTACGTGCTAGTGGTACGCTAGTGGTTGCTCCATTTATGAGGAAAATCAGTAGAAGAGAGAAACTAGGCTGGGCTTAAGAACATCTATCTCCTCCCACCTTACCTGCAATGAAGTACAAACTCTACAAGTATTTTCAGGAAAATGCTATTATAGTATGCTTCCCATTAGCCCAAAGCTCCTTGTCAAAGGCAGGAAAGTGCTATGCTTTCCTTTTTTCCCCATCTTTGAATTCAGCTGTGGCAAAGTTACATAGTCAAGATTAGGGCTGGAAGCTGCATCTTTTAATTGCAGACTTCTAAGATACACTGAAGTGCACTGTTGCAGGCTGCTTCTTCCAGTCCGTGGAGAGAAAGCTCTCATGGCGGTGGTTTGGGCTCTCCCCTGGCATTCGTGTGTCGTGTCCGTCCCCCCCCTCCGCCCCCTCCTTAAACCAGGGAGGTGTGGGTCCTTTCACGGTGGTTTTCAGAAAGGAGGACAACGCTGCAACGTATTCCATCTGGCTGAAGCTCTCTATTTTATAATCCAGCCAGGCAGGACTTGTGGAGCAGAATATGGTCTCTGCAGCTCAGTTGGCCATCAGACGTTTGCATTTCCATGGTGACATTTAAGATGATGAGTTTATTTGAGCAAAATCCTTTCAGACGGTTGCAGTGGCGGGGGTGTGTGTAATTGTCTCCTTAGGGATTAGCAGCTAGAAAATAGCCCCACACAGCCCAAACAGCTACTCCTACCTCTTTGTAGGCAAGCAAGGACAGTAGATGTAGGACTGCAGACCTAACGACCGCCCTCTTCTGTGCTTTGCCTCTGGTACGGAAAAGCAGGTTTGGGGGTTGCAGAAGCAGGGTCTGCTCTGCCGCTCTCCCGAGGCTTCCCGGGGAAAATCCTCCCCACTGCTGTGACTCCGCTCTTCGCGCGACCTCGTCAAGTGTCACGTTTAGGTGAACGAGGCCAACTTGTTTTACACACAAGCAGGCTGTCTTCCAGCTGTGAAGTGTTACTTAAAGCAATTGCACAAAAATGAGGCATAAGGAAAATGTGATCGATGCCAAATGGGCAGACTAAGCTCTCCCTCTTTGTTAGGTTTTATTTTTCCCCCCGTTTTGCTGCTTTCTTCATCCCGTGTTACACCCAGCACATAATCATGTAATTCCCATCACTTACAAAGCTTTATTCCAAATCTCTGGTATTTCAAAGGTCTATATTAACTTTTTTTTTTCCTTCTTTTTTAAGAAGTTGAAGGTTTTCAGTACAGAGTATTTATTGGGGTTATAACGGCAAAATGTCTCTTCTGCAGTACGGAAGGATGGGGAAGCATTGCTTGCTGTCTCTGCCAGCAGATAGGTTCAGAGCAAGACTCACTAACTGAACATGATAAAAGAGTTTGCCTGGAAAATCATATATTTCTTATCTGATTAATTTAATGTTAATGGCTCACTAAATGATGGTAAAGACTTTCTCCAACTGCTGAGAAATGCTTCTGTGAAAGGGCTTTTGAATATTCTGTAGCTGTGAGGGGCAGACAAGACACAACCATGTGCTGTAAAGTGGAACCCTGTTTTTGGGGAGGGGAAACTTGCCCAGACCAGGGTTAGTTCCCTCTCGGATGGGAACAAACAAACAAACAACATCCCACCACCACCCTGAGCCCCAGAACCGCAGCAAGATGGGAAACCTGCAAACTTCTTATTTCCTGAGACCACACGCTCTTTTGCTGGCAACTGTACAAGGCGGCAGTTGGCCTGTCTAAATTAAGTACTGCACATAATGGAACATAAATTATTCCTGTTAACTCCAATGCGATAACATGGTTAGGGAGAACAAATTGCACTGAAGCAATTTTTCTTTTTTTTTTTTTTTTTTTTCTTACTCTGAGGGATCTCTCAGTGGAGCAACGTCTGGAGCTAATATTAGGTCTGGGAATTTCACAGGCACTAATAGGATTAGGCACATGACTTCCTTTCCAGTCTGATGGAAGTCAAGTGTTTAATTCCCTTGGGATTCTCTGAGATTTCAGATCAGATTCAGAAGCCATTGGTACACCCAGATTTGCCCCTTCGGCTGTCCCCCAGCCAAGGAGAGAGTTGTTATTCCACCCGTCAGAAGGGTAAATGGCCTTTCCAAGGAGGAAGAGGGCTTCTGGATTTAAGTAGCATCATCCATTAGAAATATTTATTGCCTTATTATTTGGAGGGCCACAGTGGACAAAGCAAGAATCGATGAGAGACTCATTGTCCTTTCTCGCCCATTAATGCTACCTTTTGTTTCACAGCTGGCTTAGTAGCTTTACTAAGAGCCCCAATGTCTAATAGGATCAAACCCTGAAATAGAAACCTGTGGCACAAAAAGCCAGTGCTGCCTGGATGTCTTTGTGATCTCAAAACTTGCGGTACTGTTGTGTCTCTGGTTGCTTGGCCCTCCTTCTATGAAATCACATAGGCACGGAAATTAAGAGGTGGCAATTGTCAGTTTAACCCTCTGTGACGGGTACTGTTATCATAGTAATTAGGGTATCAGGCCTTTTCTTCACAAGTGGAGGCTAGTGCCAACAGAGCATCTTACCATTTGACAGTGTTGTAAGAAAAAAAAGTATCCTTTTAATGGGACTTACTCCTGTGAATGCTTCAGCTACCAAAAACCATGCTCCATCCCTGCTCCTGTGCATGGAAACACCCGACATCTCCATAACTACGTTCCAGTGCATGTGTAAAAGCTGTCCTCTCTCCATCCAAACTCAAGATGATGAGTTTGATTTTACCTGTCATGTCACTGCAGGCTACAGTTCTACTGATCCAGAGCAGGAAAAAAAATTACTCTGAAGTGGAGGATTCTTACTTGAATATTTACTTATAGGTTTCTCATGATGGCTTTCTGGGTCTCTTTTTCAGACTTCATTATTCTTGTAGTACTTCTGTTTTGCCACACAGGGAGGACCTGCCTAAGCTCAACTTGCAAGGGAATCTCATTTGTAATTAATACTGCATTTTAATTTAATAACTAATAGCTTTTGACATGCTAATTTTGAAGTGAGCTTTCCCTTGATGAATTCATGGAAGAGTATTTAAATAATGGTGTAACTCACTTTAAGATTCCCTCCTTCCCTCTTCCCATCAATTTTTAATTATACCTTGGACATGAGAGCTGTTCCCCAAGCTGGTGTGATGGGCAAACAGAGATCCTTATTGCCTAGGAAATCAAACTAGAAATTTTATGGTCTAGCTCTTACCAACTTCACCCATACTCTCTAGAAGATAGTCCTAAGCAGGAGGATGAATGAAGAGAAGTTAACAACCCACAAGTACTCTGTTACAATATGTTTGTGCAAAAACATAATTAGTTGGTAAAGGTTTATTTTATTAATGTTTCCTTTAACTTGTTTTCTAAAGTGACTTCTAGAAATGACCATACATGTATGTTTCTAATAGTGTAGTAAGTGAAAATGAATAGAGTCACGATGATACGCTGGAGGAAAGGGTTGTCTTTTGTCCAGTCTGTACGGTCCCCAGCTGAGGGTGTACCGGTGCACAGACTGCGGTGTATAGCCGTTAAAACAACTTCAGTAACAGTGATTTGCCTCCTGAGCTGCGAACGGGGAGCTCTCTGGCTGTGATGCAGGTTAAATAAATCATGGTCTCTCTCAAGCCCTCATGGCAGGTCATGACAGGTTGCTCACATCTGGCAATGCAGTTGCTTTGCGGGCAGCAATAATGACGCTCCTGCACTCGAGTCGTGCATGGAAACATCCCATGATGGTGCCTTACCTCCCCCTTTTCCAAAGTATGGCCAGGGTTCAAACTTTTGTCTTTCAATGCTTCTATCGATGCTTCTAACTCCTTCTCTCAGAATAGTATAACCTTGCAGATAAACAAGAAATAAGCCCTTTTCTTCTTAAGATTTTTCAGTCTCAAGAGGAAGCCCAAAACTGCCTTGGGGTGTGACTGCCCTGGGACTCTGCCTTGGACTCTCTCCCACTGTTGGCATAAATGAGAATGAACTCCTCATACAAGCCTTCTCCCTCTTGAGCCAGGATAATTGCTTTCCATTTCCATGCAGCAATAGCTGACTATCTCGTAAGAGCTACTGTGGCCGCGCACTCAGCAGGGCTGGATAATATGGAAAAGGGGGGTGCTAAGGGGGCAGGTTCAGAAGCGGGCGATATAGAGAAGTAGCATCCGTGAAATGCTGGAGAGACTGCTGGATGCTATTGGTTTGCATCTTGATATTCAAGACCAGCTAATTAGCCGTAGTGCCTCCCTGCTGGCACTGGAAGTGTTTCTGTTTCACAGCTCGGGTCCAGGACTGGCATCCTGAAAATACTGCAGAGCTGGAGGAACTCCTGGGGTTTGAGGGCCTTCTCTGTCTGCTGGCACCTGACCTCATTTCTGCCCCTGCGGGAAGCGTGCTGATTGAAAAGTCTGGATTTCAGCAGAGCTGTAAAAGGCTCTACGATCACTGCAGTATTACTAGTTAGTTTCTAAGTAAGTTTGAGTGACTCAGGAAATAGATATAAATGACCTGCTGGGGGCGGGGAGGGGAGAAAAGGAGGCAAGTATAGTGGTGGCTCAGCTGCAAACATGACCAGGTTGAATACCTCTGATCTTCAGAATTAGCTTGGAGTAAGAGATGTCATGTCTACTTTTTCCTCTTCTTTATTTTTTTTGTGTGGTATAGGGGGAGGAAGCACAGTTGTTTGCCCCACTAGACACCTAACATTATCATCCTGATAATGATGTTCATACTTTCATGCTTAAAGTTCATACTCCAAATTTCATACTTGGAACTTGTTCTTCTTTACCAAGTTGGGTAAGTGTGCTTGTAACATACTCAGCATTTGATCTGTGAGTTCAAATGCCTTTCTCCTCATGCCTGTAAAGTGAAGCTGCCTCTGATAACTCAAACATGCTGCCTTTTTGTAGCATCTTCCCTGGATGAGTAGGATTTTTGAGAGCTATTTAGAGCAAGCTGTTTGGGAGAGGAGGAAAGTCTGTCTCAAGGAGTGCTAGAAAGACAGGCATTGCCAGGAAAGGAGGTTTTTTTAAGTCCCAGAAAATGAAGACTGATGTTGAAAAGATTATGAAGATTATGTCGGAGAAATATCATGATACTGATCCTCCCTTCCAGGCTAGGTAGCATCTCCCCCTCCTTGCTCCAGCTGCTCTGCCCTGGATTGCTGGCCAGTTTTTCTGTAGACTCCTTCCTTAAATGATGTCTCTTTTCTCTCTACTTCTTCAGGCTTGTTAGCTTTTCCTGGCCCTTCTTGAAGGTCTTTGATCCCCCATTTCAACCTTGTCCCTCTCATTTGTCTTGGTGGTCATTTAGGGCTTTCAGAGGAAGGACACATGCAGCTCTTCAGCAAAGTTACTATCATTTCCTCTGCATTCCCTGTATTTTCATAACTCTGGTGATGGGGAGCAGTTCACACACAACAGCAGTTTCCACTGCAGAAACACAGACAGCCAGCTGTAGATGGAATGAAAATGTGCTCTTGAATAGAGCCAGTATGGAAATGGGTTCCCCATGCTGGTTTTGCTGCTCGTAAATAAATTTCAGTCAATGATTCTTTCCCAATGATGTGAAATAAAAAGTCAACGTTCTGATTATCATGTATAGTTAATGATTTGTGGCTGACATACTAATTTAAAAAGACAAGGTGGTTTTTAAACTGTTTTGAAAAAGAATTCACTTTACAATATTGTAAAGGGGTTTTCCCAAATGTCAAAATCTTAACAATTTTCTTTTGTGTTTCTGCAGGTGGCTGTGAATTTCTGAAATTAGTTAATTCAAAACAGAATTTCTTATGGAAAACTCATTCTGTTAAAAGTAGTCAACTGACTGCACGCAGAAGCATTTTATTGCTTATGACCCAGAGATGACAAAAAGTTAACCATGCCCCCAGCATTAATTTTACTTGCTTTCATACACAAATTCATTAATCATAGAGTGAATCCACCAGATTTTTCTCTTGTAGTACAATAAGGTGAAAAGCCATTGATAAGCTGATATCAAATGATATCGATAACTTCTGGTTTCAATGTTAGGATCACCTTAAAATCTCAACGTCTAGGCAAAGACATGAAAATACTTACAGGATAGAGGAATGACTTCAATTAATTATTTAATGGGGCAAACACACTGTGTTTCATTTTTACAGTAGTTTAACAGGAATTATTTAAAAATACATCTAAAATAATGTCTGTGGACAGGCTGGTATCTATGTGCCAGAGGGCTCTTCACTGACAGGCCACAAGCTGGTGGCACTAGACTACGTGGTTTGGTCCCAGTTTTGTGACTGCTGTCCACAAACTGAAATGAAAACATGAACTATACTTCTGCTTCTTTATCTGACTCCTCAAGTTATTCTTCTTTAGGATAAGGCTTCCTTCAGTTTAATAAGTAGATTTTCCAATCCCAAACACTGTACAGAGTGAATTGGAAGAGGAACTGCAGACCATCTCACTTGGAAGTCCATGAACCTCCATAGCCATTTCTCCCAAAATATTAATTACCAAATCTATCGGAGGAAAAGGCAAGGAATTCCCACAAGCAAGGAGTTCTCTTCTAACTGATCATTACAAAAATGTCTTTAAACTTTTTCCATAGGTGGAAGTTGATGCTCATCTTGAAGAAGGAGGCTTTCTATAGAAATTCCTTCTGAATTTTTCTTTCCAAACCTTGCTGCTGTCCAGATAATGATAAATTTGGACATTCAAGTATTCAATCTGCCTATGAAGTTTCTCTTCTGTAGCCACTTTCAGGTCAGACTGGATTTGAACTTTTGGTAAAATACCAGATGCATAAGCCATCTCCTACCATTTCATGGAAAACCCAGAACTGTTCATCTGCTTACCGATGACAGGTTCTAATATGTCAAAGTCAGGATGATAATATGTCAAAGTCAGGGTACTGTTTCATGAACATCTCTGGCATAATCCTACACTAAGCTGTCTCAGGAAAACCAACCCAATCTGTTAAATGACTGGTTGTTGTATAGACGGGAAGGGTTGGGCACAGTGTAACTGGTACTAGTTTTTGTGCCTGCGTTGAAGAGCTCTGGGAAGACATCTTCGAGGCCCTCCATGCAATTGAAAGTTGGCGTAATGATGACCAAAACAATTTAGATATTGCACTGGGTCTGGCTGGGATGGAGTTAACTTTCTTCACAGCAGCTCATATAGCAGTGTGTTTTGAATTTGTGGCTAAAATTGTATTGCTAACACACTAAAGTTTTGGCTGTAGCTGAACAGCGCTTGCACAGCATCAAGAGCCTGGGGTGGTAAAGAGATTGGGAGAAGATACAGCTGGGACAGCTGACCCCAACTGGCCAAAGGGCTTTTCCAGACCATATATTACCATAACCAGGCTCAGGCACATGGAAAATAAGGAGGTGATTGGTGACAGCCAACATGGCTTCACTAGGGGCAAATCATGCCTGACAAACTTGGTGGCCTTCTATGATGGGGTTACAGCATTGGTGGATAAAGGAAGGGCAACTGATGTCATCTACCTGGACTTGTGCAAGGTATTTGACACTGTTCCACACGACATCCTTGTCTCTAAATTGGAGAGACATGGATTCGATGGATGGACCACGCGGTGGATAAGGAATTGGCTGGATGGTCGCACTCAAAGAGTTGTGGTCAACGGCTCAATGTCCAAGTGGAGAACGGTGACGAGTAGCGTTCCTCAGGGGTCGGTACTGGGACCAGCACTGTTCAACATCTTTGTCGGCGACATGGACAGTGGGATCGAGTGCACCCTCAGCAAGTTTGCTGATGACACCATGCTGTGTGGTGTGGTCGACACGCTGGAGGGATGGGATGCCATCCAGAGGGACCTTGACAGGCTGGGGAGGTGGGCCCGTGTGAACCTCATGAAGTCCAAGAAGGCCAAGTGCAAGGTCCTGCACGTGGGTTGGGGCAATCCCAAGCACGACTATAGGCTGGGCAGAGAATGGATTGAAAGCAGCCCTGAGGAGA
Source organism: Balearica regulorum gibbericeps (assembly GCF_011004875.1). NCBI lineage: Eukaryota > Metazoa > Chordata > Aves > Gruiformes > Gruidae > Balearica > Balearica regulorum. Next base: position 121,762,208 of record NC_046184.1, read on the forward strand.
AGGACTTGGGGGTATTGATTGATGAGAAGCTCAACATAAGCCGGCAGTGTGCGCTTGCAGCCCAGAAAGCCAACCGTGTCCTGGGCTGCATCAAGAGGTGTGACCAGCAGGTCGAGGGAGGTGATCCTGCCCCTCTACTTGGCTCTTGCGAGACCCCACCTGGAGTTCTGCATCCAGCTCTGGGGGCCCCAGTACAGGAGAGATGTGGAGCTGTTGGAGTGAGTCCAGAGGAGGGCCACGGAGATGATCGGAGGGCTGGAGCCCCTCTCCTGTGAGGACAGGCTGAGAGAGTTGGGGCTGTTCAGCCTGGAGAAAAGGTGGCTCCGGGGAGATCTACTTGTGGCTTACCAGTACCTGAAGGGGCCTATAGGAAAGATGGTGAGGGATTGTTCATCAGGGAGTGTAGTGACAGGACAAGGGGTAATGGGTTTAAGCTGAAGGAGGGTCGATTTAGATTAGATGTTAGAAAGAAATTATTTACTGTGAGGGTGGTGAGGCGCTGGAACAGGTTGCCCAGAGAAGCTGTGGCTGCCGCCTCCCTGGAAATGTTCAAGGCCAGGTTGGATGGGGCTTTGGGCAACGTGGTCTAGTGGAGGGTGTCCCTGCCCATGGCAGGGGGCTTGGAACTAGATGATCTTTATGGTCCCTTCCAACCCTACCCATTCTATGATTCTATGATAATGCTCAGCAGTAAAAACTGGAGTAGAGGAAGAAAAAGGGAGAATTTTTGCTTCCAAGACAGCTGCTGTTCAGACTGGCCAGGCATCAGTCTCTGTGTGGGAGATGGCAATAATTTCCTTTGCTTCATTCTTTGTCTCATTCCTCCACCTATAAAACTGTCTTCATCTCAACCTACATGTTTTCTCACTTTTATTCTTTATCTCTTCTGCCCCGTCCTGCTGGGGATGGAGGAGTGAGGAAGTGGTTGCATGGCTGCTGGCCAGGGTCATCCCACCACATGAAATGGAAAGAAATGTGCTAGTGGGGTTAGATGTCGAGAACAAAGATCTGCTTTCTCTTGAAAAAATCTTTATTTGGAGGTCACCAAATGGGAGCAGTGGGATATGTGGATGAGAGAGAACAAGGAATTTCACATTCACCACTGTTACTGCTAGGAAATCCCAGGATCCTAGCATCTACCATGATACTCCTGGGCCTTCATTATCTTAAAGGCTATCAGGGAATCAAATTACACTGTGGACACTGTTGGTTTTGCCTTCATCCTGATCAAAACCTGCCATAGAAATTTTATTTTCCTCCTATTGCACCCTTGCCTGCTGGGGATCATTTATTTCCCTTCCTCAACACCATTCTCTCTCTGTTTGTCTTCTTTTCTCTCTCTGTTCCCCCCCTCCCCCAAAACAGGGCAGTTGATACCATCTTCACACTCAGCAAGGAAGATTATCAAATGTGGATTTCTCCCTATAATGGCCTTTCCATCAAAACATAAGGCAATTAGGACTACAATTTAACAGCTTTCCTTCCTTTTCCCTGCTTCTTAAATATTTGAAAGAATTTCAACAAGGGTTGTCCCAGTAGGGACCCAAAGATTGACATCATATTTTAGGATTTACTGTTGTAACAATGAGTCAGGGTTTAATTAACCTTCTAGCCCTTTGGGAAACCTGAGACAGAGGATCCAGTTCCTCACAAAACCACTGCTGCTTCTCTTGCAGTTATTGAGCTCATTAATCTCTCTGATATTGTACTGTGGACTACAGCTATATTTTATTTTGGTCAAGTTAAAGTGCTAAATGTTTTACAGAGATGATGAAATTCCTTGTCCCGCCTTGCAGAGAATATAATTTAAACAAACCAGTAACAGAAGAGCTGAGGGAAAAAGGAGGACATGGAAATTTGGGAGTAGAAAAAGGTGTGAGATATGTTGACTTCCCTTGTTGCTTGACACCTGTGCCACGTCGGTTTGTGCTTCAAAATGTATAGAACATGACAGAAGGGGATGATGAGACATTTACCCCTTTAATTGTTTACATTAACCACCGTACTATATACACATATGGCACATCTGAAACCAGTTTCTTTCTCTGAAACAATCCCCACCTTTCAAGTCAGACTTCATTCCTCGTCCAGGAGGGAGAGTTCCCAAAAGCCGCAGAAACTGTCCATGAAACTAGCCTAACCCGAAACGAGCCACATAACGTGATTCATGGTACACTGCCAGGATTGCCTGATGGCACTGACTATCGGGTGTGTAAGTTAACACTAATAACTGCAACTGTGCAAAATTGTGATGGAGAAAATTTTAAATTCTCTATGATACCTTATAAATCCTATTGCAGAGAGAAGTTGTGAAATGAGGGGAAGGTGACCTGGCTGCAAGATCAGAGTCGATATACAAAGTAAAAATAGGAAGAATAGATACCAGCTATTGCTATTGAAAGAGGAAACAAAGTGCAGTATAACAAAGGTAGCATGAAGAGCAGAGTCTGCATTTTCAAAAGTAACGCCTGAGTCTGTGTATCTTGTTTTGGCAGATAGAGGGTCCATTTTTGCCCAGGTTTGTTTTTCCTGCTAGCATGTTCTCAGAGTAATACATGCACGGTCTTTTCATCCGCTCATACAGATGCCTCCTAGATCAATCTGCTCCTTTCTACTGCACCTCAAAGTCCAGATCCATCCCAGTGGTGACCTACGTGGGCATCGAGTCCGTTGCTGTAATAGCAATGACACTGCTGATACTCAGGAGAAACATCTGCACAAGCTCTGGCCGGCTATAAACTACGTGAAGTTCAGCATCTCCTCTCACACTGATTCATCATTTAAAACGCAGCTGTAATTCTGATCTAGGGAAAAGTTTCAGGCACCTGATACCCAGCAAACTGAAATGGTGAAGAGGATTTGCTAATTGCTTTGCTAAAGAGAATGTTTTATACGCGTCAATGTAATTCTATCTTGCCAAGCACATGAGGTTGAAGAACTGGAGGGAACTGTCACATCATGATGGCATGCTCTCCATAATATGACTGGGTTTTGTGTATACAATCTTAATGTTCACTTATGACATGTATGATTTCCAGTAGAGAGAGAGAGTATTTTCAACATTTTTGTATTCAAATGAGAGTGAAAGGAAAATTCTAATTGCAATTCAAGTGATCCCTTTTTCCCCAAAAGGAAAATTTCATCCATTCATTTCAACATACAAGGTAAAAGCACAATGTTGTCAAACTCCCCATTTCCAAATGCTTTAATTTTTCTCTGTATACTTTTCTGTAAAAGATCTACTTTTTCCATCAGAGACCAGCCAACCAATTCACTTTCAAGTACTTTTTTTGGCAATTAAACATCTGAGAACAAAGTGAAAAGTTGTTTTCTTTAGTCTTCTAAATCTTCTTGTCTATACTAATATGTATGTTTTTTTTTTTTTTTTGTGAGGAGTGAAGGTGGTACAGGAATAAACCACAAGTACAGGTGAATTTTCTGCACTCAATAACAAAACCAGCTAGCAAGGGTAGGATGGGTTGTCTTGTTTAATGAAAACAACTATAGTGCAACTACAAAAAATAGGGAGAAGAGATTTTATACGAAATTCTGTGGTGATTAAAACTTTAATCACAACAAACTATTGACTTTAGCTCTAATCTCTGAGAAAAAGGGGCAAGCACTCTACACTAAGGGGAAATTGTTGGAAGAGATTCCTGCTTATTTGATGTGGGTTTGTCTGTTTTCCCACCTGCAGGATGGACTCTTTGATGGATGCATGAAATTAGTTGCTTTGGAGCCTTTTTTCCACATGCATATAACAGTATTTTCTTCTTTTCTGTTTCAGTAAATCACATACTTATTACTGATACAGTAATATGATATATGTGCTGTAATTTTTTAAATACAGTTGTGCCATGATACATAGTGACTCCCACAGCACACCAAAAAAAAAAAAAAAAAAAGAAAAAATGTTAGTGTCCAGCTGCTCACTTAAACCTGAAAATCAGATATAACATTTCATTGTGCTATGTAGGATTCTTAAAGTTTTGGCCTTGTTAAAAGTGTTCTATTTGACTGTGCCAAGGAAACAAGTTTTGTTATAACTAAGGTGAAAGAGAAATTCTGGGGAAATGCTGATGAAAATACTCAAAGAATTGGAAGCAACCATTAATCCCCAGGTAGAGACAAAACTGGGATTATTCATCTACAGTATGGGATGAAACATGTTACAAGGATGCTGTAATTTTCTTTGGAACAACACTGTAAGCCCAGGAAATAGGGATAAGGTTCTGCTGAAAGAGAATCCTAAACAAACTGACTTCTGGAAATACTTGGACAGAACACCCAAACCACCTCAGCAGAACATCACTGTGCAATAAATAGTTATGATTAATACACAGATATTTATAGTCCTACCTTAGATTACATTTGGTTTTACACATGTACGCAGTGGTTTTCATTTTTTACCCTTTATGGTAGGCCACTTTGAGTATGCTCTTCTATATTTGAATTACTTCTACTTCAGATAGTGAAGTGTAAATCCTCTTAAGATTCTTGATTCTGCAGCACGTGACCAAGGTGAACGGCAGATTTATTTAAAACAGAAGAATATGATCTCAGTCTACAGTAAAACAAGATCCAATTTTATGAGTCCTGAAGTCTAATACAAACTAATTAAACCCGACAAAGGTGTAATAGCGTATTATTTCTATGCATTTTAAAAGCTACAGTATAAATCCTTAGATGTTAAGGGCCACATTCATCGATACACTCCAACTGCTATGCAGTGCTCTGGAACTGAAAAATACTTATGAGCATGCCTCCTTTGTATGAGCCAGTTTCACACTTGCATCTCTTTCACCTCTACTTAATCACCTGCCTATGCTATGTGCTCTTTTCTGTTCCCTACAATCCTCCCTCTGAGCTCACACTCTGTACACGCAAGCCCTAGCCCTTTCTTCTGCATGGTTTCCATGCTCAAAGAAGGCAGCTAGTGAATTACGAGGCCAGCCATCTGTTGCCTGATTCGCTATGATCTGTAAAGCACTTCTTCAAGCTGGCCTGCAACAAAACTGCTTGAAGTACTTGAGGTCAGTGGAAAATATGATCCCTAATGCACTTACTCCCGTTGAACTAGCTGAGCTGCAGGCTAACAGCCACAGAAATGACCTAGGCTCTGAAGCACAAAGTATGTGCTAGCGAGTCCTGGAAGCATCTTCCTTTTCCTTTCCCTACCTGAGCAGAAAAGAAGCAGCAGTAGCTCTCCATGCTGCCACAGGGGATTAGTCGAAGGTGCTGAGCAGAGGCCTAAATCCACTTACGAAAATTGGCAACGCATCTGTCACACAAACCCGTTTCTCCTAGGCCCAGAGCAACCACTATCACCCCTTTGCCCGCGGGCGCAGGGCACAGCCATGGCACAGCCCGCCGGGCCGCTCCCCCAGCCCCCTGTCCAGCAGCCTTACAGGCCGTAGGCCGCTGCCCACCAGAGCCTTACATAAGCCCTAGAACTAATTTAAATAAAAATTCATGTTGTTCCCGCCGGGTGTCAGTGAACCGGACAGACTGAGGGGCTCTTTCTCACAGCAGCCTCAAAGCACCCGGCAGCGGCAGACTCCCTCCCAGCGCCCTGGGGTTCCCGCCGGGCGGAACAGCACAGCTTCCCCCGCCCCGGCGGCGGGCAGGCTGGAGCTGGGGCCGGCCAGGTAGCCCTCCCTCCGGCCGCCTGGAGCTGCGGGCAGCGCAGGCCGGCCCTGACGACTCCGCCCACGCACGGCTGCCCCAAGCCCGGAGCGGCGGCACAGAGGGGAACCCGGCTGCGCCTCAGCACCGAGCACTGGACCCCGCTCCCCCGCCAGCGGCCAGAGCGAGCAACACCCCCCAACCAACCCGGAGGGAGGAGAGCTGTACCCCGTCCGCTCTGCGCAGGCGCACCCCGCCACCCCTTCCCCGGCGCTCCCCAGCCCCACGCTTCCCCTTTATTTCACCCGTTTTCCGGGTTAACCCCTGTGCGGCCGCGCTGGGCCCGGGCGGCGTCGCCGCTCACCGGCGAGCCGCGGCGCTCCCCGGAAGCGGTAATGCTCAGCCGGTGATCCAGGAAGCGGATGAGCTCGCCTGCCTTCCCCTCCGGAGCGGCGCTGCGGGGACGCGGGGAAGGGGGTGGGGGGAGGCGGGGGGGGGGGGGGCGCCAGCAGGCCCCGAGGCGGAGCGGCCCGTCCCGTCCCGTCCCAGCCCCCCGGCGGGGGGGAGCGGCGGCGTTTCCATGGCGCCGAGCGGGCGGGGGAGCCGGGGCTGAGGACCCCGCCCGCTCATGGACCCCGCCGCGGCGGCGGCCGCCGAGGAGGAGGGCAGGGAGAAGCCCCCGGTGATCTACACCATGGAGAACAAGCCCATCGTCACCTGTGAGTGCGCCCCGCGCCTCCAAACGGGCGGTAACGGTCGCTGCCGGGGTGGGGGGGCGGGGCAGCGGCAGCAATGGCTCTCCGGTGCGGTGCGGGGGGGCCCTGGCCGGTGCCCCCCTCCGGGCCCGGGTGAAGGGCGGCCCGGGGCGGGGTCCGGCGGCGGCGGCGGCGGCCGGGCCCGCGGCGCTGAAGCCCGGGGGTTTCGCGGGGCACGGGGAAGGCGGGAGGGGGGCGAGGCGGGGAGCGGCCGTTTCGGAGGGGCGCCCCGGTGGGGGTGCCGGGCTGCCCGCAGCTCTGGGTGCCGGCGCTCGGCGCTGAGGGACGCGGTGCCTACAAGGGGCTCTGGTGGCTGCTTTTCCTTCTTTACTGGTTTTCCTCCTTTTTAATGGCAGTGGACAAACTTGGGTTTGTTTCTGTGTGTTTTAGGACTATAATAAATAACAAAACTGAATATCATGCTTACAGGTGCTATGAGAAAGAGATTCAAATACAACAATAAATCTTAAACCCCAAACTTCTTGCGAGCGAGGTTTGTGTAGTTCTGCTCTGGCTAACAGAAGTCATGAGAAGTAAGCCATCCTCTGTGGTGAGGAGAGATTCCCACTGATGGATTCCTACTGACATTATAATTTAATCTTTAACTACTGTGCCTTGTTTTCATCTCTGAGACAGTTTATTTAACAAACTGGATCGTGTGGTTCCAGTGATGAATTAGTTCTTTCAGGTGTCAAAGACAGGCAGCTGGGATGCGTGCATGCTGGTCTCAATGTAAAATGTGAGCTCCTATGCTGTTACAGGTATAGAGGATTGCACACAAAGTTCACTGAAAACAAGTGTGTGAACTAGACTGGACATTAGGAGCCATTTCTTTACCGAGAGGGTGGTCAAACCCTGGAACAGGCTTCCTAGAGAGGTGGTTGATCCCCAAAGCCTGTTGGTGTTTAAGAGGCGTTTGGACATGCCCTTAAGAACATGCTTTGACTTTTGGTCAGCCCTGAAGTGGTCAGGCAGTTGGACTAGATGGTCGTTGTAGGTCCCTTCCAACTGAAATAGTCTATTCTTATTCTAACTACATTATAACGTTCTTAATAAAAAAGTGAATGAGATCAACATAGTGAATTCTTTTTTTTTAAAAAAACCAAAAGGTAACCAGTGGCTGTTCATACTTAGTCAAAAGTATATCTCTGTCGATGACATAACAAACTACATATTTGCACTTTATCAGTAAAACACTGGGAGTGCTTTATGCGTGTGTGAAATAGAAGCTATTTCACAGGTGTGTATTGTCTTATTAAGAAGTCAACATTTACTGATAATTAAGGTCTTAGACTGATATTTAGAAAAAATATCCAACTGTAACCTCGTAACTATGTAATTGTGGAACTCTGTGCAAATATATATTTTCTTCAGACTATTTTATAAATACTTTTTTTTTTTGGATGCTATTCATAAACTGAAGTCAGTGGTATCTGTATCGAATCTTCTGTACTCACCTATTTCAAGACTTTTGAAATCAATTTCACTTTAAATCTAAAGTCAGAAAAAATGTACACACTGCAAACATCTGGAGTATATCATTGCCTTCTTTGTTGGTGTTACTGTTGTGCTACTGTTTAGGCTGTGGTGGATTGCTTTTTAGATTTGTTGGCTTTATCCTGTATTCAGAATTGGAGAGTCTGTGTGTGTGTGTTGGGGGGGGTGGTGGTGGTGCATGTCAGTCCTTACTGTTCCTGTATGATCTGAATAAGCCCCCATATAGTTCAGTCTGTTGAAGTACATGCAGTTTTACCTCAGACTTGCTTTTTTGTTGGTAAATGCAGAAAAGAACTTTGGCCTCTTTGTGCAAGGAAATTTTCAAAATTCCAAACATTTAATTTCATCAGATTTCTATCAAGCCCAATTATATGATACTGAAAAGAATATTAATTTCATATAGTAAGTGAGCATACTTTATGGTTGCAAAATGTTTTGGACTTACCACCATACAGTATGGTAGCAGCATACTTGCAAATGAAATACAAGATGAACATTATGTATCATTTTTATGTCTTGCTGCTGGACTAAGGGAATCATTTCTGGTGCTGTGAACAAGCATGACAGTGGTATCTTTACTGGTATGGACTAGGGTGGCTTGGTCTGAGACAGCCTAATTCAGAAAATAAGGCTAATTGAGCAAAAGTGCTCAGCGATGACCAGTCTGGTAAATGTAGTAAGGGTGACTTACTACCATTTTTAAACTAAAATGTTTGCTTTTAATGGGGAATGCGTTTTGCTTCAGCTGTTTTAGTTTTCTTTTTTCTCGGTCCAGAGAAGTGGAGTACTTGGAGACCGCAGTACTTCAAACAAATGCATTCAACAAAAATGACTTACGTGAAGGAAAGCTCTTCTAAGCATTATTTTGCTGGTGACTTATGAGGAGATGAAGCAGGGAAAGAATTGTTGGGTCAGTATTGATTTGTTGGAAAACAGATTCAAAGCCACCATATTAGAAGCTGTTCAATGAATACAGTTTATCTTTTGTGTTGTGGTTCCGATTTCAGGTGGTTGGAATTGTCTGGGATAACTGCCTCACCTAGCAGGTGCATGTGAGGGGAAAACAGACCTGCAAGGGAATGGCTAGTTTGTGATTTTATGAAGGAAGAGTGAAGGCTAAGTGAGTTTGTGTGTTAGAACATGAGTATTTCCTTTTGCTACAAGATTTAGATTCATCTCTGTCAGTTAAACATTTGTATCAGGAAATACTCCTGTTAACTCTTAGGGTTTATTCTTAATAAGGGAGAACTGAAGAGAGTTTTGTTTGAAATGAAACTTATTTTCAACCCTGTGCATACCAGATATGTTTTCTAAACAAATGTTTTTATCTACTTGCAATAAATTTGACAGTACTCTGAAAGGAATGCTTCTTTGGTAGAGTTATGCTTTCAAATCAGTGAGTTCATCTGTATTCTAACAGTAGTTGTTTTCAATATTGGTACAATCCTGAATTCAGCACTTACGTATGTACAGGCTTGAGCCTATAGAATATCAATGGCGGATTCCATGTGGCTTGTATATTTGATGTCAATTGCAAATGCAGCTTTTGTCACTACTCTTTTCACTTTACTACTGTAACTTCATAATTTTGTCCTCAGGATTTGTATGTACATGCGTTATCTTTGTATTTATGGTATTTGTATTACTGGCAACACCCCATAGTTTTAATAGAGAGTTTAGATTAATAGAATTCAGCTAGGCAAACCATCTAACCAAAAACTTCTAGAGACATTTTCTCTAGGCAAACAGACAACCATGTTTTGTAAGTGTGGAAAAAGTAGTATATTCAAGGAAAGATGCTGTGCCTTTATGGGTTTTTTTTCCCTTTTCTCAGGATGGCAGCATCCCATGTAGTATTAAATCATTCTTGTCAGTTAGGACTAAGTGCCATCACGACTTCTTTCCAAATTAGTTTGAATCACATTTTTATACTGTCGGGTTTACTAGATTGTAAACCCACTGGGGAGTTTTACTGTCCAGGTGTGGTTATGCTCACTCTGGCACATTACCTTGCAAACTCTCAATTCCAGTTTGTAGCAGTTTATTGCTACTAGACCTTGTATGTTTACAAAGCATTTTAAGTCAGCTTCTAGCTTTCTCACTGCTGTAGGAATATTCTTTTTAGCATCATTAATTGTTTTTTATTTGAAGAGGCAAGTTGAGGATTTGCATCAGACATCTTGACCTTGGGTAGTTTCTTTGCATTGTTGACTTGACATAGTCTTTAAAACAGTGCAGATTACTTTCCTAGGAAACCTAAATGATGTTGCTTCCGTCGCAGGAGCCCTATTTGAAACTTTAATTTGAGAAAGTTTTTGGAACTTCTTGCACGTATGTATCAACCAAGTGTTCTGATGGAAGAACTTGTCCTTATGTAGCTGGTTTGCACTTAAATTATTAGCTCTGTCTATCCATATGAAGAGGAAGTTGAAGAATGAAGAAAATCCTACTGATTGAAGTAATTAATAGGTTTTTCAGAGCTTTCCTACCAAGCTGTTCTTTTGTAATTATCTTCATGTATTTGTTGAATATTTCTTATCAGCTTGTAGTATCTGTTTAAATATTGTATGTATGCGTATTTGTTCTCACGGTCAATACTGTGTCTTAGTACAATGAACTTTTATATAAATCTTAGAGAATGAGATGCGTTGCTTTTATCTGGTCCATGCTCAGAATGTGCTGTGATACAGCGAGAGCAAATTCATTATAGGCCTGAGAATAGGAGAAGATTTGCAAATATCTACAAAAGCAGCATAAACAGAAAAGGTTAGTAAAAGTAAAGGGGATGGTGGGAAGAATCTTACATCTTTTTGGAGTGAAAATAAATGCTTGCGGTTAAGAAGTTGTTAAGAAATTGTTCTGGGACTGGAAGAGCTCAATTAAAAAATTCTTCTGTTGCTAGTAGGTATATGTTGGCACATTTTTTTATTACAAGAAATCTGCATTGTAAGTCATTGCTATCATGTAGTTGATCCAATATTATGCTGTACATAAATATCTGATTACATGTCATGAGAAGCAGCAGAATATTCTTGTTAGTGTTAACCCCTATTTTACAGATTTAGTAGTACAGCAGTAAGTCAAGATGTAGAGTTTTACTACAAGGATTTTCTTCTGCAGGCTGCTAGTGAATCAGCTAAGATTTTTATATAGCAATTAAGTTGTCTTTGTTTCAGTTTTTAGACCTCTTTTGAACATGAATCTGGCTTGGGATGGAAGGAGGACCTTTAAAAGAAACAAATACAAAAAAACCCACCAGCCTTCCAAAATTCAGGTGGATCCACCTATAATAGGCCAGTGAATTATGAATAAAGATTCACAGCAGAACTTTGTACTAGTGGAAAAATAAGTGGGATCAGAAAGGTTGACTGTGACTGATATTTGGGCATAAAAAACTAAACAAACCCACACTAAAGTGTAGTCTTAGCGCTGAGCTCTTTTAAAGTTATTTGAAGCCTTTTATCTCAGTTGACTGGGTTTGTCATTGGTATCAAAGAAAAATATTTGTCTGCTTTAGTCATCTGACCTCAGGAGTTTTCATTTTACGCTGCCTGTGTAGTTAGTGGGTTGGGATAATTTTCTCTAGAGGGAAAAAAAAATAAAATTGTGGGATATTCAGGTACTGCAGTGACAAAGTGTATAAGCACCTAAGAGATTTGGAAATTGTTAGGAAAAATTAGATCATTGGGGATTTTTGTGTTTTTTAGGCAGGCATCAAACTAAAAAATATCACTATTTTATTGTTCTTTTGTATCAGCTGCCTCAAAGAGTTCCTGGTAAGGTGGTCATTCTGGTTCTCATATCATTCCTGTATGGATTTGCAGCAGAGCAAGTGTCCTAGATGGGTGTAGAGGGAAGGGAGGATGGCTGTGTTGACTTCATCTACCAAAATGTCAGGCTGTAAGACATGGAGGAAAGAATGGAGAAAAGGAAAATATGGGACCAATAGCATCAAATTTTTAAAATAAGTAGTTTGAACATTCACGTGGTCTTCTGGAGCTGTATTTACTAGGATACTCAGTCACCTTTGCATTACGCTGTAACCTAAGTAAGGAGTATTTTGGCATTAGATGTCTGTTTTAGTTCTTGGCTAATGTAATTTTCAGAGCTTTTCCCCAGGATTAGTTTTATGGTCATGAGCTGCTCTGTAGAGATACAACCTGTCCTTGAACAAAAGATAGAGACCTTCTTGGTTTATGTGATGAGTTTTTACAGCCAGGTTTACAATAAAGACTCATTTGAGTAAGTTTTGTTCTTCTTTTCCTCACCTGGCCATCTTAACATTTTGTCTGTTGATTTGGTGGACATCAAGTCTGAAGGTCATAGAACTGTTTTAACTTATGCTGTCTGGTTTGGTGTTTGATGTAGGCTTATTGTAAACTCCTTTTAAGTTTCTGCTGCTTTATTTGCATTTGGTTTCTAGACAGATACCTGTTTGTCTGAATTTGTTTATGAACTGTTTAGATAAGTGGCAAAGGGTGGACCTTCTGAACTTTGTAATGTGGAAAGAAAGGAAACATCCTTACTCCTTTCTTCCCTTTCTCTAGAAGTGGGGGTTTTTTTTAAATATATATAATTTCAACATTACTGCTTTCTATTATTTTCTTAGTTAAAATAAGTGTTACCACTTCCCATACAGAACCACCCTATACTTGGAGTGGCATCACTTAAAGAATTACTGTGGGTTTTTTCTGTATTTGGTGTGTGTGTTTTGACATCCAGATGGGGAGTAGATTAGTTTGAACATACATGGTCTAAAACCTGACAGGTGCTCCAGAGGATATGGATTAGCATTTTTTTCCTATTCTAATAAATAAATAAAGTATTAAAATAAAACAATCAAAAAGGCTTATTTGATTTAAAATCTGAATTAGAGAAGTTGTAGAATATATTTTAAAATAGTACAAAATATGTACAAATTTGAAATATTATAAATCTATTAAATCTAATTAGATTAATATTATTTAGAAAATAATTATATTAGACAAATTTAACAATAAGACATAAGATATGCACTTCTTATTGTTTGTTAGGTGGTAAAGGATGACTCTTTAATGTTACTCCCTTGTTATCATCTCTATTGGATATTTAGAATCGACAGAACTAAATAAGACCTAAGAGAAAAAAAAAACCCTTCTCTAGAAGGCTGCTTGGTTTTAGTTATTATGGGAAATAAGTTCTTTTTCTTCCCATATATGCATATCCTTCCTTCCCCTTTTCAGCCATATCTCAGCATCCTTTACACTTTGGCTAGGAGCATCTTTCCTCCATTACTGAGAATCCTTTGAGGGGATTAGTGTTGAGACCATCCACTGAAATGAATTTGCTGTGCTACAGTTGTGCTTAGGCACCTGGCCACATTAGTCTGTCTCTTTTTTTTTTTTTTAAACCCACAAAACCCCCAAACCAACCAACCAACAAAAAAATCCCAACCAAAACAAACATCAACCCCAAACACCAACAAAAAACCTGCAAGAAAATCTTTGAAGCAATTCTCAGACTTTTGTCTTTGTGCAGGCTTTTGGGGTTTGTTCTAAGTCTGAATTCCAGGGTTACTTGTGTTTTGGAATGTTTCATTCCAAATTCATAGAAACAAGCAAAAAGTTCTGTAGTGGTGTGGTTTGGTTTCTTTTTTTTCTTCTTCCTTTTACCTTTTTTTTTCTTTTTTTTTTTTAAATATGTATTTTGGAAAGGAGATCATACATGCAGCAACTACTAATGCTTCAGAGGTATATAGACAGAAGAGAATGAGATTTCTACCTTGCTTAAGGTCTCTTGAGTCATAGAAACCTTGCACAACACCACTCCAAAACTAGAGTGATCTTTTAGGATTTTTTGTTCTGTTATTTGTGAAGGTTGTGTTCTTACATGTCTACTTGCTGTGAGATGCTCCCCTCCCTCCCCGCAGTCCCGTAGCAAGCAGTTAACAATTTCACATGCATCTTGCCAGTCTTATGTTTCCTCCAACTAACTAATCTTGATGTTCGTCCTGTGACAGTGCTGTGCTAGTGTTGCCTGCTGATAACTTCATTTTTAGTGTTCTTGACTTGAGCAGCTCAAATGTGCTGGTTATAGTAGATGCAGGGTCTAGATGAGCAGAACCTGAAATGTTACAGTCCTTTGGGCGTTGGTAATATGCGGTAGCAGTGTTTGGACTGTGTTCAAAAGATAACCAATATATTTTGCATTGAAGGTCTGTTTACACAGAATCACAGATTGGTGGGGGTTGGAAGGGACCTCTGGAGATCATCTAGTCCAACCCCCCTGCTAAAGCAGGATCTCCAAGAGCAGGTTGCACAGGATCATGTCCAGATGGGTTTTGAATCTCTCCAGAGAAGGAGACTCCACAACCTCTCTGGGCAGCCTGTCCCAGTGCTCGGTCACCCTCACAGCAAAGAAGTTTTTCCTCATATTCAGATGGAACCTCCTGTGTTCCAGTTTGTGCCCATTGCCCCTTGTCCTGTCACTGGGCACCACTGAGAAGAGTCTAACCCCTTCTAGACATCCACCCTTTAGATATTTATAAGCGTTTATAAGATCCTTTTCTTCTAATCCTAGAGGATAGTCTTGCCTTGATCATAAAACACTTTCTTATGTGTATTTTATACACCCTTAAAACCAATGCAGGAGGAAAAATTGACTGTTTAGGGCAAATATGCCTTTCTTAAGCTGATACTGTGATGTGGTTTTCTGGAATAGCAGGGTGCTTAAATATTGTCATTTAGTAGTTCCTCTATATCGTGGAATTATTCGTTTTACTCAAGATGCTGATTTCTGAAACTTTTGTGTGGCATACATTGAATTTTTAGGTGAAGTACAGAAAGAGTGCTTTGTTGTGCTCCAGAGGCAAAATACATGGTTCGTTCTTTCAGTCAGGCTCCAGGCTTCGTGGGCTATCATTTTGATGTGGTCATCATGCTGTTGCTAAATCACTAAGCCATGTTTCACTTTCTATGGGCAGTAATGAGTTGCAAATCAATAGGCTGTTCTCCATGGCCTAGCTCAGAGAGATGTTGTAACTTGGTATAAGACAGCATTAACAATATGACTAACATTTGCTTTGGTATTCGTTTTAGACATTTGTTTAAAGGCTTAAAAAAGATTTTGTATGGTACACTTAATTCAGATAGAACAGGATGAGTGTGAAGAGTCATGAATAAAGTGCGGGTTTATGGAGACTAAAGGCTAAAGCAGTAATAGTAGAGTGGTTTTTGTTGTTTGTATTTTGTTTTCTAACTATTCTAGGAAATTATATCACTGAATAATAGCTATTGTGGTCAGACATCAGCAGAGCTGGTTTTGCTTGTTCTGGCATTTAATCAGAGTTTTAAAATTTAATTTACTTATTTTTGATTTTTTTATTATGCAATGATAGAATTATGCTAGTGGCCGGTAGTCAAAATAGTATATATGAGGAAATTGGGAAAAGGTGAGTGGACTAGAAGAGGGTTCCCAGGAAAAACTAAAGTGTGCCAGGAGATGAGATTGTATGGTGGGAGGGAAAAAGAAAGGACGTCAGGTATTTCTCCAGGCTTAGCTCCCTGTTCCACTGGAGGGTAAGAAGATCTTTCTGTTAAGGTTGGGCTGTACAATAGCACATGATTGTAAACAAGAAACAGGTGGAAAATTACTGGGAAATAGCAGAATTGCCTATATGCCTGTTAAAATCTTAATTGGAAAATGTAGCTCTTCAGGGGCAAGAGTAGAATGTCTGCAGGAGGAAATAAAGGATTTTTTAGAATTAAATTGCAATCTCTGGTAGAGGAGAATGCAGCCTGCCAAAGATGAGGCAGTAAGGGGGAAGTACAGGGAAGGGAGCAATAGCTGTGGTAACTCAGGGCAATATGCAGATGAGAGATTTAATAAGCAATACTATTGAACTATTATGGGCCAGCTCATTCTCCTAGATTTAGAGAATGCACATGACATAACAGATTTTAGAACTATGATCAAATGCAGTGACAAATATATTTTTGACCTTACTCACATCTCATTTGGATGTGTCTGCCAGATGTCAAATGCCATGTCTTCTGTTTAAGTATCATGAAAGATTACATGGGTATTATGCTTTGGCTGGTATGGTCAACTGGTCGATTTGGGTTCAAACATGTCTGACAAAGTGCCTTGTTCCAGAGTTTACCATCTCTTTGCTCAGAGATGCTGATAGCAAGTTCTTCCAACTTCTGATAGCTTTAAACTTGTCATGTCCTCCCTGTACCCAAAGGAAGAGAACAGAATTTAAGAATTTATATTCATAGGCTACTGATGATGGGGGTTTTTTTGGTTGTGGGTTTTTTTGGGGGGTTTTGGGGTTTGGTTTTTTTTTTTGGTATAGTGGACTCTACACTTTGTTGCATCTTGTATATAGGTAGTTACTCCAATGGTGTTGTATTTAATGCAGTTGTTTAAAGCCTAACCACAGATCTGTGTGTCTGTGTAGGGCCAGCTCCAGGGGATCTGCACCATATTAACAAATATGATGTTTCCAAAGGCAGCAAGAGCACTGTGGTGGGCAGGGAGCTGCTTCATATTAACAGCAGCCCCAGAATAACGGGGAGAGAGGAATCAAACCCAGTACAGCACAGAACATGTGCTAATGCTGATTTTGTCATGGTAGGGTCAGCTACAGAAGGGACGTGAACCACTGTGTAACCAGTCTTCTGGTTTGTGAAGGCTAAATTCTTGAAATTTCTAAGATATACTTTGTTTAGCCAATGACTCTGGCCAAGGAGTTCCTTGTTTAGTTTTTAGAACTGGACCAGCTGTATGGATGATACTCTCTTTGGTGTATGGATTATGTAGCTATGTGGACAGTTGTAGTCGTTATAACGGTATATGTATTATGTGCCTTGCTGAAGTGTTGTATGTGAGAATTAAAGTGTGTGAGAGCACATGATTTAAAGAAGTCTAATTCAGTGCTAGACTCCAGTTTCCACATAGCAGACAAAATGATATCTTTTTATTGAAACAACAAACCATTAATAGTACAGCTTATTAATCTCTTCTATAATTTGCACATGGTAACAGATCAATGCCTTTCACTTTTAGGTGCTGGAGATCAGAATTTATTTACTTCCTTATATCCTACGCTTTCTCAGCAGCTTCCTAGAGAACCCATGGAATGGAGGAGGTAAACTTAGATTTTATTTTGTGATACTGTTTCAGTGCGTGTTTTTAGACTTGGGAAAGTGTCTATTTGTTGTGCTTTGAGAAGCTCTTACCATAAATTGAGTTGAATGTAGCAACTGACTTGAGGAAAGGAGAACTTAGATCAAGGTAAATGTTCAGGATGATTTCCACTCAGCTATGTTGAACTTCACCTAGAGAAAAATGATAGCAATGCTGTGTTTCTCCTTTTGGTTTTGTGGTTTGTGGGTTTGTCTTGGTGTGTGCTTTGATGTGCTTTTGCAGTTATGTTCTGAAAGTGACATGCTTTCTTCTGAAGGAGAATATAGGTAGAACTTATGTAGAATTAAATGCACTTTCCTGCAAGAAGTGTGGTATAGTACACTGTTTTCTGATCAGAAAAAAATATTTTAGGAATTTTCTTATTTGGAATTTTCTGCTTTTAGAGGTCCTAGAGATACACAAATCTTTTCATGAAAGCTGAAAAGCTTCTAGCTCCTGTTCTTACAAAAAAGGAGCATCTATCTCATTTCAAGTGATATCAGATTTTACTTAACTTTATGCAAACTGCAGTAAGCATAGTTTGTGAGTTTCCAATACCAAAGTATCTCAGTCTATTCCTCTTCTCCAAAATACATGTTCATTTTTGTATTCTGCTAAGTGTGTCTCATCCACTAATTTCAGTTTTTAAACTTTGCAGGTCTTATGGCCGTGCTCCGAAGATGATTCATCTAGAATCTAACTTTGTTCAGTTTAAAGAGGAGCTACTACCCAAAGAGGGGAATAAGGCTCTTTTGACTTTTCCCTTTCTTCATATTTATTGGACAGAATGTTGTGTAAGTATGAGGAAAACATCATGAAAACTGAGTACTTGGATTTGAAAATGAAATTGTTTTGACTTCCTACTCATGCTGTCCGGTATTTTTCATTTGCTTTTCATGCTTATTTGAACAATTAAGTCTGCATTGCATAAGCATACATACCCGCTATTATTGGAAATAGAACTTAGCCTGAGTACTTCTTACGATAAGCAGTATTTCTTTGTAGCGTTGCTTGATGCTAAGAGGACAGGTTTTGAATAACCTATTTGCAGTACTTTGGCACAAAAACCCCCAGGATCTAACAGCGTTACTGCAGTAGCACACCACACTTGCTTCATAATACCGAGATGTGGCCAGAGTATTTCAGCTGTGATCTATTCGTGAGGTTAAATCTGAAGATATGTATTTTTTCTTTAGTTCATCTTCCATATGTGTCAGGTATTAGTACATGTCAGCAATCTAAACTGGGCAAGATTTAGAATGTCTTAATCCTGTTTGTCTACAGTTCACTGCTTTTTGGTTGGCCTCTGTTATGAATTAATTATCCTGTTGAAGGACAAAGATGACATCTGATCTGTGACCAATCGTATCCAGAACAACCTTAAGAGTTGTCTGAATTGATCTGTTTAAAACCAACCCAGGAGCTGAAAAAGTGCCAAACAACACTTCTGTGGGTTTTGTTATTTTTATGAAAAAACTTTTATGCAGATTAAGATTTGAGCAGTGTTAGAAAGCACAAATATTACACTTCTGTTACTATGTGGGAATAAAACAGTTCAGCTTTGTAATTTCAAACATATTTTTGTTGTAAAGTTCAAGAATGTGTAAAAAGAGTTTAAATTATGTTTAAAAATCTTAATTTCAGTAATCTAAAGAATGATGATATACCAAAATACTAAGATATATTTACTGTTAGCCAAAATAGTAGAAAAAAATTAAATTCAAAGACCAAAACCTTACTATACTTTACCTCATTTGATTTCTTTCAGTAAATGAACTTATTATCACTAATTCTATTTGGTATATCTTTATGTTTGTCTTTTGTTGGAACAAAATTTGCCTTTTGAAATTGTTCAGAATGTGTGTTTGATTTGATGATTCACCACTTCTTATCCCAGGACACAGAAGTGTACAAAACTACAGTCAAGGATGATATCACCAAGTGGCAGAATGTTCTTAAAGCTCACAACTCAGTGGACTGGCTAATTGTGGTAGTTGAGAGTGATGCCAAGAAAAAGAACAAAACAAATATCCTTCCCCGAACCTCTATAGTAGATAAAATAAGAAATGACTTCTGTAACAAACAAAGTGACAGGTAAGCAATCTTTTACTTGCAAACATTTTAACCTTTGGCTAGTGTGCTGATATAAAAACTCAGCTCCCTATGTAACGGGTTCCTTGTGCATTTAAGCACTTGCCTTGACATCCGGTATTCAAACTGATGGTACCATAAGACTTGTGCTTTGAAGAAGACTAACACAAGCAATAAAGGGAGAAGTTTATTTTCACTTCTTCCTGGATTCATGGTGACTTTGAAATGTTTCAAAAAGCTTTCAAGTATCTCCTCCTGGCTAAGAATTTTAAGGGGAACAATGTGGTAATAACCACTTTTTAGAACTTCAGAATTTTTTGTTTGCTTAGGTGCCTGCAAAAATACCAGAACTACAGGTAGTAGGAATGAGGCAGGAGGGGAACATGAAGCCAACAGGGCTTACTTTTTTACCATTGTACTTTCTGCCTTTCACTTCATCACCTTTCCGTTTTGAGATAATTGACTTAAAGCCAGTTTCTTTACATGTTTTTATTTTAAGGAAAATAATAATAAATATATGAAATCACTTCTGCTTTCGTTAAAGTCAACATAATACACAAATCATAATTTGAAACCAACTTTAATACATACTGTTTTCCTTATTCTGAAACATTGCACTGAATCTATTATATATTACAGTTTTTTCTTTTAACCTGAAGAGGTAACTTTAAATGGGAGATTTTCCCCCTAAGAATGAGTGACAGGATAAACATTTGAAGTTGAAAAGGGAAGATGGAAGCGTTCATTATACCTTGGTGTGAGCTGGCAGTGACTGGCAGGTCAGCATAAGACCCTGTACATAGACAGCACTTTCTTTGTACTTAGTGTTTGGTATGTTACAGGATTATTTGGGCAAATAGTTTGAACAATTCTGATTCAGTTTGATTTTGGTTTCTAACTGATTGATTGGCTTGGTTTAATCATTTTGCTGTAGGATGAGATGACTTTTCCAACCAGAAATGGTGTTTTACTTGGATGAGAGATTTTCCTGCCTTTAGAGATATTGGTAGCTTTCTGAATGTTATTAAACTGAGGAAAGAAAATGCTCTGAAAGAGGCTGATTTATTTATGAATTAATGTGATTTGGTTTTTTGGGGGTTTTTCCCCCCCAAGAAAAGGAGTGAAAGTTTTAGCACATAGGATGTGTAAAACCAAATTGAGATACTGTAAGAATATACTATGGAGAATTATTTTAAGTGACTTAGGAGAGTCTATGTGATCTAATGGATCTTGATTTGTATCTTACATAATCCTTGCCAGGAGTAACTATAATTACCATTTTGCTGATTGTATTACTAAGCAGATTTTTTTTTCCTTGGGTAGCTACAGCATTACTTATGTTTAAGTAATTGGAATAATGTATCCATTATTGGCTTTAAAAAAATAAAGCTTTATAGTACTTGTTTTGTGGAAAACACTTAACTCTTCTTCATAAAGTATATCACAAACACACATGGAAAAGTTTTTTAAAAAAAGCCACCAAAACTCAACCAAATAAAGAAACCTCAAAACCCCAACATATGTCCCCAAACAAACATAACCCTCAACTTGTTTTTTTTTTTCATTCAACACTAATCAGAGGAAAAACTAAATTTTATTCACTCTGAGTCTGTCAGTTTGGCACAATGTTTAACTGTGCATGTATTTGTGACTTTTATGTTTACCTCCTCAAAAATAATTTTCATCAATCTCTTTACAGATGTGTGGTACTTTCTGACCCTTTGAAAGACTCTTCCCGTTCTCAGGAATCTTGGAATGCCTTCCTGACCAAACTCAGGACATTGCTTCTCATGTCTTTTACCAAAAACTTAGGCAAGTTTGAAGATGACATGAGAACTTTGAGAGAGAAAAGGACTGAGCCAGGGTGGAGCTTCTGCGAGTATTTCATGGTCCAGGTAAGAGTCTCTTTTTATGGAAGAAAGTACTTGAGTCCTAGTTTTTAATAATGGCTTTTTTTTTGTTTGTAGTTGGCTTTCTGGTACTTTTAATGTTCTGCTCATTCTTTGAGGGGTGCGGCAGGAAATATGAAGACTGGTATAAAAGCAGCATTTTTTAGATTTGGTATGCAGCAGGTTTGTCATTACACTGTAATATAGTACTATTACAGAAGCAGAATGTTTTCAGGCTTGTCAAAGTTTTTTGAACCACAACTGAAGCAAACAAATTGCATCTAGAAAATGTTTTAGTAATTGCTCTTGAATTTTGGGTAAATGTACTGTTACTGTACCTGTACAAAGACTCAAACTTGTTAGGAAAGCTAAAGGTCTGATAGAATTAAATCTGGCCAGGGCACCTCAGCAAGTTTGCCGACGACACCAAGCTGTGTGGTGCGGTCAACATGCTGGAGGGAAGGGATGCCATCCAGAGGGACCTTGACAGGCTTCAGAGGTGGGCCTGTGTCAACCTCATGAAGTTCAACAAGGCCAAGGGCAAGGTCCTGCACGTGGGTCAGGGCAATCCCAAGCACAGCTACAGGCTGGGCAGAGAATGGATTGAGAGCAGCCCTGAGGAGAAGGACTTGGGGCTGTTGGGGGACAAGAAGCTCAACATGAGCTGGCATTGCGTGCTTGCAGCCCAGAAAGCCAACTGTATCCAGGGCCGCATCAAAAGAGGTGTGACCAGCAGGTCGAGGGAGGTGATCCTGCCCCTCTACTCTGCTCTTGTGAGTACTGCTCCTGGAGTACTGTGTCCAGCTCTGGGGTCCTCAGTAAAAGAAGCTGTTGGAGTGAGTAAAAAGAGCTGTTGGAGCAAGTCCAGAGGAGGGCCACGAAGATGGTCAGAGGGCTGGAGCACCTCTCCTATGAAGACAGGCTGAGAGAGTTGGGGCTGTTCAGCCTGGAGAAGAGGAGACTCTGGGGAGACCTTCTAACAGCCTTCCAGAAGAGCTGGAGAGGGACTGTTTTCAAGGGCACATAGTGATAGGACAAGGGGTGTTGGCCTTAAGCTGAAGGAGGGTAGGTTTAGATTGGATGTTAGGAAAAAACTCTTCACTGTGAGGGTGGGTGAGGCACTGAAACAGGCTGCCCAGAGGAGTTGTGGATGCCCCATCCCTAGAAGTGTTCAAGGCCAGGTTGGATGGGGCTTTGGGCAACCTGGTCTAGTGGAGGGTGTCCCTGCCCATGGCAGGGGGCTTGGAACTAGATCATCTTTGAGGTCTCGTCCAGATTTTTAGAGAAATGTCTGTTTTGAAGCAGTCTATACAGAGAATGCCTTGAATTTAATTTTTTTCTAAATATTTCTAAATATGTCTTTGTTTTAGCTGGTGTAGAGAAAAGCAAGAAACTCTTGTTTAATAGACTTAAAGGTCTTGATTCCTTTGGAATTTTCTAGTCCCTGTACAGTGCTGTTTTCCACACCAGTTCCACCTCATCTTCATGTGCTACCTCTTGCATATGATTTATCTAATTCTCAGACTTTTTCTACTTAACACTTCGGCTCTCTGTGCACAACTGAACCTTTATTGATACTGCAGTTGGTGCCTTCACAGTGTAAAGAGAGGAGAAAAAATTATTGCTATTATGGGAGACGAGTCTTCAGCAATTAATTTTTTTTTGAGACTTGAACTTTTAATAGATATGTGAACAATATCTTGTCCTGAATCAGGAACTGAATACACAGCAGAATTTACTGGCATAGCTGTATGACTTAATCTTCCTTTGTGAACTTTCCTGTGTTTGGAAGAAATGGTTTATCTGCTGCAATGGCAGGTTTTCTTATATGTGTGAATAGTAGAAGGGGAAGAACATTGGAAAAAGTAGTTCCCAGAGCTCTATGTGTGGATCAGGGCAGACTGTAATACCAGACATGATTAATATCAGTAACCTGCTCCTTGTATTGCTTGTGTGTCAAAAGGAAGAACTGGCCTTTGTCTTTGAGATGCTGCAGCAATTTGAGGATGCATTAGTGCAGTATGATGAACTGGATGCCTTGTTTTCTCAGTACGTGGTCAACTTTGGGGCCGGTGGTAAGTCTTTTTAAAGTGCTACATAAATGTTAAGTGTATTAATTTCTTCACTATGTTTCTGGTAAAACAACTCAGTGCTTTGGGTACATGGGAGAAAAGGACAGTACATGGCAGTGTATATGCACTAGGCAGTTTGTGCTCTTCTTTTATGCTGTATGCAAACTCAAGAGTGCATCAGTTATATTCTATTAAAGTATTGTTTTTTGTCTCTCGGGGTTAGAAGTAATTTTTAATGAAAACCTGTGTTTTGCTCTTATTCAATGATCGTTACAAACGGAGCCCTGAAACTCTGTAATTACCTAAGTATTGATCTGGCTGGGATATGGTTGCTGTTTTCACAGCTCACTGCTAAGTTATTCAATAAAGAGCTTCCTGGAAAATGCATTCAGTTTTGCCTCAAATTACATGAGACATTTGGTAATCACTAAAAACCTGAATAGAAATATGTGCTTAATCTACACTACAGGAGATTTAACTTTCTCTTCAAGAAAAAAATTACTGTGCAAGAAGTATCAGATAACTTTAAACTGTTTTAATGAGCTAAAGCATATGTTGTTATATAACAACAGCTTTAATCAGGTATGTGTTGTGAATCTGGTAAAAATATTGTGCAGAAGTAATTGCAATGAAATATATTCACCGACTGAACCTGACACTATACCTGAAAGTAGGGGCACATCTATCAATGATGGCTGAGTAAGAAATACTTAAGTAGATAAAGCTTGTTTGTTTTGAACTTAAAGTAGGCTTAATTGCTGAGAAATACACTACAAACTGATTGCCACTATGCTAATAACAAATATGCAATTAAGACAAAACGTCCATGGGGTTTAAATGTTCTGAAATTCAGTTATCAACTTAGCTGTGGAAGTTCTGCTGGTTTTTTTATTATTTTGTTTTTAAAGTTAAGACATAAAGTCATTTGTCCATATGATAAACTTCAGAAAGAATGAGCCAGCTCACAGCCTCTGGAGGGAGGGGGAAGGGGCTTTGATAGAAAGTGGTGGTTGATTCTTGGATATTAACTTTATTTACATAGATGGTGCAAACTGGCTGACATTTTTTTGCCAGCCAGTGAGGAGCTGGAACGGTTTAATTCTCCGAAAACCAATAGACATGGAGAAGAGAGAGCTAATTCAGAATCAAGAAGCTACTCTACTGGACTTGCGTAGCTACCTATTTTCTCGCCAGTGCACGTTATTAATCTTCCTGCAGAGGCCATGGGAGGTTTCCCAGCGAGCATTGGAGCTTCTTCACAACTGCGTGCAAGAACTCAAGCTACTAGAAGTGAGTCAGTGTACTATATTCCATCATGTAAATGATTTTATCTAATGATGATCTAACAAGATTTTTGAAGTTTAGATGTCAGTGACCAGAATACAGTATGCACCGGCTGTGAGTTATCAAAATGATGCTGTAATGACAGATTGTAACAGTGCTACAGTTAAATGTTTCACCATGAGGATGTCTTTGGAAGGAAATTTGGGGACATCACACCTGAAACCCAAACCTGTATTTAGTTAAAGTTTTCTAGTCTCCACCTGGAAAGTAACTTCTTAAGCTGGTAGGTAATTTGTCTCCTCTCCTGGATTTATTACGAGTCTCTTGAACTATGTTTCCCAAGAGTGAAATCTGTAACAGTGTTGTATTGAAGAAAATAAGGCAGAGTGGTTAATATGCTGATATGCAGGCTAGTAGTTTGTAACAGAAAGCAGTTTTGAACTAGAAACAGGATCTACAGTAGGGCTTCTTTACTGCTGTGCGCTTTGATTGCCTTTTGTGGTTCTGACTTTGTAATTCCTTTTGGTGCCCAATAACGCTCTTTTGTGTTATGCATGTGTCTCTGGCTGTCTCATCCAATTACAAAAGAAGGACAGAAACAAGTGACGGTGCTCAAAGGTGGTTTTTTGTGGTGGTTTTTTTTTTTTTGTCATGTTGCATGCATACACACTTTACACCTCTTGGCTCCATACTTTAGTTTCTGCTGGTGGTTTTTTAATCCTCTAAAGAGGCTTTATCAGGGATGTTGTACACTGATCATCCTCCATGTATGACCATAGGTGTCTGAATTGAAATACATCTTTAAGAACAGTGTAGTGTATTTGAGAATATTTCTGGATTGCACCTTGTGATTCATCCATGTCCTTAATCCTGTGGGTGTCTGGTTCTCAGTTAGTTTTATCTGTTCTGTTCTAACAGTAGCTGCTAACTTTTGTCTGTCTGACATTGTGGTAGTAAGTTCCATAAGTTCCATCTGCTCATCTGCATTTAACAACAGAAAATATACGTCAGATGCATTTCTGACACCTTTGTGTATTCTAAAACTAACATGTAATTCTCATATATAGTATGTTTTGTTTGTGTGGTTTATGGTAATTTTTTTTTTCTTTCCAAAATAAATACACCCAGCCTTCTAAATCTCTGAAGGTACTTCCTGCAGTTCCCCTTTTGCTCCACCCCAAATCTGTCCTGTGCCCCCAGTGTTTGGGGCTCTCCTCTGCACCATCTCTTATTTCTGTTGTTTCTGTCTTGATGTGGTGATCCAGGCTGAGTGCAGATTTTAGGCTGTGAGACAGTAACACTTATTTGTGCATACCAGGCAGTTACCCCTGTTGTGATCCTTCTTCTTAATACAGGCAAACGTCTTAACGTGGCCTGACACCACTGAAATCTACATCGTGAAAATCTAAACTGTTCTGTTCTTGTGATGTTCCTCTTCCTGAAAATTCTTTCAGAATGCAGACCGGTATCTTTTTTTAAATGCATTGTGCTTGCATGCTGAACTTTCCTATCACATTAGTCAATTACCTAGTTTATTATGGGTTTCAAGGTTTTCATAGTCTTTCTAAAAGGAGTGTTTTTGCATTGGTTCTGACCAAGAATTAGTTGTCCATGACAGATGTCTTATCCTTTGATTAACAGTGTTGTGAATTAGACTGATTTCTCTTTTTCAGGTTTTTTAATCTACTTCTTAGTGTACTTTTAATTTCAGTCTTATTTAGATCTGATGTCTCCTTAGGAAAGTAGTAGTATATTTACAGAAGTTTTTCCTAACTCTGCTTTCCTTAGGCTTAGCTTCCAAATTTTTTAATTTTTTTTTCCAAGTACTAGTACCTATTAGTCCACTTTTCCTTCTCTTTCATCTTAGTGAATGTATCAAATCTAGTTAATATAATCACTGTTTAGCTGCTTAGCTGTCCGTGTTTCATGAACTGATATTTATCAATTATTCAGGACCTAATGAGAGATGGCCCGCTTTTTGTGTATTCTTCCAAGAGGTTCTCCTACATTGTATCAAGAAAAGTATTTTGCTGAAGCATTTTTTCATCTGACTAATGTTCATTTTCCCAGCTAATTTTATCTGTTCATCTTCAGGTCTCTGTTCCTCCTGGAGCTTTGGATTGTTGGGTATTTTTGAGTTGTTTGGAAGTCTTACAAAGAATAGAAGGCTGCTGTGATAGGGCTCAAATAGATGCAAATGTTTCTCACACAGTTGGCTTATGGAGCTATGCCACTGAGAAGGTGAGCAAATGATGTGTTCCAGTTGTGGTATTACAATTTTGAATGGACCATTTGTTTCTGCGGAACAGATTTTGCACTTTTTATTGTGGAATTTAATATGGGGTTCCGTAGATTGTCTTGAGTCTCGTCTAGGTGAGACATCCAGGTTTCTACCCACTTTTTTTACTGTCAGATGAGGCCTGGGGATAACTAGAGTGTTTTCACCTCTCTGTGTGTCCCCCTCCCTCACCACCAGTTTGAAAATGAATGGCTGATTAAACTCCAAAACAAACTTAGTCCGTGTCAACTGAGAAGGAGCATGAATTTCAGTTATAGCAGAAGATGCCCAGATTTGCATGCATTTACCATTTTAAACAGAGATACAGCAGTCTGTTTACATAGTTCATTATTTTTTCAGTATGTTAGTATGGTAGTAATAGTCCCCTAACTTCACTGAAGGTGTTACTTTTGGTGACTTGTGAAAGAGGCAAATAAGTAATAATTTGCAATTTTTCAGTTACCACCCATTATTATAATGTCAAAGTTCTAAAGTGGCCTTTTTCAGTTTGGTTAAGCCCTTTCCCTAGGTATGTGAATGCCTTTTCAAGTTCCACTTACTCCATTTCTATGAAAGAGTTGGTGTCTAAGGTGGCTACTGCTTTCCACTGCTGAAAAACAGTTTAGAAAGATGACAAACTCCAGAAACTACTGAAATAACATACTGTGATCTTCATGGATGTTTTTGAACACAGCATAAGCTCATCCTCTTGTTTGTATAGCCTGTAGAATATTTTCTGTTTATTTTAATCATAGTTTGTTCATATTTCAGTAGGCTTAGGAATCCTCTAACTGACCCTAGGAGGTCCTTGTCTTACTACAAAAGCATAGAAAGACAATTTCACCTTGCAGAGTTACTGTTAAAAAAAAAAAAAAAAAAAAGGAGGGGGAGGGGATCAGAATAAAGAAAACAAAGAATTTTTTAAAGTGGTGACGGGTGTATCAGATTCTTCCCACGCTCCTTACATATTTTACGGAAGGTGTGTACCTGGGTTGGTACACAGGTTAGCTCTTCTAACACAAAGGGTAAAGGGAAAAATTGTAGGATAATGAGTATCAGTAAGGTGGAATGAAAGAAACTTAGCAACTAGTGACAAAATTAAGTGGAATTTTAAAAAAAGTTAATGACTGTCCCCATTTTATGTGGTATTGAGTAATATGGCAAGCTGAGACCTTTTTTCTTTTGTGGGCTTACCTTGGTAATCGATTGAGTTATGCTAAATGAGTTCACCAAATGACCAACAGAACTGAACTTCAGGACAGTATCCTCTGCTGACTTCTGGGTATCAAGTGTACCAGCTGCTGTCTAGAAGGGGTTTTGTGGTAGTTGTGTGGCACTGTTTTAACACTGTTAGTTATGCTAATCATCTCTGTTCCATGAAGGTTTTCACCTGATTACTATACTCTAGGTGAATTTGTAAGCTTGTCTAATCAGTGTACTGGAGACTGCCTGCATTTCTTGATTATATAGTTTTCAAAAGTGCAGGCACAATTATTAGAAATTATCTTTGGCAGTAACTGCTGAACATCTCAAGCTTTGTCTATGTTTATATGGAAAAACAGAAGAATTAGGTGTAATGCATGTAGGGATATGTGCGTATATGAATGTGTTCCAATTTTTTTGAGTCAGTAACTTACATGCAATTTAACTCCTAATAAAATTAATTTCTACTGTGAAAATACCAGTTACTTCTGAAAGGTCCTCTACTTTCTTCATGTGAAGGAACTTTACTACAGATCTTACAAGCAGTATAATATGACACCAGTGGAAATGTTTGGTATTGTAGGATTGATGCAATAGAATAAAAGGAGTTTTATATTGATTTTGTAGCCTATTGAAAATGAGCATCTGGTTTCTCTTGCAGTTAAAATCTCTGGGTTATCTGTGTGGACTTGTGTCAGAGAAGGGACCCAATTCAGAAGACCTTAACAGAACTGTTGATCTGTTGGCAGGGTTGGGAGCAGAACGCCCTGAAACAGGTATTACCAGGAATGCACGCATTCTTTCTAATAACTGACATTGTCTTAAATACATAACATATAAATACATCAGTAATAATAATTTCTGAGTATCCCTAAGTATATGTAAACATTGATAGAACTCTGTTATCTCTTACCCAGTTCTTTTAATGTGTGTCTAGTAGTTTAAATTCTCAGTGCATCTCCTTACTGTTGCAAGCATAAGTTTTTCCATTAACGCTCCATTTATCAGCATTTAGGTAAATAGTTGTGAATAGTACTGGTTTTGAATAAAGTTTTTAATACTCTCAGACAAGTATTAAAAATACAATTATTTGAAAAAGAAATGGAGAATCCTTGATTTGATGCGTATAGATAACCTGCAACTAGAGCTACAAAGAGATATTATTTGAGTGGCTGCACAATCAAATTTATTTACTGCTTGTGGAATTTATCCCTCACAAAGATATTTCTGAAGGGAAGAGGTTTTCAGATGCTAAATATGCTAGAGCAATTAGTGTCTTTGAAGCATTAGCTGACAGACTGATGTTTCACTTGCTCTTGCAGGTATGATGATATATGATGCTTAATTCAGTGCTATAGTGCCTGTTGTATTTATTTAAAAAGGGTTTTTTTTTTCTCCTAGAAATATTAACACAAATTTGGTCTGGCAAAGACTTAAATTGAGCAAGCTGCTTTGGAAAAAAAACTTGTTCTTGCTAACCGTTTTCATTTGAAGTACGTTGTTTAAGGTAGTAAAATGTCTTCAAATTACAGTGTACTTCTGTCATGCTGATTTATAAATCCAGCAGTGGAGAGTGTGAGAATGTTACTCTTGGCACAATAGGGAATTTAAGTACAATTGTATGTGTTTCTGGGTTGAATAAATGTTATGAAATACTGTGTGGAGAAGTTAGCACAATTACTATATTGCTGCTCGCGTTTACGCTGCTACCCTGAACATCACTCCCGTGTGAATGCACACACACACGGGGTTGTGGAACAGCCTTTTTGGATCTTATTTTAGAGCCTGGGGAAGAAACTCATGATCCGTCTCTAAGTATTAGTGACATTTCCCACATAAAATTAGTTATAAGTTTTTTTTGTTTTTTTTTTTCTCCACTGTCTACTGAAGTAAAAAGGTGGTGGTGGGGTGTTCAAGTAGGAAAGTATTTGTAAGTGACACCTCTTCTTCTGCTTTTTTCTAAAGCCAATGCATCACAGAGTCCTTATAAGAAACTTAAAGAGGCCTTATCATCTGTAGAAGCTTTTGAAAAACACTACTTAGTAAGTATGAGTTTTGGTTATTTATATTAATTTTGGATGTTTACATTACAGATTGGATAGGGCCAAAATTTTCAAACCTGAGAAGATAACATTGAGAACATAAATCTATCTTTCTGTATTTTGGTATCAAATGTTATTGCTTACACACTGAACACAGCAAAGCTGATTTGGTTTACGACTGGAACCCTCTATGGGTTTCAAATTCAAATTTTCAAATTCAAAGTTTCAAATATTTGGATTAACTCTAATATTTACAGTTATGAGTTGGAGGTTGTTATCCGTGAGTATGTATAGTTAGTTATTAAAAAAGCTGATGTCATGGCTATCGTAGTCTGCTGTCCTGAATTCAGAATTAATTGGATCTTCCCTGGAAGAATATTGATGTGTGAATTCACTTTCTTTTTGAATGGTTTAGACTTGCGTCTTGCAGTGGGTGTTAATATGGTTTAAGTTGTACTATTGAATTTTTTATGTAAACTTTGAAACATCTGTGGATAATAGGGTGGGAGCTGGCACAGATGGCAACATGAGAATTTTCATTGTGCTTTAATATGTATGTTTATTTCCTGACGGCTCCCTTATTTAGAAACCTTTGTAATGATCTTCTGGTTATTTGTATAAAAGTTTATTAAATAAAACAAAACAAAAAAAAACCCCTGACTGTCACAGGAATGTGTTTGGGATTTTTGGGTTTGGTTATTTTGTGCATGTTTTTTTCTTTTGCTTTTTTCCTTAAATCATTTTCCTCTGAAATGTCTTATATTTGCAGTGCTGCTTTATAGTTTTCTGGGGAAAAGTTGAAGGAAAAATTGAGCTTTTTCTTTTAATCTGAAGACTACGTGGTGCTTATTTTTCAAGTTGTTACTGAAAGAAAGAGTCTTGAAATATTTCATGTCAAGATAGCAGATTTCATTCTTATACTTCATTTCTTTATAAGACTAGTTGGATAGCTGGAACAAAACTGTAATCTTCGGAATTGCTAGCTGCTCTTACATATTCAGTTCCAACTTGCATCTGACGACTCTGCTAAATTCAGCCGTATCTTCCTAAATTGAAGAAACTAAGTGGGATCTGTAGAGTTTGCCAATGAAATAATTGCCATTCCTATTCCTGTTTGTATTTCTGACTGCACTTTTATGCAACAGAAATTCAGCTATCAGATACACTATAAAAGATTGTTTTCTATGTAGTTGTCACATAAATCTATACAATTTATATATACTCATATTTTATCCATCTATTCAGTGGAGAAGAACATGGAATAAATTAAAATTTCCAGACACAGCTAAGATACTAAAATTTTAAATGCAAATAGAGTCTGGAAAGTAAAACGCAGCTTTTCAGACATGTTGAAAGCAAAAAGTGATGAGCTTTTATTACCAGAAAACACTCTGTTCTCATTCAATGGCTAGTCTCATGCAACAACTTTAGAATCTCTTGTATGATTGTCAGATCTTGTACAAGCATGTTGGCGTGTACCTTAATTTGGGGGGAAGATGACTTTTCACTTGTACTTATAGCTGGTGTCTAAGACCTCTCTGGTTATACTAATCTGTTAAAGAGTGGTCACTTAGACTATTGTAGGGTATTGTGAGTTCTTAAAGCAGTGTCTTTTCTAGTCTCTCCTTAAGAAACATCAAATACTGCCTAAGAAAGGCTTTGGGAGCTCATTCTGGGTCATTTTCCTGCCCCATAGGAATAGATGCTTTCTGACAGATACTTTGCAAAATATTTAGGCAGTTGGAAGCTCTTATGCAATTTGTTTTGAGGGACAGAGTAGTTCTTAATACTCTAAGTGAAGGAGAGTGAGCTTCTTGGGAAGGTTGCTGACAGTCAGAAGAGGCTGTGGGTTTGTAAATATGCTGCGAAATGTTTTTGTGTACCTGGCTAGAGACTATTATATACTTAAGAAGAAAGTTTGGGGGTGGTATACAGTGTGTGTTGTAACTGCTAATTTTGTGAGAAAGATTTGATGCTGTTATTACAAGCTTAGGGCAAGGTAAGGAAGGTGACATGTAGGCAGTGTGGCTGCATTGGAAATTAAGATTAAAGATGACTGAGAAACTTCAACTCAAGATTGCATAGCTTCAAGCAAAAATCCTTTAAGGCACACTTGCAAGAATACTTACTCTGATTGTAACTTAGCATTTTGCATTTAATTGTATGTTTACATACTGTAAACTTTCATATCCTTAATGGTATTATGTGCGGCGTTAGTGAAAGAATGATGCACCATGTTCTGTATGTTGTTGATTTGTTTCTGAAGTATTAGCTGGGAGTCTCTGGACCAAGCTCTAATATTGTTCCAAATACGTTATGCTGTGGTGTGTCCTGGAATGGTACACTATACCATCCTGCAGTGATAGTCTAATGGAATATAGTCACAGAGAAATAGGTGTTTTCAAAAAAAGGAGAATTCAAGCATAAAGAAGATCTTGAAACTGCATCTCATCTATTATTTTGGTGGTTTTGAGTTGCCTCATCTAATTTTTAATAGGCTTTTTTTTTTCTGCTATTTATAACACAGATAGTGACCAGCTGTAGAAAAAGTGAAGATGACCTGTTACAAACTGCTCTATATTGTGGGCTAGGGGCAAGGGGAAATCTAAAAAGTGACTCATTATGGTAATTTTGTTGTAGTAACTTAGTTACGGGCTTAGTTACTGAGTTTGTGTGAAATACCATATAGCTTCTAAAAATGTATATATAAGCTTATAATAGTTTCTTTTCTTTTATACAGGATCTGTCCCATGCCACCATTGAAATGTACACAAATATTGGAAGAATTCGCTCAGCTAAGCTTGTGGGAAAAGACTTGGCAGAGTTTTATATGTAAATGAATGTTTTAAATGTGTTAAATGCATTAGCTTTGAAAAGTTTGAATATAATCTTGAGGAAAATACGCTGTATTTTTAAAAGGAATTTTAAAAACTATTTTTAAAAACATTAACATACCCTAAGTTTCAGGCTGTATTTCAGAAAAACCCCAAACAACAACAACAAAACACCAGCAATCTCGTTATATCAAGCCCTAATTATCACCTCATGGTTTAGAATTCTCTGTCCTGTGTTCTTTAACTTAATCCTTTTTTTCTCCTATGGAGAAAAGGACAAGGGAGCATGGAGAGGAAAGAGATAGCTAGGCTTTTACTATAGCCTGCTTTGTAACACGGTTTTTGACTTCTTTCAAAGTTTATAGTTATCTTAACTACATATGTGTATATATACTGAAGAAAAGCTAGAAAACATGGTTTTTTTGCAGAGTAATCAGTTTCATATTTGAGGTTATGATTGCAAAATCTTTGTTTCCCCCACTGTGAACCTTATAGTGATTTTTCATAGAATCACAGAATGGTTTGGGTTGGAAGGGACCTCAAAGATGATCTAGTTCCAAGCTCCCTGCCATGGGCAGGGACACCCTCCACTAGACCAGGTTGCCCAAAGCCCCATCCAACCTGGCCTTGAACACTTCCAGGGATGGGGCATCCACAACTCCTCTGGGCAACCTGTTCCAGTGCCTCACCACCCTCACAGTGAAGATTTTTTTTTCCTAACATCCAATCTAAACCTACCCTCCTTCAGCTTAAGGCCAACACCCCTTGTCCTATCACTACATGCCCTTGTACACAGTCCCTCTCCATCGTTCCTGTAGGCCCCCTTCAGGTACTGGAAGGCCACAATTAGGTCTCCATGGAGCCTTCTTTTCTCCAGGCTGAACAGCCCCAACTCTCTCAGCCTGTCTTCATAGGAGAGGTGCTCCAGCCCTCTGACCATCTTCATGGCCCTCCTCTGGACTTGCTCCAACAGCTCTTTTTACTCGCTCCAACAGCTTCTTTTACTGAGGACCCCAGAGCTGGACACAGTACTCCAGGTGGGGTCTCACAAGAACGGAGTAGAGGGGCAGGATCACCTCCCTCAACCTGCTGGTCACACCTCTTTTGATGCGGCCCTGGGTACAGTTGGCTTTCTGGGCTGCAAGCACGCAATGCCAGGTCATGTTGAGCTGCTCGTCCCCCAACAGCCCCAAGTCCTTCTCCTCAGGGCTGCTCTCAATCCATTTTCCACCCAGCCTGTAGCTGTGCTTGGGATTGCCCCAACCCACGTGCAGGACCTTGCACTTGGCCTTGTTGAACTTCATGAGGTTGACACAGGCCCACCTCTGAAGCCTGTCAAGGTCCCTCTGGATGGCATCCCTTCCCTCCAGCATGTTGACCGCACCACACAGCTTGGTGTCATCGGCAAACTTGCTGAGGGTGCACTCCTCACTGGTCTCCAGGAATTTTATTCCTAATTTCCAAATATATTTTTTGTGTTTATCCCTGCTGTTACACTCCACTAAAGCAACCTCCTGCATTGGTTTTCTGTTTCATTTTATTTTTCTTATTTAAAAGAATTTGGGAGTCCTAGGTGATTTTTTTTTTATTATTTTTTTGGAGTTGGAGGGAGGAAACATATTTGGGCATGCTTTTCACCTGTGTTCACTAAAGCAGTCTGATCTTCTGGCTGCAACAGATTCTCCTAAATTAACTTCAATTTTCACCTGAGGGAATAATGTTAGGGTTAAAGGATACTGTGGAACTGCTGTGTAGTGATAAAAAGATATTTTCATTGAAGCATTTTCCTCCTTTAAAATTGAGTAAGCCTATTTTTAGTCGAGTGTCAGAAGCTCGAGATGGCTTTTGTTGCATTTGTGGGAGGTAGCTCTGCCTCACTTGCTCTGATTTGGGATGGATCTGTACATGAAGTCTTTCCTTGTCAATTGTAGTTCTGCTTGCTTGAGTGAATCTCATAAAGGTGGGCTAATGTGTTGATCTGTTACCAGTAAAATAAACAGCATAATGGTTCACTGCATCTTCTTCTGCATTCATATGCAGTGTCCCTCTCCCATTGCCACTTCTTGAAAATGTGTAGCAAGTTTTCATGGCTGCAGAGGTTCTTATCTCACTCTGTACTCATTTCTTTATTTTTAAAGGAGGAAGAAAGGTCCACAGAAAGCAGAAGTCTATCTTCAAGGAGCACTGAAAACTTACCTTGCTGAGGGCTGGGCATTGCTCGTCACACATACGAGAAAACAGTTAGCTGAATGTCAGAAGCACCTTGGGCAAATAGAAAAGTATCCTCTAAAAGACGGAGCCAGAAAATTCAAGACCAAAGAAAATTATACTTCTGATTATTTTTCTGACATATCTCTAGCAGTTTATTTAACAGTAGAGACTGCCAAACATCAGACAGCTGAGTTAGTTATTGTTTCCATTGTTGCTGTTCATTTGGGAAGGGTTGGGTTATTTATTTTTAAAATATTTTAACATCTGGTTCACTTAAAACCTTTTGCCATATAGTTGCTGCTCTCCTTTTTAAATACGTCTAGGCTCTAGATAGTGGAGCAACATGGATAGTGTGAAGTTTGTCATTAGTTTAGCAAGTACCATAGAGGTTTTTTGTGATTCTGTTTGTACTTTATCATTATGGAAGTTTTTATATGGGACTGTTTTTTCATTTGGTAAATACGGCATTATAGTGTCTTCCTATATTAAAGAGCTTAATTTCTGGGCTTGCTTTCTATAACTGCTACCACCTTTTTCCTGTATCTGACCTGGCAAGGACTCTTCTGGTATTTGTAATGGTACCTTTTTCCAAAAGTTAAAACAGAGGCTTGGAAGATGAAAATGTTGTGGCTTTGGTGTGCTGTGTGGTGTTTTAATTTTTTAATTTTTTATTTTTGCTATTATTTATTTTTTATTTCTGGCTTTGATCTGCTTCAGAAGGGGAGTGGGAGCTGTTTGCTTTCAAGTTGTGTAAAAGCTGTGTCTTCAACGTGTCAATGAAATCTTCTCTGGAAACGCCACATAAATGCAAAGTAATACTTTGAGAGAATGATTTGGCCCAATCCTAATGTTTGAGAGGCTTTGAATTCTTCACTTTCATACTCTCTGCATTATTTTCACACACCAATTCTATCTGCTACAACTTTATTTGTTTAAATATTTAATCTGTCTGTGTTGCTGTACTGTTGCTACTTTCAAGATAAGAGGGGTCGGTGCGTGGGGAAAAGTCTACTGACTGGCCTTGGATGTTTTTTGTATTCTCTTTGGCATTAGAAACAGTGCAATTTAAATTCTGCTTTTCATTTTGGCCTCATATGTTGCCTAAATTTAGTACCTAGATTAAGTAATTTGGTTCTAATGGGAACTGTTGTGCTGTATGCAGGATATTAATTATTATAGCAAAATGGCAAATTTTCATTATTTTTTGGTGTTTTGGACGAAGGGTACCGCTTTCATTGGTGCCATAGTTATAAATGGAATTCCTCTACGTGTTCCAAAGTAGAGTGGTCAGCTGAATAGACTACTTACTGCAAGGCAGTTCTTGTGGAAATTGCAGGGAAAGACAGGGTTGGGGGTTTTGGTTTGGTGGTTTTTCTGTTGGGTTTTTTTTTGGGTTTTTTTTTTTTTTTTGAACGGTTCTTCTAGCTTTTGTTAAAGTTATTGGGGGGTTTTTTTGTTTGTGTTTTTCTTTGCCTAAGCAGCTCATTTTAGTCTCTAAGTGATGGTACTAGGAATCTTACTGTAGCTGAAAGTCACTAGAGCTAAATTAAAATTTGTAATGTATCTTGGGTTTTGTTCTTTTTTGTTTGGTTGGTTTGGGGTTTTTTTTTTTTTAGAACTAGACTTAGACATTGTAAATCTCTGCCTGCTTTGAAAATTCTTACATCGCTTTTAAACTCTCTTAAATTTGTTCTGCTTCAGTGCAAATGCTCTTAAACAATCTGAGCCAGTAATATTGCAGTCTTAGGTAAATACTTAAATGAGTGTTTGTACCCCCAGCACTCAAAAGTATAAAAAAAGTCTTATGACTTATGGTAAGTGATGCTGTAACAGCTGGCAGATTCTCAGCCAAGTAAACTGGAATATAATCAAATACTCAAGTTATTTAGTTCTAAATATTGGGCAGCGTAATGCAAGACACTGGGTCTTTAACTTGCATGCTGCGTTTATCTATTGTCAATGAATTTTCAGTGCTCACTAATCTTTTTAGATGGGGAAGATTGCACAGGTTAATAATGGATCATATTTTAGTAGGTCTGCAAAAAGTAGAGATTCTGCAATATTCTCAGATGATAGTAAAGCTTCCATTGTTTCTTTTCTAATGGAAGAGTGTGGTGATGATAAAAGCAGGTCTTGTATTAAAAGATTAGAAAAGCAGTTCTTGAAGTGTCTCGTTTTCAGTCAGATTTCTGAACGTTGTAGGTTTCTACCTCATGTTTCCTTAACTTTGCTAGTTATCTTCAAACAAGCAGCCTTTTAGCTGGTGATAATCACTTAACAGGAGATGAACGCAAAAGCTTTTGCCAAGAAATACTAGATTTTGCCAATCAGCAAGCAGAGAACCAAGGTAAGTCTGGTTCTTAAAACTTAAGCTGCTCTAATCTGATGTTTCCCTAAAAGTAGATTGGAAGGCATTTTATGATGGGTTTCATTACCTTGTTTATAACTTCTGAATCAACATGATTCTTGTCATCTCCAGAGCATTTATAAAACTTCTGCAATAATTAAAAATAGTCAAAGATGAAAGGTTAATTAATATTTTCATCCTGAATATCGGATAGTCTTTGTTTTCTTTCACTTATCTGTTTCTCTGCTTTGACAGGTCATAACTTACCTTGCGTTGGGTTTTTGCAATTCCAAACTTATCTTTGTCTCTACATTGCTGGCACACAGATGGCACCTTTGTGATGATACTTCTTCGGTTTTGATGTTAGATCTGTTCCCATCCACTTGCAACTTATTAGTTTGACCGTCCTGCCTCTTCTTTTTGTCCTTTCTGCTGCTTCAGTAATACCTTGTCCTCAGATATTAATCATGATTCACATTCATACAGAATACTTCTTGTAGATCTGAAGATTGTTCATTTTTATGCAGAAGTTTTTCTTTATGAATGGATATACCATAATAATATGTTATTTTTTACTTGCTTCTTAATTTACTTTTGGTACTGCCTCAGTGTTGATTTTTGGAATTAGTTTCTTAAACTTGCACTTGCTCTTAATTTATGTGCTCTGGGAAGTTTGTCACTTTATGCTCTTGTGCTTGTCTAGAATACTTTATGTAGTAGTGAAATGTTAAACTTCTGCATAGACACTATACTCTTAGTTTAGTTGTCTTTAATACCCTGAGTACTAAAATTTTAGAGATGTAACTGTAAGAAGACAAATCTCAGCATCTTTAAGCCTCATTTCTATGCAGGATAAAACTAAAATATGAAAGTATTGTTTTGTTGTGAAAGGATTAATTATGAAAAGTTGTTCATACATTTAATTCTAAGGGGTAAATTTTTAAGAGAAAAGGTTTGCTGATCTCCAGCAGCAGTGGAGAAGAATAAAATTTTTTATCTTTCCAGGTCAAAAGGTTATATTGCCTATGCACTCCTTTGCACAGTTGAAAACTCTACATTTTGACCCTCCAAATGCTGTTGTCCATGTGGGTGGAAAGTTGTCTATTGAGTTGACTTTGGTGAGCCAAATGCCCATCCCTGTCCAAGTGGATCAGATTGCTATCCATGTTCACTTCAGCATCGAAAAAAATAGTTACAGAAAAACAGCCGAGTGGCTGACTAAGCACAAAACTTCCAATGGTGTTATCAGCTTTCCAAATGAAGTTGCAGGCTTTCCTTTGTCAAGAAACAACTTGCCAGCGCTGGAGCTATATGAAATGTATGAACGGAGTCCCTCGGATAACTCTTTGAACACAGCAGGAATTATCTGCAAAAATGTGCACATGCTACTACGAAGGCAAGAGAGCAGCAGTTCACTGGATGTGCCCTCAGGGGTGACTTTAGAAGATGGGGCTCATGTCTTGAAATGCAACAACTTAATACTGGAACCAGGGGTCAATAAAATAACATTCAATACTCAGGTATGTTTTTTTTATAGTTGAGTGAATGTAGCACTCACAAAAGAACAACTGAAAGGCACTGGCTGAGGAAGAGCATAGTGCTGGCAAGTGGTACCTGTAGTGCTTCCTGTTACAGTTTGGGTGATGCCATTCTTGTGGCTTTCCTTTCACTGTTCTAGACCTTAACTTCCCGTGAAAGAAGGCTATTGTGTTTGTGCCAAAATGCACAGGTGACTTTCCTGTTTGCAATCATTTGAGTCAGCCTTCCAAAACTTACTTTAAACATCTTGATTATTGCTGCCAGAAATTAAACTGGTAAATTCATATACAAGGTAGTTTACTGCTCATGAAGTCTGCCTTAACTGTTGAGCTCATTCAGAATAATATTTCAAAATGTTGATGGGAGTGCATTTTCTAGTTGTTAAGAAGTGACTGTGGTTAAATTCAATTGATAGCCTGTTCTTCCCTGTGGAGGGTGGTAGAATGTTTTTTCACGTGGTGGGTGTAGTAAACCTGCCTGCAAGAAGTATGACAAAGTTAAGCTCAGCTTCAAATATTTGAATTTAGAAGATGTCAGAATTAAAATTGCCCCCATTATTCATCTTAATGACGTAGGGAATGAGAAAACAAGAACACAAGGATTCTGTGGTACAGGAAGACTAAATTTGCATGAACAAACATCTGTGAAAACAGAGTGTCACCATCTCAATGCCACCCTCAGAAAATGGATTACAGTCCTGCTACTGCCACATAGAATATGGCATATGTGTATGAAACTCCCTCAATTCCCAACTTACATATGCACTCTAAGTGAACTTAATACTTGGAGAAATCCTTTTTTTCCTCCCATTCTTCCCCTAGAAAGCTAAGTACTGACACTGCCAGTAATTACTGAAATATTTAAGGGCTGTAGTGCTTATCACTTCTGATCGCGGTGCGTTACTACTAGGTGCATAGTAACTGGAAATAAGCAGGCCTTGAGTACCAATTCTGTTGGTTGGTTGTGGTGGTGGGGTTTTTTGGTGGTTTATTTTTTTTTCTTAAACTGCCACTCATTCTGTGGCCTTGTACTTTGCTGATCTGTGGTTTGTTTGCTTGTTTTAATGAAATGGGGAAAGGCATTTACCTGCCAAGTTAGTCCTAGGAAGTGAAATGCCAAGCATTTTCAAAAGTGAGACTTCACCATCTGTTTGGCACTCCAGGAGTAGGAACTTCTGGCCTCAATTATGATGTTGTTCTGTTCTTTGGGTTTCTAAGAAATAATTTCTATCTCCTTCCCCACCTTTAACCCTTCATAGGGAAGTACTTAGTAGAGTTCAGTGCTACAGTAATGAACATCAGTGTAGGGAAAATTCGAGTGAAAAATTCAGTGCATCATCTGAATGATTGACAAGAGATGGGGCAGCACAATGAGGGATATAGCAGGTGTTTCATAGCTGCTTCACTTTCTGAGCATTATCCAGCCTGTATATTGGAAAGACTATGGATGCTATGAAGAGAGAAAGTGTTTTGCAGTCACATGTGGCATATATGCCTACTAGCTTTGCCATTTTCTAATTGGTTTAAATTAGCTTTGGTCCTATTTTGGTCATCTTTTTAAACCAATTTTGAAATAAGAATCTAGATATCTGCTTTTGATGATTAAAAATTGATAGCTAGACAGAGCTGGCCAGGAGGGGGTTTTAGCATTCTTAGCATATTTTAGGTGGTCCACACCTGAGATTTTAACTTTCTCCTCTTTTTCCTTTTTGTAATTGTTAATTTCTATCTTGTCATAGAACTTTGTTTAGAGCAAAACTTTGTATAGGCTTACCTACTCTGGCTTTCCCTTCCTTCAGCGCTGTAGCAGAAAGCACTAGAGAGATCTGCTTGGTACGTGTGCACGCACACGTTGTGGAACCTGCGTGGATAGCCAGTATCTCAAGATGCAAGTTGAGTTCAAGTCCCTGATGATACAATGTGAAATGACAATAATGTCATTTGAACTACCTACTGACCTAATTTTTTAGGTTTCTCATTCTTTGAAAGGATTGGGACAAGTTAATAGGATCTGGAGATGTCAGAGGTCTTGGTGGCTGCCAATGTAGTTTTCTGTAAAATAAATTCACATGTATGTAGAACTGGATTTCAGGTGAAGGAGCCTTACTAGAAGAAAGCTGTTGGACACTGTTCTGAGCAGGCATTTTGGTTAGTGGGATCAGGGAGCAATCTGAAACCATGGAAGATATATGGATGAAAAGCTAGATATAGCTCTGCTTTAAATTTGCCTCGTTCTGCATGCTTCTGGTGGCTATAGGAGGATGGACAGCCTTATGCTTATACCTCTTTTTCCCAACCTTTCTTTCTTGAAAGAACGTTGGATGGGAAGACTGCTCAGTGTGAATCCTACTTATCTTTATACAGTTGTTGAAAGCGTGCCTTACCTGTCCTTAAAGGGAAAATCTGAATACGTTATAATTTTGATAGTGTATTACTAGATAACATGATGAAAGCTTCTCTAGATTTGAGCTGCAGTATTTACAAAATATTTACTAAAAATCCATTATCATTGTAGTAGTATACTTTGTCACTTCTACTGGTTTGCATAGCTGACCAGAGGATAGAAACTACTGTCAACTTGTTTTCTAAATTTTCTTACAGTAACGCTTAATTGCATTACTTTTGCAGAAAGAGGAATGACTGTGCTTCTAAGATGCAGAGGGAGTTTCATTCTCTCTGTACATCTCAGACTGATGATTAGCATTATTTATACTGATATCAGTCTTCCAGTGTATTTTTTCAAGCTTTAAAAGACATCAGAAAGCAGTACCTAAATTCTTCAGACTGATATTCCCATCCCATGTTGAGGTTTAAAGTGTGTGTGTGTGTATATATCTATATATATATATAAAAAATGAAAGACTTTACTCATGCTTTTCTGTTTATAAAGTATTCAGGGGATAAAAGTTAGTGACTTTAATGTCAAAATGCATAATACTGACTTTCAGTCAGGATTTGCTTTGTAAATAATTGTGTAAGTGAGGTTTGAATGTTAAGTTGTTACAGCTTTTCTCCATAACTTCTAATCTTATTCTTTAGATTTAATTATACCCAGCATCAATATTTATGTATTACACTTGGTAAAATGGCACATGGAAAAAGAAAACGTTTCCCATTCCGTAGCAGTAGTAGCTAAGAGCAAATAGAATTAAGAATAAATATACTAGCAGATGTTACAGATTTGTTTTTTATAATGTTATCAAAAAACATCCAGAATTCCATTATTCAGAATAAGGGAAGAGTTTGAAATTAAGTATGTATGTATTACTTTTTCGTAAGCATTCACACAGGGTGTGGAGTGGGGAGTGTGTGAAATTGATAGCTTCAGCTGAAAGCTGTGCCGTATATAAGTGTTGTAGGATTTTATGACTGTTAGCCAAATAAGCGTTTCACTGCTTGCTATATCATTTCAGTACTTAATAAATATAATTATATTTTAATGTATGTGGCAGTTGGGGGGGGGAACCCACCCGACAAACAAGACAAAAAGCACCCCAAAATAAGAATTTGACAGCATAGCTACTAAATTAGTTACTCTGATTATTGTTACTTGTTACTTATGACGTTTCTTGAATCAGCCAGCACTATAGAGCTTCTGTCTTAATGGGGCAAAAGGTGTGCCTTTGAAAATCTTGTCACTTAGAGAACAAGTCTGTTGTTTTAATTTACAAATGCGAAGTATCTGATGAAAACGAGCTGAAAACATGCTGTTCTTTAGTAGAGGGTTTGTTCTTGAAGTATTTCCTAAATTGAAAAATCCATTCAAATGTTTTCTTCAAAGGCCAAAGAACCTGGGACATACACGCTCAGGCAACTGTGCACTTCAGTGGGAAAAGTACAGTTTGTCCTTCTTCATATTTACCCAATTGTGCAGTATGATGTATATGCTCAGGAGCCCCAGCTGAAAGTGGAACCGATGACTGGTAGGTACAGTGGCTGTGCTGAAGTGGTTTTGATGATTTCTGTTCTGCTCTCGTGGGACTAAAGTGTTTTCTGGCTTGAATATTATTCAGATGTTTTTTGCCTTACTCTTAATTTTGAGTCTAAAATAAACTCTCACTTCTCAAATTACCCATCAAGCATGCTCTGTCAATGATGGCTAGTTTTCAACAACTAATTCCAGTGCTTGGCTCTGAAACACGTAGTGTTGCTTTTGAAGATGAATTTGAACATGTAGCATCACTTAAATATCAGGTATGATTTGAGCTGCCACACCATTTAGGAGAAGTGAGTATTTAAATTTGTAATGGACTGAGCTCCTTATTAGTTAGTTCTGTGATCCTGCAGTCCCTTTGGTTTTTATGAGAAACACATAAGGACTGGGATTCTCTACTAGAGGTGATTATATAAACTTACTAAAAGTTAATACTGAATACATCCATTGGTTTCAGTCAGGAAACATGGACAGCTGAGCATTACTTGTAGAGTTTTTTGAAGTTTATAAATGGAAATTAATAGTGATTTTGTTTCCAGGCTAATAACTGAGGTACTTGAGTTAATACGCATTTTGTGCTACCCATCCTGTTACAGGGGTTGCAAAGTATAGTGAAGGAAGGACAGGCATATTGGGCATTTATCAAATTAGCTACTCCTATGAAATGGATGGTTGCGATTCAGATATTTGAGAGTCTGTGTGCATACTGGCTTTCTTGTTACCTTGATTATGTAGACAGAGCATGTGGGTATGACTGGCATCATAGGTGCAAAAATACGTAGCTGTCTACAACCTGGAGAACTTAACAAAAAGCATAGCCAATTCTTTGGGATTATTGTATTTTACTGAGCTCTGTGCTGCCAGAGCCACAAAGTATGTGAGCCAGCTAACCTAAGCTGTCCAAGAAACAGTGGTTTTGGTCACTGGAGTTGAAACAACCAGTTTCTCCGCACCAGTGTATCTGAGCTAGGTTTAATGTGTTGCATGACACCAAAACCCCACGCTTTAAGATACCCTAACGTGTGACAAATTTTCTGGGGATATGGCTAACAGGCCTTAGCACTGCATTGTGACCATCTACTGAGGAGTACCGGAATCTGTTAACAGTTTCTGTTTTCTTCTTCAGATAGCCTTTTGGCCGGCATTCCCCAGAAGGTGAAATTCACAGTGACTACTGGTCACTACACCATGAAGAATGGTGACACTTTGCAGCTCAGTAATGCGGATGCCATGCCTATTCTGTACCACCCAGACAGCAAGGCAGTGATCTATTCCAACACCAGAGGTAAGCAATGAAGTAAAAATCAATAATCTTTAAGTGGCTGAAAATTCAGTAATCCTGAAGTAAACCTGTACTTACAATATTAAGAACACTGACGCTGTCTTTTTCAATAGTCATTACTAAGAACAATTCTAGGGACTTGCAGCTGAGTACTTCAGTGCAAGAAAGGTCTTAAAACTTTCACCCCCAAAGTGGTAGTATAAACTTTTCAGCAAATATAGCTGGACAACTTTTAATTTCATGGATGAAATTCAGTAGGTGTGGTGAGACTGCTGAAGTGAGCATCTGTCATGATTTCCAGGTGAATCATGGTGATCTTACCACTAC
Organism: Balearica regulorum gibbericeps; assembly: GCF_011004875.1. Taxonomy (NCBI): domain Eukaryota; kingdom Metazoa; phylum Chordata; class Aves; order Gruiformes; family Gruidae; genus Balearica; species Balearica regulorum. The sequence goes on from NC_046184.1 coordinate 121,806,585, forward strand.
ATGGGCTATGTTTTAACTAGACCATTTTTATTGTGAAGTAGGTTTTTACATAGTGCTCTGTAAATGGAGCATTTCCTTTGGCCAGTGTTTCATTTAAACATGACATCCTAGTTCCTTTTTTTTTTCTGAGCATAAGTACTGTATAGTCTCCTCAGTTCTCAAATATGAGCAACTTTTACATAAATGGAACGAGCATGAAAATAGAATATCCTAATGAACATGAAAAACAGTGCTAATTCACATGAAAATAGACTGTACAGAGGCACCCATGTGTAGTATTTTAAAGATAGATGCTGAATGGTGACCAAGAATACCGATGCATATGTTTCCATAAGTTGTAAGTTTGCTTGAAGTGAAATTATGAGACTAAGGAGGTGCAGGATGTTGTATAAACCTTCAGTGGGTGTCATATGATGGACTAAAGTAGCTCTTTAGCTAGTTTGAAGCTTGTTATCAAATTGTCCTCTTAGTCCTTTCTTGAACATTGGAAGGGATTACTACATGGAATGTGGTGGTTACCTTCCTGCAGTTTAAGGATAGAGTGTTACTACTGGGGAATTGTGAACAGCAGTGGTATTTAAGATGTGGAGATTATAGGTCATTTGAAGAGGTTACCGTGGAGTTAAACAACATGGTTTCTCATTGTTTTTGCAAGCATGGAGGTCTTGCTAGGAAATGGTTATGGCACCACATGTTTTTCTATGACACTTAGCTTTTTAGGCTAGTTTCATTACTTAGTTACAGATTAAAATGAAAATAGGGAAGGGATGAATGTGTTAGTTGTTTTAAAACTACTTTTTTCCCCATTCCACACAACTATAGAAAAGATCTCAGAATCATCATTAAGGATTCAGTCTTCTGAAAAGATCACAAGCATCAGTTTGCCGGTAGCTCCTGCATATCATGTGATTGAATTTGAGCTAGAAGTCATGTATTTGCCATCAGCCACAGAACCTGCAGTGGAGAAAGAAAATACTACAAATAAAGAAGTTCACAGAAAAAACAGAGAGAAGCAGAAACAGGACAACTGCATGGCTACTGTTGACCAAAAAGTAAGATGTAATTTATTATTTTTATTATGAAATGTATTTGATCACAGGGGCATACACTTCACAAGATAGAAGTGGTGGTGATGAGGGGGCAACCTGCTTGCATTGAACTAATTTTCCCTTAAAGATGTACAGGCAAAAATCATAGCAAATACTATAATTGTAAAGAAAACATAAATATAACCAGAAATACACACTATGTTTACTATATTGCCAACTGTTCTGCTGGCTAGTAATCTGAGTTTTAATGTTCTAACATTCGCAGAACCTATCCTATATAGGTTGAAGGATACCTGTGTCTTTGTAAAAAGTGGCATGGTGATCTTTAAATTCTCCCTTCTGACTCATGGGAAAGATATTTCTTCCACTTGCAAAGAATTTGTATGCTGTGTCAAGGTACTTAACACTGTAGTGTTTCAAGCTGTCATGTTATTTAGTTGGAGGTAACTTTTCCTCTTAATGTTTGTTATGAAGGGTGAATAAAATAAGCAGTATGGACAGAAGCTCTTCAGCTGACAGCAAAATGATCTTGAAACCATCACCTTTCACAGTGTTACTCCTTGTTAAAACTGACCAAGTGTGCTGCCATGTATCCTTGTGTGCGAAGAGTTGGGTAAAAAGGAATAGCTAAAGGCTAACACTGCTAAAATGTGATGTGACAATTTTTTTTTCCTCTGCATATAAAAATAGGTTGTTAAATAAATATGCTTGGAAGAATGGCAGCATTCACTTCAGGAGAAATTCTTCAGTTAAGCGTGCCACTTCAAATTAAATATACATTAACTACTTTTTAAAAAATATTTTGAGCTTGGATTTGATATATTAAAGTATTACAAAGACATTTCAGTAATAGATCTTATAGCAATTTATTTGATAGTGACCATTTCCAGATTATAGAATTAAGATGCTATTGGTATTGTTGATGTCCTTTTATCTTTTCTTTCTTCTACTCCCCTTCCTTTTATTTCTAGTCTTCAGAACTGGGTATGTCAGTTTCCACAGGAAAAGCTTCTTTGAGAAGAAAGAAGAAAACAAAAATCTAATACTTTGTCTGATTAGTTTTTGACATACTGTTGTGGGTTGGTTGTTTGTTTTTTTTTTTTTTTTCTTCTTCTTCCCCTGCTGGATGCATTAGATATAGATACTTGCTGAGAAAAGTTTTGCTTAGAAATGAGAAGAAAAGCAAAATCGTTATCCCAAAGACCATTACGAATAAGAACTTTGTTCCCTTTTTCCTTTAGGTAACCATTGATTGTCCTTGGTCGATTTACTCCACTATTATTGCATTAACATTCTGCATACCTTTTAATGCCAAGCATTCCTTATTGTCAGCTGGCAAACGGTAATGTACTCATTAAGTATTTATTGTTTCTTTCTTCTTACAAAATATGGAGCTGGAGTTTCATAAGTAATATTTATAGCAGCCTTTTTTTTTTTTAAGTTGGGCTTTGGTTATCTTACACAGCTTCCCATTGGAAGTGTTCTTTCATAACAATAAAAGAAATTTGTGGTTTCAGCTATTTTAGAAATAGGACCACAAGATAAACCAAGAGAGCCTATTTCTGTGTAGTTGTTTGTTTTTGTTTAATATGAAAGAGGATGTTTTACAGCCTTGTTCCTACAGACTCATAAATATTGAGGAATAGATTGAAAGAAACAAATATACCTGCCATTCTGGTTTTGTTTGAGCTCTGCACTTTGAAAACGATTTTATGGACATGTACTCTTTCAATGTAACTATTCAAATTTTGTTGAACAAACTGTGTCATGTTTTTCAGGAAATATGTGCAAGTCTGTGTACAGAATTTGTCAGAACTCTGCTTCCAGCTTTCAGACAACAGCTTAAAAAATTCTGCTGACTGTACAGATTTGCAGTTGGTACCTCTGAACCCTGAATCTCAACAGGTAAAATTCACTTAGTGGTTTATGAGCTGGTTGGCAGGACAGCTAGATGGAAGTTCTTGTTAGTGAAATTATTAGCACTTCTGCCCATAGATTTTGTAGTAAGGCTGATAGCTGATGTTAGGTCAGACCTTTGAGGTCCTCTGAGTAACTGGGATTCTTAAAGATTCTGTAGAAGGCATTTACACTCATGGATCTCAGATTAAATTCTAAAACTTGCAAAGATTATTAGATAAGTTTTCAAACTTGTCCGTTTGCCTTGTGCAAAGCACAACATACTTGTTTAAACAAAAGCTATGCAAATGTAATATCATTTATGTCACTGTTAACATTTAATTTGTTCATCTTAGAGCTGCAGTTTGTCACTAGGTTTTAGGAAAAAAAATCAGGCAGAGACTGTTTTCCAATTCAATACAGCTGTAAATGAGTTAAGTTGCAGAACAGTCCCCTTGAAGTTTCTTTTCAGCCTTGTCTGGAGGTGATATTAAATTTGTCATCCTTGATACCTAGGAAAACTATATACAAACATTATTAATATCTTTATTAAATTTGACTTTTGAATAAAATATTTTTCAGATGTATGTGAAGTGTTCAATTTTGAAACATTGATTCTGACAGTGAAATGTATCCTTCCTTTTAATTAATATGCATTGTTAAAAAAATTCACTGTTAGTTATTTTGGTTGCATGTTTTCCCTCATGGTTTATTTAACATTAAAGAGGTAATTTGTTTTTATAAACTATATTAATATCAGAACAGACAAACATATGTATGTGCATTTCCACTTCCTTCTCAGAGGAAGGAAGGAGCTAACACTATAAACATTCTCTTTCAGGTCATATACAGTAAGCAATCAATATTCTTTGTATGGGAATTGAAGTGGACAAAAGACCTTCCTCTCTCCTTGCAGTGCCTGTTTTCAGTCAGCTTTTGTCCAGCTACCTCTGAAGAACAGTCTTTTTCCCTGAAGCCCTTCACTTATGAATTCCAAGTGGAAAATTTTTTTGTAAGTACTCTTCTAAGTATAGCATGTGTTAATGGAATATGGTTTCCTAATATATGGAAAGGGAAAGTCAAGCAATACATTAGAAAACTTCTGTTAACATAATGAGATTGATACCTACTTAGAATCATTGGAAAGCCAGTCTGTTGAACGATAGAACTGAAGCAGGCCTGATGTGATATGGTGGAATCATACACTTGCCACTGGAAACGGTGGGGGGCTTCAAGACATAACACTTGCACGAAGCGTCCTTCATCTTGCTTCATTTTTTTTCTGTGTTTTTGCCTTCCTGGGCTTGTGCCATGGAGACTGTCCTTAGATTATGGAGCTGCTTTTTCCATGCTGGCTTAAGACTGTGCTCTCCAAAGCAAATTGCAATTTCCAAAAAATCTTTGCTAGTGAAAGCATTTGAGTTGTTTTTTGTAGTGCTTGAGATGAGCTCCTCTAATGAAATATTTAGTGTTTTCTAGGCCATTATCTTAAATGTTTCTTCTTTCCCTTTATGGACAAAGACTTTATTCCTTTGATCAGCTAGGAAGCTTATAGGCTAGATATAACTTCCTATTAAAGGAATTCTATCAACATTATTTAATGTCATCTCTAAATTCAGTCTTGTGTTACCCTTTTTGATGCTTGGGTAAAAAGTAGCAACATGAGAAGACCCTCATTTGGTCAAATCCTTCAGTGTCTTCAGTGTTGCTGTGTTTTCTCCTTGCTTATTACAAACTGGCATTGAGCAATATTTTGGGTATTTGTTTACCTACTGGTATGTAATTAGCACTTGCTGGCACCCGTATCAGCATCTTTCTGGAGTTTTTAAAGAGAACTAACTGCATTGAACAGTGGGGAGTTTTGGTAGAAATAAAATTTTGTAGTAATTAAAAATTAGCTCTTTGATAATTTGGGCATCGTTATTCTGGGGACTGTGATAGTAAGAGTGATAAAGGAGTTCTCCGGTATTACTCAGAATTTGAGTGATGTGTCTGGAGAGTGAGGAGCCAAGAAACTAATGAAAGTTTGCTAAATAGAAGATTGGTGTCCATTCAGAAGCATTGAAAGGCTGAGATAAAGCACAGAAGTGGAGGGGAAAATGATATGCTTGCTGCTGGTATCAAAAATAGATTGAATCAAATTTGGTTTGATTATTTCATCAAACTGAGCAAGATAATGAAGTGAACATTACTTATAACTGAGTCTTGCATTAAAAAGATTTAATAGGATGTGGATGTTAAATGTAAAGTTAAGACTGTACTGTATCAGTTGTCCAGTTCAGTTTAAACACAAGTAAAATGCCCCTTTTTTCTTGATAACAGCACTGTTTTCTTCCTGACAGACATTGTATCATGTGAAAACTGAAATTTTTCCACCACTGGGGGCAGAGTATTGTAAAACAGGCTCACTCTGCTCTTTAGAGGTGTCAATTACCCGACTTGTTGACCTCTCGGAGGTTGACAGAGATGAAGCATTAACAGAATCGGATGGATATTGCACAACAAAACTTATGTATGAAGGTAAGAATATTTTTCTCAAGCATATTGACAAAATTCCCCAGTAGTTTTGTTTTGATAATGACACCTGCCAGGCTTTCTATGGCATATATTCTTGTATTGTGAGTATGACTGCTCAGTGAAGCAGTTTTCATTTTGCTAAACTGAGACTCTTTTATTTTTTCCTCATTAATCTGTCTTCAAATGCTGTTCAGACTGACTGGATACTTGCTTGAGGCCCAGCTGTGGTCCCTTTTGTGTAGGGCTGTTTTCTTACCTTGCACAGCTCTTCAGACAGAAAAGCTGGTGGGCTTTTAGATGTTGCTAAAATACTGATTTTAAAAGTGCTCTAAAACTATATTGAGGGTGTCTCCATTTTTTAGAAAAGATCTTTATAGTGTTTCCTCTTTTTATTCTTGCAGTTGTTGACAACAGTAGTAACTGGGCAGTCTGTGGAAAAAGTTCTGGAGTCATATCTATGCCTGTAGCAGCTCGAGCAACTCACAAAGTCCACATGGAAGTGATGCCACTGTTTGCTGGATATCTACCTTTTCCTGATGTCAGACTGTTTAAATACCTCCCTCACCATTCTGCTCACTCCATGCAACTTGATGCTGGTAAAGCTATCTTGACTACATGGCTACTTACAGAAATGATTCTGCTTCTCCCGTGTTCTCGCGTAAAGAGAAAAGCCAGGCGAGGAAGTATAATGACCAAATACTCCTAGGTGTCTTTGTTACTTACCTTCGCTCACAGTTCTGATTTTAAACTTACTCTGATGGGAACTTTGAATTCGAGTTGCAGCCTTAATCTGTGAGGAGGAATAATAAAGGAAATATAAGAAAACAATGCATTTAAAGATTAGCGTGCAAATTAGTTATCACTGGATTTATAATCAAGTGAAAACTATTTGATAACCCTCTAATCCTGCGGTTTCATCGCCGTAAACTGCACATCTACTGTGTCTTCAATAGCTTTGAAATTTTTTCCCAGTTTTTGAAAGGATTAAGTACGAAATAAAAGAAGTGCTGAAAACTTGTGGCATATAAACCAGATTAGATGAGGAGTTTAAATTACCACAGCCACCTAGAATATTTTTCTATACTGTTGAGTAGTCCCAGAGCTGTAGTGGGAATTCACTCGTACAAGCAACTTACAGTTTGTCAGCAGAGCTCCAGGAACTGCCAGTGTGTACCCTTCCAGTCTGTGCCAAATATGAGGTAATGCTACTTACATTTTCCTTAGAAACCAATATAATTCACTCTCTTACATCTGCTGCTGGCCAAAAGTGTGCACAGGCTGTTACCTCAGCAGAGATGATCAGTAACTGTTCACGTGTGGTAAGTTGACTGTGCGTCTGAGCTCTGAACGAGTTTTTAAGTTGTTTCATCACTCCATAGAACAAAACTGTGGGTTTTTCTTTCAAACAGATAGCTGGATTGAAAATGATAACCTCTCTGTGGACAAGAATGTGGATGATCAAGCTGACAGCAGCAGCATAAGGAGCAGAGGTAGCTTGCATTCTGCAGCTAGCGGGGAACACAAAGGTTTGCCAATGCCTCGTCTGCAATCCTTTTCATCGGGTCAGGTCTTCAACTGCAGCACGGGTATGCAAATACTTGTCATTCCCAGCAAGGACGACCATGTTCTGGAAGTCAATATCACGTGACAACTCGGTATGAAAACACAGAAAACAAAACCCGTTAGAAACTGGATATGAAAGCACTTTAAAGGATTATGACCTGATTAGTCTTTGTTGTAACATTCTAACTCTATGGAGACCTATGGCACTTGACATGTACTGGCCATGGAAGCACCAGACAATTGTATCAATTTAAATGTACAGTGAAGCTTGTGTCAGCTAGTTTATATTGCCACTTTAGTATGTTTTGTGTAAGCTATTGGGTTTTCTCCCTTCTGTCACATCCTGCATCACAACACAGGGCAACACAAACAAAAAATCCAAATATTTGGACCACTTCTTTATTTTTGTCTGGCAGCTGAGAGATTTGTTTCATGCTTCCTACATATTCTAGAGTTTAGAGTTGGATGATATAATTATCCAAGTCTTGGATTTTTATGTAATAATTTACAGGCTTTTCCACACATGTGCCAGAAACACAACAAAGCATACAACAGCACATTCACTGGTGTAATAGTTGCTTTCTGTTTGGGTTTTTTGTTTTGTTGGTTTTATCATTGTTAATTCCTGCCATTGCAATTTTATATTAAACTTCCATCGTTTGCATACTTAAATGCATGGAAGAGCTACTGCTATAAACAATCTTAACTGAACAAAATTCCTTAATTTTTTGAGGCTTTCTCCTTCACAGAGTAGACACTGTGATGTCACATATTATATGATTTTTTGGGGGGTGGGGGTTGGGTCATCCTCTTGCATAGTTCTTACCAAAGAAAGATATTGATAGAATTTAATAATAAATTATTTGGCTTATTGAGTTCCCAGATTAATTTCTTTTATTACCATTTCTAAGTGGCTTGGTTTGCTGCCCCAATTTTTAAATTGGGGCAAAAATTTCAGTATGATATGATACTTGAACAGTCAACCTTTCATCATAAAGGCTTAGTGTAATTATTGCTGATTAGAGGCCAGACTTCTGCATTCATGATGGAAGAAAGAGGTTGGTTTGATATAGGAAAGCTTGCAGATGTAGAATAATTGTGAAGCAAAATTAAAACATGTAACTTAACTTCATTATTTATATCTGAAATGTAAATATAAAAAAATGTAAAAAAAAAAAAGTGTAATTTTTGTGAATGTTGCAAATCCACCTGTGACTGGAAAAATTACAACTCCTTCTGATGTCCTGCTTCTGATATTGCAACTTGTGCATTTAATGTGAGAATGACCTTTTCTACTTGCAGATCTATAATGGTGCGTTGTCAACAGACTCCACAGAGGAAAACTGTCCCATATCAAATACTTGTCAGTAAAGTTAAAGTGAGGAACTGCTCATTAGACAAGTTCATTGTTGTTTTGTGTGGGTGGTTTTTTTCTAAACTCAGGTTCTGCTAAATTGTAAAGGGGAAGGAAAAAACCAAACCCTCTTTCAAAAAAGAACTGCAATTAAGTTGAAAAATTAATAGGCACCCTGCACTGGTCTAAACATTTTTTTAAAAAAATTATTATTAATTAAAAAACCCCCAATATGTCTAAATATATGTATAAAGTAGACCTGTTAGCTGAAAACGTTCTTGTTATGCATCTTCTTTCTGTGAAGGAATGCCCTTTCTCTGTGGAAACCATACCATTTTATTCTGGATAAAACCCAAAGCATCATTTAGTGCGAATGACTGCTGGGATTCTTTGACTGGAAAAGGTAACAAGTTAGTGACTTTGACACTGCAGGTATTATAATGAATTCCATTTTCATGGTTTGCTATTAAATCATTTTTCACATTGTTCTGTAATATACTGTTAGATTAAACACATTGTACTAAGATTGTTTAATGAAATTGTAAGCGTTACAGTTCTAAATATACATGTTTTAAAAAGAAATCACCTTCTCTGCTGCTTTGACTTCTCCCGTTTTCCTTCTGTTTGAAGGAGCGTTGGCTTCATCTATTGTAGCTGAAGCTACTTTAACAGAAGCATAGTTTCTAAACTGACCTGAGGAGACGTATCTCGAGCAGGGGTGTAAAGCGTGCTCTGTGTGGCTCTGCGGAAGAGCTGCCCCGCAGCCGCAGGGGAGCCGCCTCTCCCCAGCTGTGGAGCGGCCCCGCTTCCCCCAGCGAGCCGCACCGACAGGCGCCTCCTGCCGCCCGGGCTCCGCTCGGCCTTTACGCTCCCGCTCCCCTGGAGCCTACTGCGGCCGGGAGCCGCGGGGGCCCGACGGCGCTGTGCTGAGGAGCGACGAGAACGGCTCAGCGAACGCGGAGGCCGCGGGCGGCATTGCGGAGGAGGGGGCGCCACTGACGCCGGACGGGCACAACAGCGCGGCCCGCCTGTGGGCAGCGCTCCCCCTCCCCCTGGGGCTGCCCGGGGGGTGGCTCCAGTACCGGCTCCGCCCCCAGCAGCGGCCCGGCCCGGCCCCGCCCCCGGCCAGAAGCTGCCACCGTCCCCTCTCCGGCGCATGCGCGGGGTCGACGCGCGCCCGCCCTTGCGCTGTCGCTCGTTCTTCCGTGGCTACGCGTGCCGGTAGGGCCTCCACGCGCTCCTCACGTGGGACCGCCGCCATGAAGTTCGCGTACCGGGTGAGTCCCCGGCCGCAGCCGCCCGAGTGGGACGGCGGCCTCTGCCTTCCGCTCCCCTGCGCCTTTAACCGCCCCCCCCCCCTTTCTTTTTTTTTTTCCCCGCCCCTCGCAGTTCTCCGGCCTGCTGGGCACCGTGTACCGCCGCGGGAACCTCAGCTTCACCCCCGATGGCAGCGCCCTCATCAGCCCCGTCGGGAACAGGATCTCCGTCTTCCACCTGAAGAAGTAAGCGAGCCCCAGCGTCCGCCTCCTTCCTTCCCCCTTACCCCCCCTCCGGCCCCGCACTCTGCCAGCCCCTGCTCGGGCCGCCTCCTGGCGGGGCCGGGGGAGAAGGGCTTGGTACTGCCAGCGTGGTTTGGAGGGAGGGAGGGAGGGAGGGAGGTAAAGCTCACAGGAGGTTGTGGAGCCCGACCCGAGGGCGGTAGCCGAGCCCGCGTTGGCTCCGGTGTGCGGGGGAAACCGTGCTCCCTGCACCGCCGGCTCCCGCAGCCCCACACAGACGGTGGAGCGGGGTGTGGGGTGCAGCTGGCATGGGCTGGGGCTCTCAGGAATGGTTTGCCGTCCCAAAATGTTTCTGGCTTAGTGTGAAAAGGTAGAAGCTTGCCTAGTAGAATAACTATTGTTTTCTGTACATCGGCCTTTGAGGAAAACAGCACGGAAGTATGTAAAGGTGTGGTTTAGAACCAAATAAAGGGGGGGGGGGGAAATTGTTTGCATTTAACTTAGTCATATGGTTTCTTTGTGTGGTTCTGTCTCGTACTGACTCTCGCACATGGCAAAGCCGAAACTGTCATCTGCCTTCTCCTATAGGCCAGAGTTGTGATTTGATGGTCATCATGGCAGGATTGGTCAGGAGCCCATCTCTTACACAGTTGGTGTTTATGGGATGGTGGCAGTTAAAGTCATTGGTGTTTCACATCTAACTTGATTAGGTGGTTTTAACATAGATATTGAATTGTTTTCATTGATACCAAAGATGGCTCATTTCTACATCCTTGTACTCAATTTACTGTTTTATCTCTTTCTTGCAGTAATAAGTGTGAGACATTCCCATTGGCTACACGGCTTAATATTGTGTGTGTGGGGCTCTCTCCAGATGGAAGTCTTGCCATACTAATTGATGAAGGTATTTTCATAAAGGAGGCTTTTGTTTTATAAAAGAACAAAATAAAAATACAGCCTGAAGAGGAAAGTCTGTGTTGCTAGGTATTTAACCTTAACACAGATTAGAAGTGCTCTGCTTTCAAAATTGTGTTAGAATTTCAGGGGAAGGTGTCTTTATTTACAGAACTCAAAAAGAACTTATTTACAGAATTTAGAAAGTGACTTGTAATTTTGATTGTGTTTTTCTTCTTAATAATATTAAGTATGCTATCTTGAAAAGTTTCTGAGGAGGTACCTTTTTTTTTCCCTCTTTAAGGAAAGAAACTAAGCTTGCTAGGGTTATGGTTTCTTTGGAAACTGGATTATTTCCATGATCCTTCTTTTTCTGCCCTTACAGAGGGAGCTGCCTTGCTTGTCAGTTTGATTGGTAAATGTGTGATACATCGCTTTTATTTTCACAAGCCAGTTCACAGTGTCAGCTTTTCCCCTGATGGCAAGTAAGTAAAATGTGCATGCTTTAGAACAAAGCAACAGAAAGTACCCAATAAACTGGTTGTAATTATTAAGACATTTTGGTCAATCTGGGGATGATGTCTATTGATTAACGTAGGGGAGACTTTGAGGTGATCAGAGTCACTTTACCTGTAAAGTTGAGAGGGGAAGAAAAGTGGAAAAGCAAAGCCTTGGAAACATACTGACTGGAAAGCTGCCTGTCACTGATGTTGTTTATCTATGGTGGAACTCTTAGAAACATAGAAGATTTGCTGTGAGTCTTCACTGTTCTTATGTATCATACATGAGGTGAAAGAGCCCACGGGGGGACAGTCAGTGCCGCAGAGTTGCGTGATGGCACTTGTGGCAGTGTAGTGTCACTGCTGAGTTGGGTTAGTCTAAGACAACTGTGCTACTGAAAGAGGCCGTTCTCTGAATCGAGTGCTGCTTTTCACGTCCCGTATATTTTAACTGCATCTTCATGGATCCAGAGTGTGATTATCGTAAATGTTAGAAGCATCAGAAGAGTGAGAGGAAAAAGTACGGAGTTCCTCTTTTGGCAGCATTCCTCGGTTGGGTTGACTTAAAGTGATCACAAATGAGTTTTTGTTTGAAAGCTGGGAGTCACAGTTCTGTGTTGAGGAGTTACACTGGCAACAGGACCAGATTAGAGGATATATGTAATGCGGATGCAGATGCTTTGCGCTTGTGAAAATGGCCAGTATATGGAGGTGAAGAGAGGTTGAAAGAGAATATCCTGTTTTGAATGTTTGAACTTTCCCTTCCTTTGTGAGAATTAGAGAATATTTCATTATTCAACTTAAGTGATTTTTACTGAAGGTTTTGTGTCTTATAATGCGTAAAGTATACCTGCATTCATGAAGTTGGGGGATAATATCAATCTGCAAATTATTTTTTGTTTTTAATTCAAAACCAGTCCATATCTATGACTTCAGTAACGCAGAAATCTTTTTAATATTGTTTTGTTTTGTTGTATTGCAGACTGTACTGAACAATTGTTTGCTTTAACAGCTTTGTGTGCAGTTATGGTTTTTTTCCCCCCATATGACAGGAAATTTGTGATTACAAAAGACAATGTTGCTCTTATGTACCATGCTCCTGGGAGGAAACGAGAATTTAATGCGTTTGTTCTGGACAAAACTTACTATGGTCCATATGATGAAACAACTTGTATCGACTGGACTGATGATTCCAAGTGAGTGGTTAAACTAAAGCACTGTCTACCTGCTCATATTGTTAATATTTGCATGCATGTTATCATCCATTTTCTTTGCTCTAAAGTATTGTACTAGCTTTAAAAACTCTTTTTTGGCTCTTCTGTTTCTCATTCTATCTTGATTTAAAAAAATCTTATCATTAGGCAGACTGGAAAGTACAAAATATGCATGTATCAGGGATCAACAACGTATTCTTGCTTGAAAATACATAGTTATCCATAAAAGGAACACATCTTAGGAATGTGAGCACGGTTGACCTTTGGAATGTATTTAATCCCATCTACCTTTGCTAGAGTTGCCAACCTCAGTTTACAACTCTGTTGTGTGTAAAATTACTTTTAAAGTGGTGACTGGTGTCTTCCTGTTCAGAATGTTCTCCACCCAGAGAAGAGTTTTGCAAACCAGTGTTCTAATTCAGATTGCCTTTTCTTTTGTAGATGTTTTGCAGTAGGGAGCAAGGACATGTCTACATGGGTGTTTGGAGCAGAACGATGGGCAAACTTGATCTACTACTCACTTGGAGGGCATAAGGATATAATAGTAGCCTGCTTTTTTGAAGAGAACAGTCTAGATGTATGTATAATCACACAACATTCTTGAATTTGAATATTAAAATAGTTTAAGTAGAGTCTTATCTGTAGGTAAGAAGGCTGACTATTTTGATAATATCTCAGAATTTAGAAAATAAGTAATATGTTTCTTGACTCCTCTGCAGTAATTGGGAGCTTACAATCGTGTGAATTGGAAGAAGTGAACTTTAGAAGGATAGTAAGTTATTTAAAATTGCTCCACAACAAAAGTTACAATTTTAAATATGAAAAAATTAATTTGCTGTAATGACAACTGATAATCAAATTGCCTTCACTATTGTCAAAAATTATCTGAGGGCAGATAAAGTAAATCACCAGTTCACACATGAAGTGGATTTTCCAGATTAAAGCACATTGAATTCGTGAGGACTAAGTAATGCATTATCCTAATGATAGACTGCAGACTTGCTTAACCCTTCTGCAATTCTGTATTCATAAGAAGAAAGCAGATTATAAAACACAGATATTACGTGATAATCATACATTTGTGTGTTTGTGTTCTAGCTGTACACAATTAGCCAGGATGCAGCGCTCTGTGTGTGGCAGTGTGATACAGAGCTTAGTGGTTTGAAGCCCATGCCCCCTAAAGATGCAGCAAGGGAAGAGGATGCGGCAAAAGATGATGAAGAGTTTCTTGAAGAGCCAAAGGGTGAAGAAATTCGTGGAAAAGCCAATCCAAATAAACAAGAGGCTAGGGATAAGGTTAAATATTCACGTGTTGCAAAGTAAGTGATTTTCAGTTTTCCAAAGACAGAGTTATTTTGGGGAATTATTATATTGGGCTTTTTTCACCCTTTGTCATTGATTCAAAGCAGTATAATACTTTGCCCAGGATTTAGTAATTTACTATAGATCCCATTTAAAATAGTTTCAGTACAACACCAGTTTGTCTTACTTTGCCTATATGAAAGGTGATACCCTTCATCTTCAGAATAACAAGTCAGTGTAATTTTAATAATATAAGAAATACCGATTTACGGTGTATGTTTTAGTGTTTGAAACTGAAAAAAGTGTAAGGAGATCTTTGGTACAGTATCCTCTAACTAGGTGTAGAGACTTTGAGGTCTTGCAAGAAGAGATTGGTTAACTTCAAGAGGTGACAGCAACGATTCATAAAGATAGCTCATCAGCCCCTTTGGTAAACTACTTGGAGATGCCTTCCTGAATGATCTCCCTGTCTGTCCACATCAAAGGAGATAAGGCTTACAAAGAATAATCCAGTTTTAAGATAGCCATGGCATTTAGCTTTGCTTGAAGAAGGACAATGTTCATAGGCAATCTCTTTGGTCAGTGAAGTGAGGGAGAGATGGGATGTATGTACAGGCTAATTGGGAACACCTGACATCAGGCTTATGTTCTCAGTCTCTCTGAGTGTAAAGGAAGTACCCTACCCTAAGCCAGGGAACATCACTTCCAGACTTCCAGATTTTGGAGTATACAACTGTTGGGTAATGTTCAGATGCTCTTTTATTTGACCGTCATGTGGTGCTTATCTCTTTCTTTCCAGTAAGAGATACAGTTACAAAGAAACTGAGAAAACCTTCTTCACCAGGCATATAATATTTATCAATATTGCTTCAATTCCTTCCTCAATAAGAGGACTCGCATATAGAAGGATAAGCAGTGAATTCATGAGAGTCGCTCGTAGATGATCACCAGGAAATGCACAGTGCAGTTCCTCTGAGGTTAACTTGTAGTCCCTTTCATTCCATGTGATCAGGTGTCACTTCTGATAATCAGATCACTGTAGCAGCTGTAAACATTGAGGAAGAGAATTGTAAAGTACCCATCTTCAGCAATTCCTGGAACTACTTTTTAGTTTTATTGTAGGATACCTTGATCAAAATATTTGGCCTATATTGAAATGCAACTATAACAGCATACACTTCTTTTGCATTGTTTCCTTTTTTTCTTATTTCTTTGATGCCAGGTATTTTTTCAATAAAGAGGGAGATTTTAATAACCTGACATCTGCAGCTTACCACAAGAAAACTCATCTTTTGGTCACTGGTTTTGCTTCTGGAATCTTTCACCTCCATGAGCTTCCCGACTTCAATCTGATCCACTCCTTGAGGTGAGGTATGGGATTGTGGTTGTTCTTTTCTCTTGGTTTTGTGTGTGGGGTACGTTTTATCTATTTAGTATTGTAATTTCTGGAAAGGCGGAATCATAGACTTAAAATACCGTACAGCTGTGTTCCATGGCTTGTTATGGAAAAGTGAGGTCTAAATGCAGAACTCCTGAGTAGTTAGTTGTTGGCTATAGATTTCTTCAATGCTTTGGACTTCATGTTGTCAGGTTTTTTTGTAGCAAATAAAGATAGTATCTGGGAAAAAAAAAAGTTCTGCATGTGTAAAATTATATGTGAATTGTCTCTAAGTTGGAAAATAAAACCATAGTTATTTTCCATTGCTGTATGATGCTAGCTAAAGAATGCATAATTTCCCTGTACAAAAAAACCATCAATGTGCAGAGTTTTACTCTGTGTTGGCAAGTATGTCTTTGGGATGTAGATACTCTGTCTTTACTCAAATAAGGCAGTATTGTCTGTTTGACGTTTTTGACTAATAAAGGAAGGAACATGTATGCTGCTTTTGATGTTACAGTGATACAGAAATTCAGTAAAGTAATCAACTTGCCTGAACAGAGGAGATAAACCCTAGATTTGAAGTTTGATCACACAAGGCATGAAAACACAAGTTTTGTTTATTGGGTAATTCTCTTATTTCAGTATTTCAGACCAAAGGATAGCTTCTATTTCTATCAACTGTACCGGTGACTGGATTGCCTTTGGATGTTCAGGTTTGTAAATTTTTTTTCATCTCTGTGTTTTGTGTGGCTTGCATTTGCAGGGTCTCATAATTGTAGTCGTAATTCTGGTTAATTCTTCTCACGTGTTCATAGGTTTGGGTCAGCTCCTGGTGTGGGAATGGCAAAGCGAGTCCTATGTGCTGAAGCAGCAGGGGCATTTCAACAGCATGGTTTCATTAGCATATTCTCCAGATGGACAATACATAGTGACTGGAGGGGAGGATGGAAAAGTAAGTGATGCAGTATCACCGAAATATGAACTTAAGTCTTAATAACATAGTAAACAGCTTTAATTTCTATTTTACATGGAAAACACTGTAACTGATATATTTTTCTTAATATAAAGTCATAATTTTTTAGCTTTACTTAAATGTTTTTATTTTTCTCTCTAAAATATATATGTATTTTGATTTGCTATTATTGGTTTCCTCTGCAAATTGCATCACTTATGCTCTTTAGCAGATGATTTTTAAATTATTAGAGTTGCAGTCACCATAAACACAAAAAGATGTAATTCATCAAATGTTAATTTATGTATGCTTGTGGTGGCTCCAGATATTTGGGATGAATTAATGTCAGCAAATTCATGCCCTTTTAATAATTGCTTTTAATGCAAAAATTAATTTCAGATTGTTTATAAAAGTGCGATTCCTAAACAGATTTTTCAGAAATGTACCATTGCAGAAGCTTGCTATTTAAAACAAAAATTAGCTTCTCATGGTTGACTTGTGTTGAAATGGTAGGCTAGGTGTACATGTACTCTTTCTTTAAGATGTTTTGTAGCGTAATCCCACAATCTCTTGGCACATAAATGGGACAAAGATAGTATCTTGTTTCCTATCAAAACTTCTGAATGTCAGAAAAAGACCTGCCACTTCATGGTTTCTGCCATTCAGATTTAAAATTGGCCAAACCCTAGAAGTCTCAAACTGCAGATAGCTAAATGTGTAATGTTTTTCTTCAAAAAGAGATTGAAATAACATCTCAATTGTAACTTCTGGAGTGGCTTCACAGATGGTTTTGAATTTGACACTTGTCTTACGGACAGTGGACAGTCCAAAGTTTGGGAGCCTGAGATGCTTGCCATGTACTATAACTTTCCTTGAAAATTAGCTTGGTTTTAATTTTTTTTTGTCTGTTTCCACTTAGATTTTCATGTTGTATATGTGTCTGTAGGGATTTAATGATAAGCTGTGGCCCTGTTTGTCTCACTTGCACAAAATTCCTTACTGATGGTACTGAAAGTCCTTTATGCTACTGCAGAGTTTTAGGACTGACCGTTCTTTACTCTTCTGCTGCCTTACCCATACTTTCTCTTTGAACTGATGATGAAGATTCGAAGAAGGCTTTTCTTGTCTCTCTTTCAGGTGAAAGTGTGGAACACCTCAAGCAGCTTTTGTTTTGTGACTTTTACAGAACATACCAGTGGTGTAACTGCTGTAACTTTTACTTCTAACGGTTATGTCATTTTGAGTGCTTCCCTAGATGGAACTGTGCGTGCCTTTGACCTACACAGGTAACTCTTTATAAAAAGGCTTTTGTGTCTCACTTAGTTTTCAGCTTTCACCCCCCAAAACAGAGCAAACTGGTGATTGCTTGTTTCAAGTTGAAGTTTCACAAATGTGAGTACTGCTTTATTCAATTTTGGTTCAGCCTTTGATTCAAATTTAGACAGTAATTAGGAATCCTGCTACTCCATCCAGTTTCTGTGAAGAAAATTCTGTAAGAGCTTTTCTCTGAGAAGCTGCAAATCCACTAAGATCATTGTCTGGCTCCTCTACTCCAGTGGAGAGAAGACATCTGTCTAACAGAATATTTGCCATAGTTTTAGTGGTTGAGCCATTATAATACAGCTGTGTACAGAACTGGATGTGTAAACAAGCCTGTATTTTCTAAAGAATGGATGTATGCTGTGTAATAGAAAAAAGCTTTTCTGTTGGAGCGGTTTTGGCTATTATTTTTCCAGAATTAATAACACCTTTTTTGAATCTTGGAATCATGGTAAGGCATTGCATCTAATTTTAAACACAGAATATTTTTTCTGTAGATAGTTTAAAAGACTTTAGAAGAAGAATGAAATGCTTTTTTAAATATGCTTGTGAAACATATGTTTAAATCTACCTAAAATGTTCTCATAATTTATTTTCACGTTTACAACAGATACCGCAATTTCCGTACCTTTACATCTCCACGACCAAGTCAGTTCTCTTGTTTAGCCGTGGACTCCAGTGGCGAGATTGTGTCAGCTGGTTCCCAGGATTCCTTTGAAATATTCATCTGGTCAATGCAGAATGGGAGGCTGCTAGATGTAAGGACCTACGATGTTGGAGGGCTTGAATTTAACACATGCTTAGTATCATCACAATCTGTGTGAACTTTCGGATTTGTTGGAGGTTTTTAATACAACGTGAAGCATTTTGTTATATTCAGGAAGGAGCTACACTATGTTATTCACAGCAATTTTTGATTTATTGCATGGAGACTATCCCGGATTTGTGTGCAAAATAGTTTTTTAGAATTTTTGAGTAATGAGCTCTTTCTGGCTGATGAAGTAATGCCAATATTGCTGACTTAACACATGGGCATGAGGGTTTTTCCTCTAGTAGTTGTTCAGAGATGTTCTTTTCAATGTATTTTGTGTAGGTAAGGAAGAAATTGTAAGTGCTGTCCTAAGATCAGTGCAGATTAAGTGGACAGTTGTATTGGAGCAGAACAGGGGCACAATTTCTTGTGGTTTTTATTGTGTAGGGCAAGAACACTATTAAGTTAAATCCCCACTGCCTTGCTGCTAGTTTGAAGTGCATTCTCGTCAGAGTAGATGTAATAAAGGAAAGATACAGTACTTCCGAGCAAATCGAACTAATTTACTATTTTCAGTTCTTAAGCATTTTGTACATCTTGTACAAGTGGATGAACTCAGCGATTCATGTATTTAATTTGGCATAACTGTTGAATACAGATTGCTAACAGTAACTTAGCTATACTCAAGTGGATCTCCAGAGTTTTGAGTTTAGAGTCTTTCCTTGATTTCTTTTGAGAGGAGTAGGAGCTCCATGCTATAAAAGTCTGTGTTACTGTTTTTCAGAGTTTTTAATAGTGAATTATTCTTAAATGTTTTCAGCTGCAGGACATACTGAATTCTCAGAGCAATGACTTGCTTTTGCACAGTTGGTCTGATTGTTCTGATGGGGAGGGGGAGGAAGAGCATTGTATTCCATAATCTTGATCTCTAAAGAGGCTATGTGAATGCATGAGTGCTTATAGATGCCTATGCAGTGGTAGCATTTCAGTGAAATTTTTTAACACTTCTGAAAAGAAAAAGTTGAGAATCCCTGGTATGTATCATGCCACGTGTCCAAAAGTGACCTCAAGCATGTGTGGACAAGTTAGGCATGGTTTCATTGCTATATTTAGAGTTTATTGAATGCAGGCTACATGAATTTCAGTTTCTCTCACCTAATTCCATGTTATCTTCTTTTATTAGGTCTTATCAGGTCATGAGGGCCCCATCAGCAGTTTGTCCTTTAACCCAATGAAGTGTGTTCTAGCTAGTGCATCTTGGGATAAAACTGTCAAGTTATGGGATATGTTAGACAGCTGGAGAACTAAGGAGACACTAATATTGAACTCAGATGGTAACGTTTATTTCATCTTATATGAATATAAAAATCTTATCAAAAGTGTTTCAGGAATGAGACTTACTCTTGGTAATGAAACCCAAAAGTTGAGATAGTTCTATGTAGTACTTAGATACCAGTGCAAGAAATATTTTTTTATTTAATACTAACTTTAGCTTTATAATTAGCTATGTTGTCCAGAGCAAAAGTACAGTCATACTTGTAACTTTTAAGGTTTTTCTGGTAGTTGAAATAAGATCCTAGAAAAATACAGGGTATTTTCTTAGAAAAAGATCTGACTGCATTTTTAACTGTTAACTAAATTCTTTGCAGTTCTTGTTGTTGCTTTCCGTCCTGATGGCAAGGAGCTTGCAGTCGCTGCTTTGAATGGACAGATAACATTTTGGGATCATGAAAATGCAGTGCAGACTGGTTCAATTGAGGGAAGGCATGATCTTCAGATGGGAAGGAAGGAGCTTGATAAAATAACTGCCAAACAATCGGCTAAGGGAAAGTAAGTAAATGAGATTGCAGTCAAAAGAGGGTGCCACACTGGCTTTTGCTTTTGAATTGTTCCTTTCCATTTGGTTTTTACGTGAAGATTTCAGAGTGCATCTGCTGTTCAAATATTTTGATTCTGATGCTGGATTTTAAAAGACTGCCTGACTTGACATCTGGATGGATCCTTTTTGTCTTTTACTGTGTTCACCCACTGATGAACATAATTGTGAGCATCTGTTCTCTTTCATCAGTTACGAAATTGGGTTGCCAGCGTAATAGTAACCTTCTCATGACAAGTTTGGCTAAATGTGATAGGTTTTTAAGTGGATATCTTGTTATGTAGGTACTAGTATGTAATTATTAGTGTGTAGAAACTGTTACATCTTTTAAAAAAGGTAAATACGCTGTGGGTTTTATTACACAGTACTACATGTGTGAGGTAATGTTTAAAGGCAAGTTGAATTTGTGTGCTGTCAAAAAGTGTAATACAGAAG
This sequence comes from Balearica regulorum gibbericeps, assembly GCF_011004875.1. NCBI lineage: Eukaryota > Metazoa > Chordata > Aves > Gruiformes > Gruidae > Balearica > Balearica regulorum. The sequence goes on from NC_046184.1 coordinate 121,827,088, forward strand.
TCATGTTTCATAAGTCGTGTTTCATTCTTCTCTCTTTTACCCTTGAGTGCCTTCTCCCCCCTCCCCCTTATTACTCCCCCTCGAAACAAAATGAAAAAAAGAAACAATAACACTTTTGGGAAAAAAAAATTCTGGTGATGATCTCTCAACCATTTCTTTAAAACATGTCATGATACTGATTTTTTTATCTAGTTTCTGACCATCCTTAGTGTTGTGTAGGGTGCAGTTGAAAGCTCATTCATTGAGCTGCGACTTAGAAGGAATATGGAAGCACTTCAGAAAGCTCTAAATTCAGAAAGTTCTAAATTGTTTGTGATTCATAGCAAAGCACCAAGTACTTGTTTGTGGTAAATGATTTTGTGTGTTAAGTACATATTGTGTGAAAGCAGCTCTCCACTTTTTCCATGGAATGGGTATGCTTCTATGTCTTCACACTGTACTTGTGTCTTTTAGGTCAGATGTGGCAGTGAAATTAACTACTTTCTCTTTTTTCTTTACTAGATCTTTTACTACTCTGTGTTACTCAGCAGATGGTCAGTCTATTCTGGCAGGTGGATTGTCAAAATTTGTCTGTATATATAATATCAAGGAGCAGATTCTTATGAAAAAATTTGAGATCTCATGCAACTTTTCTTTAGATGCAATGGAGGTATGTGAGTGAAGTTTTTTCACACACCACCACCTCACCCCCCACCCCATCCTCCCCCACCCAAGACTTTGGTTTTGGTATAACATCTCATTAAGTAGGACACATGAATATTTTGTTAAGCATAGGCTCATTTTCTTGGGTTTTGTGCTAACTAAAGTGTTTGCAGATTGTGGTGTGTTCGTATTGAATGAGCAGAACTCTTGAGCATAGTTAAGTCAGTTGGCACTTGAAGAGAAAGTACGAAAATTTAAATGTTCAATATTTTGTACTAAGCTAACTTTCTCTAGGTGTCAGTTGTTTGTGTTAGCAAAGAAATGAAGGATTTTATTGTGGATGCAGAAGAACATCACTGATCTTTACAAACTCAGTTTCTAAATATTACTAAATGCAAAATTAATTTCCTTTAAAGTGAATGATGAAAAGCATCAGAAGGAAAAAAATTCCAGTAACCCTTTTTAACATCCCCTTACCTGGAAGAATGCTGATTGTTCCAGTGTTCATGTCAGGCTGTATTTGAGTGGTTCCAAGTATATTTCTTTGACAACAGGGGTTTGTGATGCAGCCTTAGTTTCTCTGCTGCCCTCTGTTGTGCTACCATAGCTCAACATGTGGCTTAAAAGGGTACCAGAAGTGAGGCAGCTGGGAAGAATCCTGGAGGGGATGGGTGTTTAAAAATGGGGGGGGGTCCATAAAACATCATTTGCATAGCTGTCTGGCTACACAGCTCTTACATCAGCACAGTGCAGTTACGGAACCTGAAGGGGAGGAAGAGTAGAGCTGCATCTGAGGAATGGTGCATCTCTTAAGTAGAACAACAAGATAATAGTGTGAAACTGCAGTCTAAACTGATTTGTGCTGTTCCGAGGCCTTAAGACTGAAGCAGCCTGATTCTCTTCTGCGGTCAGACACTGTTGCATGCTGTTGTGAAATTGTCGGTTTTCTCCATGATTTTGAAGAAACTTTTGGAAGAAAGTGCAAAGAAATAATCACTAGATAACTCCTGAGTGTTATGGAGAATTTTCAGTTAATAAAGGTGTTTGAGAGGAGATTCAGTGCAGTGAATGGAACTTACGTATTTTCCTAGGAGTACCTAGATCGGAGAAAAATGACTGAATTTGGCAGCATGGCTCTGATTGATGAAGGAGGTGGAGGTGAAGATGGTGTTGCTATTCCTCTTCCTGGAGTAAAAAGAGGTACGACTTTTGGCTTTGCTTCCTTGTTAGTAGTTGTATGCGAATCAAAACCTTTGACATAGAATCAATACCAGATCAGAAGGGTTTGAATTGTTCAGCTCAGTTTTAAAGTTGGGATTACCTGAACGTTCTGTAGATGCAGGGATCTGTCACACAAGTGTTCGGCTGCTGTATGGTGGGTCCTTTTGCATAGTAGAAGCATCAGGAAACAGGAGGTACTGTGATCTCCTGGATATGGCACCCAGCAGTCCTGATTTCATTTTCAAAGAGCAAAATTAAGTCCCATCATGTATTTTAGCTGTAAGATCTCTTGAACGAGGACTGTCCCTTTCTTACCCTGTCTTTAACTCTGCCAGGTTTTGGCATGTTCCACATCATTTTTTAGCATAATGAGAACAGCATAGTTAGAGTTGATAGCTAGCCAGTGAACTTTTGATGAATATATTAAATCACTTCTAAACTTCTCATTTAGGTGACATGAGTTATCGACACTTTAAACCAGAAATAAGAGTGACTTGCCTGCAATTTTCTCCCACAGGTGAGTATTGACAATTACTGTAGGATTTCTTTATTCCATGTAAAACAAGCAAAAGAGTAGAGCATCGAGCATTGGAGGAGTAATAATGAAATACAAATGCCTCAGACATGGTCTCTCCAGATGTTACCCAGTGCTGCTAGGTTTGCAGTCTAGTTTCCAGTGCAGTGGATAATTAGGAAACTTAAGTGTACATCACTTTCAGCTGGTATTTTTTACAAGCATTGTCATTGCTGACAGGTCCAACAATGATGCATGGTTTTCAGTCTTACCAGCTTCTTGTAAGCAATGAAGAGTCATCTGTTTATCATTACTCTTCTGTTTCCACCCTAGAAAACCCAGCTTTGTTCTTAAATATTTTTATTCTCTTCTAGGACGAAGCTGGGCAGCCACAACCACAGAGGGTCTTCTTATCTATTCATTGGACTCTGGGCTAATTTTTGATCCTTTTGATCTGGATATTGATGTCACACCCAGCAATATACACAAAACATTGCATCAGAAGGAATACACTAGGGCTATCATCATGGCCTTCAAGCTGAATGAGAAGAAATTAATTCAGGAAGTCATAGAGGCTGTACCTAGCAATGAAAGTAAGTGGGTCTTCCATGAAGTTTGACCAAGCTAGCTGTAAGTGGAGATACGTAAGCTAAATAAGTTGAAACATAAGGGACAGAGCTTAGCTCTGGGGTTGGGCAATGAGGGGGACTTATAACATTGATATTTAAGGAATTTCTACTGTAGCTGAAGACTGAAGAGGAATGGATGGTCTTGGGGGGGAAAAAAAAAAGACTTTTTGGTGTTAACTTATGTTTTAATTTTACTGCATGGTCATCTAGCAACTTTTGAACATGGAATTTGATCAGGTCTGGCTATGCAGGTAAAGTTTTTGGGTGTGAATTCTCAGAAGCAGCTGATGTTAGAGGGGCACAGCAAGTTTATCGTGAGTCAGCAGTGTGCCTGTGTGATGAAGGCAGTCAACCAGATACTGGGCTGTACTATCAAGGATGTACTCAGCAGTCTGAGGAAAGTTATTAGTCTTCTCAATCAGCACTTGCGAGACCACACCAGGAGTAGTGTGCGTGGTTTTGGGCTTGCCAGTACAAGACAGACCTTGATACTCTGGAGCACCTGGTGGAGCTTGGGGCTTCGAATATGATTGGAGGGCCAGAGTGCATGACAGCTGAGAAGAGGCTTAAGAGATCTGAGTTTCTTCAGTCTTTAGAAGAGAAGGGGAATATTTTTACTGTCTTCAAGTGCCTAATGGGATGTTAGAAGGCAGAACCAGACTTGGGGTTGCACAATGATATGACAAGAGGCAACAGATCTCTTGCAGCGTAGTCAATTCCAAGTAGACATTAAAAACAATATTATTATGTTGGGGGTAGTGAGGTACTGCAGCGGGTTGATGAGGGAGGTAGTGGAGCCTCCACCCTTGGAACTGTTCAGCATTCAACTGGATAAAACTCTGTGCCAGCTGCTCTAAGTTAGTCTTGCTTTGGACTGCGAAAATTTGGAGCAAGTCAGCAACTGTCAGCCTTTTGAAGTTCTGATGATTTTTGTTTCTTTAGTTACAGTGTTTGTGAAATTCATCCCTCTAAACGAATGTAAATGTGGCCCTTATAGAGGGGTGTGTTCACACAAATCGAACAGATTATTAGTCAAGCGCCAAGCTCTTTCTAACAAGAGACAGATACTTTCACAATTCTGACGTTAGAAACAAAAGGAACAGTTAAGATGTCACTCAGCTTTGGAGGACATTTACTGAAATTATTCTTCAGCACCTGTTTCATCATTTTGATAAGTAGTGTGCACATCCATTAACTATATATGGTAGACACAACCTTAAAAAAATGAACTTTCAGTATTATATTATACTTACTTCATAACTTCATTAACAGTTCTGTCATAGCAACTCTGAAGTGTATTTTCTTAGCTTTACCTCAGTGTTATTACTCCAGTAAAAAGTATTTATTTCCTTCCAGTTTTTCATATGTAACATAAAAATTCCTTTTAGCTAGTCAAAACATGCTCGAGGCTGAAATTGGATGTGTTGCAAGCCAACTGCTTTGTAGGATTTTCTTACCTTATTCCCTAGGTAGTAAGCTTGATAATTCTGTGTGTCAGGGTAAATCATCTTTTGTGTACCTGCATTGGCATAATGGTGTTTGCCTCTGGCAAAACTTAGTCCTCTTTTACTAAAATTTAACAAAACTCCATGTACGCAGGCAACGCTGGGTTAGTAGGCAGGTGCCAAAACCTCAGGAGCAGAGGTTGAGGCATGGAAATTTCAGGCATCGTAATCTACTGTTACCAGCATGAATGTGTGCCGCCTTCTTCAAAAGCGGAAAGCTTTTTTTTCCACAGTTGAATGTTACATAGGCCAGTTGGGGTGACTGCAGAGACTAGGCATTGGTTATTTTTGAAAGAGGATTATATATAATGAGGTCATAGTTACATGTGAGATCATTTTGAATGCTTATAAATCATACTTCTTTATGCTGTGCAATTGCTAACAGCATTCAGATGCTTCCTCTGTGAGCAGGTGACTTTGCTGTATTTTCAAGTATCCTTTATTGCCTCTGATTATTACGCCTAACTAGTTCCACTGAATACAGAAATTTGTCTGAAGTCAGAAGCAACAAGACTTTGATAAAGTCTAGTTCATCAAAAGAGGAGGAAAGGGTGGAAGCAAAGGTTCTGAAGGAGAGCTGGTGGGGAGAGTATTCTGGTGGGAGGAAGAATTTGTGGGGGGGAGGGAAGTAAGTTCTTGCTTTTAAATACTGGAGTGACTGGAAGGCTCAAAGAGGAAAGACGTGCATCCTGAGAGACTGTGGTACTGTACCCTGAAATATAATACTAAATACCAAATAGTTGCCAAGATGGTGTTTTCTTCTCCTTCCGTGTATGCTTTCCTGTGGTCTTTCATGTTACTCCGAATAGTAAGTCAACTCTAATGTCTATGGGCTTTTTTTTTGCTTTTTGCACAGTTGATGTTGTCTGCTCATCACTCCCAGACCTGTACGTGGAGAAAGTATTGGAGTTCCTGGCCTCTGCATTTGAGATATCGTGTCATTTAGAGTTCTATCTTATTTGGGCTCATAAGTTGCTTATGCTACATGGACAGAAACTGAAAACAAGGTGAGATCTTATGAAGGTCAAGAAGCTGACAAACATTTTAAAATACCTGTCAAGAGTTACTGACATTCTAGATAGGTGCACATACAACAACTAAAATGACTTAATTTACATTAATTACATGTGCATTTAATAAATATTTGAATCTTTACATTTATTTATAAAATTTACATTTTAATTTAATACAACTTCTTTACTAACAAGTGCATATGATAGAATTTGAATGCGTAATAGGATAAATTGCAAAAACATTTTTCAAATATTACAGGTAAAACTGCATAGCTCGCTTACCCTATAAATGCATAAAAATTTCAAGAATGATAGGATTTTGGCAATTGTGGTTTTAAACAATTATGCGTATTGAATATAACTGAAAGATAATGTGCAGGTACTGAATTGCATTTTGTAGATTTAGCTTGTGATTACAGCATGCACTTTTAGCTTGTTAGTATTCTGCTTTCCTACATAGTTCTTTACCATTGCATGTGCCTGCCATATGAATTATCTTCAGCCCGCCCATAGTATTCAGTTTATAGACTTTTGAGAACAAAAATAGGAAAATTTACGAATTTAAAATAGCCTAAGTGAGAGGTAATCAGAGGGAGTCCTGCAGGTTACAGAAACAGTGCATTATGTAACTCTTTCCTTGCTTCAACATGGGTATTAAGGTTTTAGTTATTTAAATGACTGGAACATTTTTTTTTTTTTCTTTTGTTCCTGATAAAGTGCAAGAGGACAATTTGAAACAAACTCTTCCTTCTTCAGAAAGTATCATGGTACCTGGAAGGAACTGTCATCACTACAGCAAGCAGAATTAGTTCTTCAAGCTGCAGTTTGACATTAGAAAAATAATTATTTTTGGCAATTACATTGAGTATAATCATTGAGGACAGAGTCAAAAGCAAAAAGGTTTTGTTTATTTAGTGTTATCTTAAAATGTTCATGTGTAAAAGTTAAGATGTATGCTTGTTAAAATTTTGAGAATATAGAGAAGTTCTAGATTTTCATATGTAAATATAAATTGCACTGCAATTTTTTCTCCATTGAAGGTCAGTGAAGCTGCTCCCTGTGATTCAGTTCCTTCAGAAAAGCATCCAACGCCATTTTGAAGATGTTTCCAAACTGTATGTATTGTTATATTTAAAAGTTTTTAAATCAAAACGCTGCACAAAAGCGTGGAGTAATTTGGGGGATGATAGCATGGTATTAGAACTTTCGAGACTGTCTTCTTCTAGAGATGTTTTTATTGTAGGAGAAAAATGGAATCTTGTTTCTAACATGTTGCTATTTATTTTTACAGCTGTGAATGGAATATCTACAATATTAAATATGCTTTGGCCATCTCACAACAGCGGGGCATGAAACGTCTGGCAGAAGAAGCATCAGTAGATGAAGACTTGGATTCTGACAGTGATTATCTTATGCAAGAAGTTCATAAAGACTAGATACTCTTCGTGGGAGGGAGAAAACCTAAGACAAAGTAATTCTATGCGGTGGTATTCACTGAGAATTAGTGGCCCTCATAGTGGCCTATTTTAACTCTTTTTAACAGCGTGGATGGAGTTACATGTGAGTTACAGAAGTGGGGAAAATGTAGGATAGACAAAGTGCCAGCCATAGCGTATTAGGTGTACCCTTTGTCCATAACACCTCGACAGCATTGATTTCTTGATTCATTGTTTTTTTGTTGGGTTGGTTTTTTTTTTTTTATTGTTCCTGATTTCAAGTAAGACAAAAAGGTATTCTTGTATCAGTGAAGTTAGAACTATGGCTGGAAGAAGTGCATTCTTTATTAAAAATGCATTGTACATAGACTTAAGTATTGTGAATTATTTGTAATGCAATCTTGTCATACTTTGTGATGGACTCTTTTTTTTATCTTTTTTTAAATAATTCATAATCGGAGGACTACATATTGCTTTCAACTTGTTTTAAATGTTGTTTTTATTGGTTTTAATACATACACATTACTGGAACACTGTTAGGAATAATTGGGCCCGTTTTTCTTAGTTCTATAGCTTCCAAAACTGATGAAATTTCAATAGTGAGGATAAATGATATAACCATAACAATGAATATGGGGGGAAAAAATATACTGTGCTATATAACTTCTGCAGAGGTTTAATTAATCTGAGATACTGTAGTAAAAATTGGTTTGGAAATTGCAAATTCAATAATCTAACTTGAACTGTAAGAGAACATGTTTCAGATGTTTCTTTTGCTCATGAAAGCCCTTTCTTGTCTTGTGTTTGTAAAATGTTTTTATTAACATAAAAACCTGAAACTTTTGGTTTTCTTTGCTTTTGTGAATTGGCATGAAAATTTGCTAATAACAGGGTGAGGTCCTGAACACAAAGAACTATATCCGTGCTTGTGATGCTTTCAAGCCACGTGTTGAAAAGCCTTTGCTAATGAAGATAGTGAAAGTATTAATAATGAGCCAGAATTCCTCCCTTTCCCCCCCGCCCCCCCCCCCCCCCCCAGTGTATTCTGTTATTTTTGGATTTGTTTTCTGGTCTCTTTCCACTCTTGGAAGAAAGGAGAGGTATGAATATTAATAACTGCTGAAGAAAAAGTGAAGTCCAAAATATACAGCAGATGCATACAGTCACTTTGTAGAATTTCAGTTTATACAATAGATGTACTTCCTACTTAAATAAAACATAGCAAAGTGATTTGGTTTTTTTTTTCTTATGGTAAAATGTTTAAAAATACCTTCAGTTGCTGGTGCCCCCTTATCTGCTAACGCTTGCATGGTCGTGCCAATGTTTCAGAGTCTGAGGTGTGAAGAAGTAGCTGGGCTGGAGCGATGCTTGCGGAAGATGCTCTGTGGTACTGTGTTGGAATCGTTTGTCATTCTCCACCCCTCTGCCGCTGCCTCCTGCCACGTTGGAAACCTGGGGAGGCGTAGGTGGGTAGGGAAGTAGTGGTGCAGGAAAAAGCAAAATCCATCTTGGGATCCTTGTAAAACTGATGTGCTTAAGCAAATGTCAAAAACACAATCGTGTTACCTGATGTACAACATAGTTGTTACTTCTTAATCTGTTTTACTGTTTTTCATATACATGCTGTCTTTGCATGCTTTTTTTTTGAAGACCGTACTCTTCTCCCAAACTGTATGACCTGTAGCTGACAGACTGTAATCGTTCTGGGACTGTCTGGGCAATAGCTTTGTGCTATGTAAAATAGGAGTTGTGCTGTTTTATGAAGTCGCCTGGCTTGATCCCTAAATTTGTATTTGGGTTTTACAGCATTACAAAACACAGAATATGGAGAAAATGTGGCCTTTCAGGATAACAGCTTGGAAACATGTTTTTGGGTTAATTTATTCTTCACATTCAAAACATTTCTAAAGATGAAAACTTCACAATCAAAAGTGTGTTTTAGAAAGTGCAAGAACCTTGAGAGGAGACAAGAGGGGTAGTGTAGCACCCGTTCTTGTATATGAGATAAGAACATGTTCTGTGCCTGTTAGTCATTTTGCTTGATCTGTAATAATAAACATTTGTGGGTAATCAAGACGCAGTTTATGACATGCATGAAAATTTTCTTGTCTTTCCATTACCAGTGATGAAACTTGGCCCTGTTTAAATGTTTTATTTTTCTCTTTTAAAAGCAATATGCTATTTCACAAGATTCTAGAAGGAAATAAAGCTGTCCCTGTATGTTGGTTTGTTTATCCTATTTTTATTAACAGCTTACACTCTCAGTAGCCTCTTGCCGCCCTTGTGCTCCTGTGCTCTCCGTGCCGCCCTCAGGCTGCGCTCGCCGTGCGGCTGCTCGCCTTGCAAAAGCAACCTGGTGCTGCTAGGCTTGTGTTCGAAACAAATCCCAAAGATTTATTTCCACGCGCGTTTGACTGACTTTACTAATCCTGACTGTCGCTAAATGAGGGGAGGGAAGGGGGACCAGGCCCTGCAGGCCCTAGCGCGGGCGGGCGCTGCCCCTCCCCGCCCGCAGGGGGCGCCACCGCTGGCGCCGCCAAGGCCGCGGCGGCCTCCCGTCGCGGCGCGGCCCGGCCCGCCCCCAGCGGCCTGCCCGGGTCCTGGCTCCTCGCCCCGCCGCTTCTCCGCTCTCGCCCCGCCGCCATGCTGGCTTCCTGCGGACCGGCCCTGTGCGCCGCGCTGCGGCGGGCAGCGCCCGTCGGCCTCGCCTCATTCCACTGCTCCGCTCGGCGCCACCGCGCCGCCCGCGTCGCTGTGGTGGGTAACGGCTCCGGCGCCCGCGGGCTGGGCGGGGGAGGGGGCGCAGCAGCAGCAGCAGCTCTAAGGAGAAAGGTGTTTTGGTGGGTTTTGGGGGTTTTTTTTGTTTGTTTTTTGTTTGGTTTTTTTTTTAATCCACCCTTATCCCCGTGCCGGCGGAAGGGCGCCTGTGCAGCTGGGTCCGCTCCGGCGGTGGGGCTGGTGGCGGTGGGAGGGTTCGGCGTGGCGTCGGGCCTAGGAAAGACTCGCCCGGTGGCCGCGGCAGCTGGAAAGCCTTGGGAGAAGCTGAAATTGAGAAGATGAAGCTGTTTAGAATTGAGTAACTTGGAGGAAGCCAGACCAGGAGTGGGAAACACGTAAAAATTGGCTTCCGTGTAGTTGTTATTGGCCTGGAGTTGAGTTATAAAGAGCTGAACTTGAAATAATTTATGGTGTTGTTGGGGGAGGTACTGGCAGCATGCAGGAAAATACTTAAACTGGGTTATGCTCCTCTGCAGGAAGGAGGTAGAACATGTTAAGAATACAAAAGAAAGCAATGAAACAGAGGAGCTACGGATTGCCAAAGGAAAACTTAGGCTGTAGGTAGCATCCCAAATGGATACACGGTTTTGGAGCTTGGTGGACGGTCTTTGAAGCTTGAGTTTTGCATAGTGTTGGCAGCATGAAATGTAAAGAAATAAGAAGGTGTTACCTGCATGAGGAAATCTGTTTGGGGCAGAGTTGGCTCGGGAATGGGCAGAATCCCAGTCCAAATATCTAAAAGGTAACTGTAAATGAATGCTATCATTTTAGCAAATCACAGATTTTTAAATAGAGAGTGGAAAACAAGTGTTACTGTTGACATTAATTACATAAATTTCTGACTGTGGTAGAAGACAGATTTGTCACCAAGCAGGTACTGAAACAACACAAGAGGATAGTGGTTTAGTACTTCAGTTTCAGTGAGTTTCAGAAACATTTAAAAAGTATTGCTTACAGAAGATAACTTTAGCACAGTTGTCTGTATGTTTATACAGTCTAAATTAAATGAAAGATAAAAAGTTGGGAAGTAGAAGGCAGCTCTTAAATATCAGAGCAGCAAGATTTTAGTTAGGATTAATGGACAGAAGAACATTCATGCATCTTACTTATTTGGTGAAGGGATGTTAGGATGCTATGCCTGTGAGAGTAGAGGACTGAGTGTTGTGAAAGCCCCTTTGAGTCCAATGTTTCTAACTATAACAGTTTCAGTTTTGAGTTTCTGTTCATGTGTCTGTGATGAAAAACTTTCAAGCTTCTAAAACTGAGATAGAAACCAGGAGGGAAGAGAGTAAAGTTAATAAATGGGCTCTTCTTTAACTGGATTTTTTTCTTTCAAAACAACCAACCGAACAAAAAACCCCCACAGGAGTTCATAAAGATACTTTCAGGAACTAGATAATCCTTTGGATTTTTTGTTTTGTTTTGTTTTGTTCTTATAATCCCTTTCTTCCTTGGGTTTTTAAAAATGTTTTTTCTCCTTTCTTTATGAAAGACTCTCTCCACTCATACAAGGATAGCCAGTTGCTTTGTGCTTTTTATTCTCCAGTGTGTATAAACAAACTGAAAGTTTTATTATCATGGTAATAAGGAAAAATATAGCTAATATAGCATAATTGGATTATAAGTGCTTTAGCTATTGATCTCTGAGGCAAATCCTCAGACAAAATACAGTGGCAGGAAAAATAGTTTATCCTAAGTACCACCTCGAAGTGCACGTCTATCCTGCTTCTATTTGATGTGCATCTGGATGAGAAGGTATTTCACACAGATGTGGATACTTCATAAATAGACATATGACACTCAGAATAACCCATTGTGTGCACAATAAAAACATACCTATGGATATCATGTCAGTTTATTAACTCTGAGGAATAAATGCTTAAGCCAATAAATAAACATTAGTTATTTCTGACACCTGTCTGTGATGCGTAGCTATAAATAGGAAATGCCAGTTCTGCAGTGTGTCAAATGGTGACACCAGTGCTAGTAGCATGATCTCCACTGGCTTAGTAAAGAGCTTGTTGCTAAGTTGGTATTTTTGGGGGGTGAATGAAGGTTTTCTGTTGTTTGGTTAGATGGGGGTTTTTTTTAAACTTACAAGGCTTGTGAAAGATCCTGTAGGAAGTTTTGTATCACCTGAAATACTCTCTTGATTTTCTTACTGCAGGTCCTGTCTGGTTGTGGTGTCTACGATGGCACAGAAATCCATGAGGCCTCAGCGTAAGTTGCTTTATGAAACCATAGGCTTCAAGAAAGTCTCCTTTGCATTACAGCAGTCTGTTGAATTCAGTTTTGCTCTCTCTGGCCATCAAAATTGCCCTGAAAGATGTATGATGAAGCTTCACAGTTTTCTCACAGCATGATTGGGAGCTCAGGCCACATTCTTGCAGGACTCAGTGATTGTCCAAAGGCAAAGCACAGTGCATGTGATGCCAGAGCAGTGAGTTTGAAAGAGACTGTCTTTCCTTCAGAAACAGAAATTCAGAGTTCCAGAATCAATCGCAAGAGAGTTAAGTAAAGACTTCATTTCATAATCGCTTTGAGTTTCTGTTCCTGGAGCTAAATCCAACACTAGAATTTTTAATACTCTAGTTGAATTATTAACTCTTAGTGTTAATTGCTAAGAGATGTTTCACCTAGACCTGGGTTAAACGTACACACAGGTATGTTAATTGTGGGACTCTTCCATAACGCCTGGGGACTTGCAATGAGAAAGGAAGTTTTTATTGTTCCTGGTTGCCTGCATAAGAGCACTGAACAAAGAAACTTGTCTCCAGTTTACCTGACCCTGCCTCCAAACTGACTTTCCGTTCTGCTTTGCACTTTGTTGTTGCATACAGGGATTTTGCTGCTACGTGCTCAGTATGCTTTTCCTCTTCTTTCAAAATCAGTTGGTGGAATATTTGTAGCAAGACTTAGGGGCCAGATAAAGCCTCTCTTAGAAGGTTTTCAGCACGTTTTATCTCCGTTTTTCTAGCATACTAGTACACCTTAGTCGTGGGGGAGCCGAGGTTCAGATGTATGCTCCAGATGTTCCTCAGATGCATGTCATTGACCACAGTAAAGGGCAACCAGCTGAAGCTGAGTCAAGGTAAAGTCTGCGTTTAACGTGTTTTCCATGACTGCTGAGCCTCCGTCTCTTAGGCATTCTTCAGACATAGCAGCCTGTAACTGTACTTGCAGCTCTTTGCTGAATGGCTTTAGTAGCTTTATGCTACTAATTGATTGGAGAGAAAATACTAAACAAGTTTTCTGGACTTGATTATATACAGTTTCTTAATGCCTGTGTTTCTCAGTAGTAGTATTTCAGAAGCATTGACACCTTCAGTTATTGAGTACTACTGTTCTTTTCCCTTCCTCCCCTTCCTCTTCCTCTGCCAAAACTTTCTTTGTGCTGTTCTGTGCACAAATGATTAACTAATCTAGTTGTTTTATTTCTGGTTCTTCAAGGAACGTTTTAGTGGAATCTGCAAGGATTGCTCGTGGTAAAATTGCAAGCCTGGCTAAGCTTACTACAGCAGACCATGATGCTGTGATATTCCCCGGTGGATTTGGTGCTGCTAAAAACTTGTGAGTGCCAACTAAGCATTAGAATCCTGAACTAAATATTCATGAATCAACTGAATCACAAAATAAAATCAGGAAGCAGTAAATGGCGTCCTTTACTACATATGTAACCACTACTTAATAAGGAAAGCTCTTTCAAAGTGTTGGAGTTAAATTGTGCTGTTCATGATGGTTTCCAGTCGTAATTCTTATTGGCATTGTCACGTTTTAAATTTTCTGAACAATGTTGGTGAGAATTCTGGACTTTAGATAACGCACAAAAAGTCTGTTTTCCCCCACCCTTGTGGTGATTCTCTTTGGGCCTGAAAGTGAAGGTAAAACTTCGATAGTTTCAGGTGTTCCTAGTGGTGTTATTCTATTTCTTCATGTTTGCCTACCAAAAAGTCCCCTCTTGCATTAGGAACAATAAACCAAGAGCTAGCTCAAAAAAAAAAAAGAGTTAAAAAAAAAAAAAAAAAGAAGTGTTAGCCACTGATTATCTTGTTACTGACCTGCAATTTTGTTGGCTTGGAGAAACCTGAATGTTATTTCCCTTTTCTTCTTACGTATTACGTATCTCCCTTGAAAACGTTGTTCGACTTCTGAGTAATCCTAGAAAGCTGATTTGATAATTCTTATTTCTAGATGTTTATATCGAGTAAGGAACTTTCTGACATACCACAGCCTTAGAAGTGAATAATTTTGGCTAAAACATTGATGGTCAACTGCAGGCTTTTCAGCCACCTTTTTGAAGCTATTAAATTTGTGATGACCCTTGAGAGCCAGTCTCAGGGCAGACAGGCATCTCTATTTGCAGTTTTGTACTGAGGTATGTATAAAGTTTCTTCTTGTGGTAGATCTACCTTTGCCGTTGATGGGAAAGATTGCAAGGTGAACAGAGAAGTTGAACGTGTCTTGAAAGACTTCCACAAAGCAGGCAAACCTATTGGGTACGTATGTCATTTGGAGGGGCATTTGTTTGATAGTGTGAGCATGGAGACAACATATGTTCTGTTGAAATGTGCAGCTGTTATTGCTGGAACTAGAAAAAGCATCTTCTGGTTTATATCAGTTGTAGCTTTTAAATGTGTTTTTCAAGGTGTATGCGTGTGTAGGTGTTTGTGTCAAAGCAGCAGCTAAGAAAGTGTGAGTGGAAGTTGCCTTGTGATGTCTTTCAGATTTGTAAGACCATGTCCATTTGAATCTTTTCAATTATGACCAAGTTTTGAAAGAGTGCTGTTGTAGAATTGCTCTTACAATTTCTTTTGTTGCAGTCTTTGCTGCATTTCACCAGTGTTAGCAGCAAAGGTTCTCTCTGGTGCTGAAGTAACTGTGGGCCATGAAGAAGAGGAAGGTGGCAAGTGGCCTTATGCTGGGACTGCAGGAGCCATTAAAGAACTGGGAGGAAAGCATTGTGTGAAAGAAGTAACTATATCCTTTCCTGTTAATTTCCATGTTGAGAGACAGTTTAGTAATGTGCTGTTACAGTAATGAATACATGCAGGATCTGTGCTTTTCCACTTACGGTTTAGTGGGAATACACAGTGTATAGCAGATTGCTCATAATACGGTGCACAATTAGAAGCGTTGTCTTCAGTACACAGCTGTGTAGTTAGAAGTCATTCTGTCGTTGCCATAGAACTCCATAATGCAGTAAGTGCTGAGTGAATTTGCACATAAAACTGGCATGAGTTACAATTGGTCAGTTCTCTTTGAGATTTTTTTTTTCTTTTCCTGAAGGCTAATGTTGTAATCAAACTGTACTCAGAGACATTTTATTACAGTGAGTAAATTTCGTGGTTTTTCTTTGTGTTTCTGAGCGTTCCCAGAGATTGCTCTTGCAGTGTTTGTATTTCTGGCAAAAGCAGCTTCTAGGATCTTGGATTACAGGTTGCAGCTGTCTTTACAGCTGGATGGTATAATATGTTTGGAGGTGCTTTTTTATAGGACAGTGGACTTGTGAGGTTTTATCAATGATGGTTTATTCTGCAGACAGCATCTGCAAGCGAGACATAGGCTGTGTTTTCCTTAACTGCCTTTTACGAAGCTCATGTGGATACAAAAAACAAGGTGGTCACTACCCCAGCATTTATGTGTGAAACAGAACTACATAATATCTTCGATGGCATTGGGGCCATGGTAAAGAATGTGCTAAAATTAACTGGCAAATAAATAAAAAAATCAGGAATGTTTAAATTTAGGATGTAGTATCAAATATCATGTGGACCAATGGGAACATTTTCATCTGCTTGTCCTGTTTACACTCTAGTGAATGCTGATATGAAGCTGATTGATTCCTAGCTGTGGGGTTTTCCGTTCCCTTTCTGAGAGGGGCCTGCAGAAGGACTTACAGAGTATAAGCAGTCTGGCCTAAGACCCAGAGCGTTTTCTTGAGCTTTTTCAGCTGGAGAAAGCTGTGCAGCCATATTCTGAAACCAGTCCTCCTGATGCATCAGTGTCAACTCATTTCTGTGGGGGCAAAAAGAAACTAAAGGCCCTTTCAGAAGCTGAGGGCAGATTTGTTGTAGGGATATAGCAGACGCAGTGGCAGTGTATATAGTGGACAAAGAATGGGAGTAGAGAGAAGTTAGTGTGTGGTTCAAATTTTATGTGCTCAGGCCTGTATCTGTGAACTAAAAGCCAGGATCAGCTGTCAAGGGAACAGAAATGTTCCACATCTTAATTTTAGCTTGGTATTAATTAAAAGAATAATTTGGTTTTCCATTTTGAAGAATCCTGTTTTCACAAAGAAGCTGTCCTGAATATCAATCAGCAGCAGGATACATCTTAACTGTCACAACACTAGCACTTTGAAAAATTCATCCATTGGCCCATTTTAGCAAAAAAGGTCTTGAAATGAAGGAGAAAGTATCCGCTGATGTGACGCACAATTTTTAAGGATAGTATCAATGTTAAAGTAGTTGCACGACTAGCAGTGGATGAAAAAAACGATCTCAGATTATCCTTACTTGCCCTGCTTTAGGGTAATAAAGCTTTCTCCAAAGAAATATTATTGAATGTCTGCAATAACGATGTATAAATAAATTAATTTCTGCCTTTATCTCATCCTTGTCCCTTCACTTTTGTTTGACAGCTGCTTCTGATAACTTACACTGGTTGATACATTCTAGTAGGTTTTCTGCTTTTCAGTTCTCTTCACATCAGAGACATTTTTTCCATACAGAATTCAGGAGAGTCTCCTTTCCCCCTTCCAAGTTAATTTTCACCTTTCTATTCAGCAGGAAGCAACATTTCTCAAATTAAACAAACAAAATGACACCCCTTACTTAGTATTAAAGTTCCTTTTACATGACAGACATGCTGAAGGGGACCCATATTTTTAAAGGAGAATTGTGTGTTTCATAAATAAAATCTACAAGCCTTAGACTGGGATGGACTATGGTAAATAATGTCTGTGGCTGAAGATTTCCTAGGGATGTGGAATTATTATTTTTTTTTTAATCGGGGGGAACAAAGAGGAGGAGTGAGGCTTGAGTACGAGAGGTGAGTGTGCTCAGCTTGCTCAGTCAGTGTTCCCAGAATAAGCATTTTTGCTTCAGGAGCCTCTTAGTGTGCGATTAATTCTTTGTCACTACAAACATTTGGATTTAGAAGATCTGAATTTGTTCTTTAAAGATGTCACCATTTTCCTGAGGGATTTCATAGAGATCTCTTGTGCAGATTGCCAGCTCCAGTGTGCTTACAAAGAAATCATACACAGAAACCAAGACATCGTGGTAGTAGGCATGGTTCATAAAGTGGATTTTGGACATATTCTGAAACTTTTTTGCTTGTTCATCAAATTCTTCATAAAATTTTCAGTATCAAGTTGGTAAGAAACAGAATTTAAAACACTACCACTGTGTAATTCAGTGCAAATACTTTCCTCCATAAGCTTTGCTTGTACGTAAGTGGATGTGTTTAATACCAATTTTATGCACAAAGGCTTAGAGGAGGGGAGGTTATTCATATAAAATGTAATGACATTTTAAAATGTGTCTTTCCTACATCTGCAGGAATTTTTAAAGAAATTTGGTAACATAAGAAAGTATCACAAAACAGAGATGGTGTTGGAATCGCCGGAGTAGAGGGAGAACAGCTGCTGTCTGTGTTAACGGTACCTTCCTCTGTTTAAGTCTGATCTAAATTCAGCCCAACTCTTCCTTCCCATCAAGAACTGTGAGTTAAATCTTTCCATTAGCTTCCCTCACCACAGCAGAGTTGTGTGTATGTATTTAGGGTTTCTCAGATCTGCAGTTCCTACTAAGTGCAGCTGTGGTGGCATAAAGTTTTCTTAGATTCTGAGTCTTGGATTCAGGCATCCTGAGGAAAAAGATGATTTTTTTGAAAAAATTGCTATTACCATGCAGTGACCAACTGTTGCAAGTTGGTTGGTGAATCATCCAGATGGTGCCTCTTTTTACAGTCTGACATTCTTCCTTGAATCCAGACACCCAAATAATGAAGACCGCTAATAATCCACTGTACACCTTTCTAAGTAGGTGAGTGTTGGTCATATTCATTCCTGACTTGGTGACTTCCAGGTTGGATTATCGCAGTAGCACATGCTTACAATCAAGTATGCAAATTGAAAAGCTCACCTAATTTGATGTGACATCTCATCTGGTGAATAACAGCAGTATTCCAAAATGATGGTTGACTGTTTGAGAGCTAGGGCTGTGATTTGTGACAGGAGCGTCTAAGGAACCAGCTCCTCAGTGCCTGAAATGTTTTCCAAGGTAGTTAGAAAAAGCAGTCTCCCCTAACAGCATTGTCAGCGCTGGAAGTTTGGACATTTGGTGAGGATGGGGTGGGACAGACAGATAGGCACTGGGGAAATCAAGGACAAAATTTTATTTTCAGAAATAATCACGTTTTAGAGTATCTTTTTACCCTTTCCCCACCCCCATAATTCAGAGATCATGTTTTGTAAGGGAGAAAGTATCATGCACCAGAATTGCCTTGCATTTTTTTTCTAATTCTAATTTCACAGTAATGTGCAGAGTACAAACCTTTGATACACACATTTTCAAAGTTTTTTTTATTAATAGAAGATTTTGTTGGAAGATGTAATATTGTCATCTTGGCTTTCAGCCAGTGTAAATTTGGAGGGAAATTCCATTTGCAGTTAGAGATTAATCAAGACATCTGTCTGCCAAGCTGGGTTTTTCCTTTCCTTCCGTAGGGCTGTTTGGAGCTGCCGAGGAGTTTGCTGGTTTCAGCCAGGTGGATGAAAGTTTATGATGAATATGTTTTGTTAAACGCTATTAGAAATAAGTAGTAAAAGAATGTGTCTTCTTCAAGCCTCCACAAGGAGGCATGCAATATCTGGCTTATGGATCCTGCCATTTTTCATCTTCAGAAAGCATGTGAGAACTTTGTCCTACTGAAGGGATTGGTAATAAACGGCCTTCCTGCTTGTGCTGGTTTTCTAGTGAGGTGATGGGGTTAACTTGTGGGGTGTGGGGAGGAATTGGTACCTCTCGGTTGTGTTTCTGCCTGCCCCATTTTGCCCTCATTGATGCTTACACGCAAAAACCATTTTACAAAATGTTTCTCTGCAGATTGTTGCAGTGTTGACAAAAAAAAAAACAGAAATGAGAGTTAGGGGTTGAGATGGACTTTTCGTTTTCACTCGGGTTTGTGGCTACAACAGACGCGTTTTGGATGAATAAAATGCCAGCAGAGGGCACTTTGTGAACAGAGTTCTGTGCAGACTTTCACTTACCCAGGCACAATATTCCAGCTGCTGTTTTCTGTATGACATTTTCTGTGTTGGCTTAGAGGGAATCAAACAAATACCACTTCCTTACTTGTTTAACAAAAATAAATAGGAAATCCAGTTCAATCACAATGAATGCCTTTGTTAAGACTCATTTCTTCAACACAATGACTTATTTATCCCCCTGAAAGTATAATGTCAAACATACTTACATTAAGCTCTAAATCCTTTCTGTGATATAATTATCACTGAAGAATGAAGAAAAGTGTAGTATAAAGTCACAGAAGTACACACTGGGGTGTTGGTGGTGGTGGTTTTTTGGGGGTTTGGTTTCTGCTTTTTGTTTTGGGCTTTTTTTTGTGGGTTTTTTTGTTGGTTTTGTTTGTTTGTTTGTTTGTTTTAATATTAATGCTATTATAGCCAAAATGACCTAAAACCAAGGTTTGTAGGGAGAGACTTTTATCAGGCCAAGAAATACTCCTGGAAGGAAACACTGATTCTTCAAGGGTCTGTGTGTTTGCAAGCTAGCAAGTGGTATCTTATATGTGTGTGTATACATACATAGTTTTTTAGTTTCTTAGAGTGGGAGCTTAGATAATCCTCCATCTGAAAATAATTGAGAGTTGCCTGCATTCCAGGGCTTCAGTCTGTTGTTAGAGCTGCTTTTCTTCCTCCTTCCCGTGACTTGCAGTGGCTGAGGGGAAGCTTGCTTCTTGTATGGATCAGCCTTAGCCCTCAGAAGAGTTAAGGAACTGATATTTGGTTATCTTTTCCAAGGTGATTTCAGTGGTGGTCAGAATCTCTGTGGAAAGAGATAAAGAGGGGAGGAGAAAGGGACTAAACTTGGACAGTCCCAGAAATTGAACTGAAGTTGCAACGAGGATTGCATTACCCATAGCAATGTGGTTTCCTGCTGCACATTTAAAAATATTCATCTTCCATGCTTATTTTCAGTACTTTTCGGTACCTTTTGTACAGCTGCTGAGTATCATGCTGTGTGAGTGACTGCCCTCAGGTTTCGCTGAAATAACGGTGAAAATTCTGTATCAAATGTATCACGTTCATTTCTTGCTGATGATCTATATGGGCCATTTCTCCTGCATCATGGAACTGAGAGGAGCTCAGTGGAAAGCATTAATTGGTTAAACTGGCCTCACTGTAAACTTAGATAAACTACAAGATGAGCCAACTAACTCCTTTTTGTCTCTTACCAGTGTCATTGTCAAACGAAAAAATGAACTGGCTTTTACAGTAATTCTCTTGCAAGAATAATGTACAAGGATCTCTTAAGAATTTCATTAACGTAGCAGATTATCAGCCTTTGCTCTTGCCGTATGAAATACATAGGTGTGGGCCACCTACAAGTACTAGAAGTGAGAGAAGTGGAGATTCCTCCTTTAATGTGTGAATTGTGCTCCTTACTTTTCAAAGCTATCCCTCTCATTCACAATGAAACTCTGGAAAACACAAGTATGTGCTGCTCATGTTCTGCACACTGAGTGAACTTTAAGACAGACACATGCTGTGTCATCACCCAGGCAAGGAAGGACAAATCAAGGCCTGCTAGGCGTTCAAACCTTCCCTTGCAGTCTCCCAGGAAATTGGAATGGTGGTTGTATATTATTACTGGGAATGGCATTAACTGCAGCCCTGGGAAAATACAATAAACAGGGATGTTTAAACGTCCCAAGTGCTGCTGCAAAACTGAGTCATAAAAAAGTAGGGTTGTAAGCAACATTTTGAGGTCATCCAGTTGTCTTCCCCCCACCCTTCATTCCTCCCACCTTTATCTGCTCATGTGCTTAGTGAGAATCACTTCTCAGGGTGAGAGGCAGACGGCTGAGGGAATCGGGCATTCCTCGTAGCCACCAGCCAGCACTGGTGCTCTTGAACGTGCTCTTAAACGTACAACTGGGCTGTCCCTCTCTGCAGCACTGAGGCTCTGTTCTAGCCCTGCATGCCTATATAAAGGTATTTAAGCAACGATTCATTTGCTTGCCCCAGAAATGCAGCTCTATAGTCACACAGCTTGCACTTGTGATTGGAGGTGCTCATCTTGTTTGTGTGCCTCAAGACATTTTCAAAAGTGGAGGGCTGCCTAAGTGGCTATTAGATTTTAGAAGTCATACGGTCCTTGAGATGAGGGTAAGCAGTTCAGACTTCTGGGACCAACAGACCTGTACAGATGCCACCTTTTGGACTTTGTGATTGCACAGGGAGCCTAGCTAACTGTACAGCTGGAATGCAAATAATGAACTCTTAAGAGACCAAGCGATTGCTCTCATCAGGGATTTTTTTTTTTAAGTTTTTATTTTTAATCAACTCTTGTTTTGAAAAATACATGGGATCTGAGACAAACACTTGGAGGGTAGGACACAAAAGGACAATTACAGTATGTACAATTCTTACATTCAAATCTTTCTGTGAAGTGGGACCCCAGCTGTTAGGCTAAGCTGCTCTGTACCCAGGGTAGGCTAAGTACCAACTGAGCTTCACTGCAGCAGCAGCACTGGCTGTGCATGGGATTTTGTCTTTGTTGCCCACTGTGGGGAAAGGGCCCTTCGTTAAGAAAGTCAAAGGTAACGATCTCCTTTACCTCAATGGATATCATTTTATTACCTCTATTTTATTCTGTTCCCTTCCTTGCAAAAACAATCCTGTCTTTCCTTTGGAAAGAAGGTGGAACTGTTCCAAATCAAATTGACTTTATGTGCATCCTTATGAGTCACTTCCCTCTGCTTGAGCGCTCGGCCAGAAGGAGTGTGTTACAGTCACTGCTCTTCACCAGCCCGGGTGAGTAGTTCTCCAGATTCTTCTCAGTTCTGTAACAGGGTGGTTGCAGCAGCTCTGGCCTGAAACAAAACTTCTGCGCTTTCCTGATATCATTGGTATACAGGAGCTTTTCGATCTTAGTTTTACACAGGACATCTATGCTACCTGAATCGAACTAAACCCATTTAATTTGCTTAGGTATCAGTTACAATTATTCTGACCAGTTTTTCATTCTTTTTTCCTCCAAAGGTACCATTTTTAAAGAAGTAATGTTGTCACAGTGACAATTTCTTATCACACAGTTATCGCTTAAGAATTCAGCTTTTGCATGATAATCACATTTACTTTGCTGTGTTTCATGACAAAAAGAGAAAATACTGAATTCAGCCTTCTAAAGCTTTTGGCTTTTTTAGAAGTGGATTTTGTAATAATACATCACTTCCTTCCTCTATGCTGATGTTTTATGAACTTCCATCATCTTTCTTGGTCAGCTTCACCCTTCCGCTGAAGAAATACTACAATTGTTGTGGAAAAAAAGTTGTTACTGATAGCCCATGATGCTTAAGAGTAAAAAATAGAAGCTAAGATCCCACAGGCTCAAGTTTCACAAGGTTTCCATCCTTACGTTTCACAAAATGCAAGCGTCTTTCTACTTCCAGTTTTTATCTGACACAGAGGGTAATAACCCCTTCGCCTTCTTTCAATTCTCTTGAAGGACAGCAGATGAGTTCTTAAGCAAAAGATCTCACTAGGGTCAATTATAACGTGACCTTGTAGTTTTGTGAGTCTTTTATCTTGTCATTAAAGCAAAACCACAAAATCCAAAATATTCATACCGGCAGCACTAAAACCGGGCTCCAAGAAACGAATGAAAAAGCAGACTTGCCACCTCTGAGTTTTGCTGCCTTTGGTTTTGTGCAACACCAAAATGCGGGACATAAACACCTAGTGCTAGGTCTGTTTTCAGCTATTGGTGTTTCTTTCACGTGGCTCTGGCACCGTTGTCACACTGAACCTACAGAGCCATTCTGCCAGCGAGGTCCTCTGGTGAGGAGAACTTCCCAAAGAGAAGGTTGGCTCTACCGGTTACAAGTGCCAAACTCCCAGTGTGACCAGGAGGTGGAAAGAGAGGGGAAGCACAGCCAGACACGGTACATCAGCAGGGCTTCTGGAGGAATTCTGACTGTGTCCTGAAAAATTAAAGAGAAAGTCAGCATGTAGCTGGTGGCTTGACAAGAAGTGTATTTGAAGGTTGCGTGACATATTTTACATGAATGCCTTGATGGAAGATTGTTTGTAAAATCATGTGGATTTTGGCTCATTTTCAAAATTCTCCTTTTTGTGTGTGTGCGTACCATCTAGAAAAAACACTCTCAAGGTCCGGTGACAAATCGTTTTTTCTCCTTCGTAGAAAAGGCACAGACACTCAGCAACAATTAATGCAACTTCATTTTCTGGATGACTAAGAATACTAAAACTACCAACAACTAAAAGAGTATAAAATAAGTTATCATTCTACCTACTCAGGGCTGGGGGTAGGCATTGTGATTAAGAGTCTGTAAATAATGGTAATAAGTATTAAAAAGTCTAGGCCACAGACGCTTAGGTGGTAGCAGCGCTGTGTGCCTCTACTGGTACGTACGCCACAGCGCGGACACAGGGCACAGATTATCCTTGGCACAGATGGTACCTGTAACCCGTGCTGGATGTAGTACACAAGTAAAAAAAGATTTTGAACCCCTGAATTAAGCAGTAGAAAAATTTTTCCTATAAGTGTTTAGGTCCAAGTCCTTCTCTGGGAAAATCAGGCTGTATATTGTTTTCTGTACCAATTCTCAGGCTGTTCCTGTTGCTGTGGTATTGGCTTTCAGTATGTTGCTACTGTTAAGGTATCGCTAGTAGGGGTGCTTCCTCCCCCTCTTCCTAGAAGGAGTATTGACATGTCAAGAGCAATTAAACATCAGGTAGTCCTCAGTAACGCTTTGAAATAAATGTAGGATTATAGCAAGTCTCCTGGCTTCTCCAGACCTCTTCCAGGCACTTTGATTTTTCCCAGAAAAAAAAATTAAAACCAGTTTGATTGATTGACTCCAGAAACCCTGAGTGATAGTAAAATTAGGCTCTTTAAAATAATTAGGAAAAATAATCAATCCAGCAAATAAGCAGAAATGAAGCAGAAATGAAACATACCAAAACCATTTCTGTTTTATAGAAAAATAATAAATATCTGCTGGTCTGGTTATGATGACTGCAAAGTGTGAGAATTATTTCTGCATAGAGTGTCTTTGTTCTCAGCAGGTCATTTAACTTTTCCAAGTCCCTTCCAGAATAACAACTAATACAAAACAGATTCTCTTCCTTTCGTAAGAAATCACTGAAAATTAAAAAAAAAATGGGAGCTGTGGTTGATGATTTGCTCTAAAAGAAGTTGACAACAGGAAATATTTTTTTCCTTTTTGCAAAAAATTATATTTCAAAGTTGGGCTTTTGTTCTTTCCTCCATCCCCAAGTCCCCCAAAAAGTCAGCAGTACAAGAACCTTCAGGTGTCTAGAGTGTGTGATTCAGTTTGTTATCGTATAGCAAACGTATAGCAAAGCTGAAACACTCTCCCTTGTCCCAATCACTTTTTTTTTTTCCCCCCCAATGAAAATACATTTTAATGGTAAGAAATAGTTTATTTTGAGGAAAAGTTGTCAGAAAGTTTTTGGCTGAGTCAAACATATATACAATTGTCTCCTTTAAATACAGCCTGCGTTTGGGTTTTGAGAAACTTCCACTGCTACTGCATTAAAAAGTTTGACTCTTGATAATTTCTTATTTCTTGTGGAAGATAACAGCAAGAGATATTCTAGCTCCTGTTCAGTTTGCTTTTATAATGTTACAACGTGGTGCTGTGTCACTGAAGGCACATGATACCATCTTGACTTTAACTTCATGTCTTTTAACGACCTTTAGGCCAGCTCAAGGAGCTATCTTAGGTCTAAAAAGGATATTCCTGTGATTTTTCAAGTTGTTTATTACTCATGAAGTACAGAGCTGATTTTTTTCCTGTGTGTTCATGAGATAAAATACTGGAATGTTTCTCTTCCTTAGTTTCTTTTTTGAGTTTATTGCTGCTTTATCTGGTTGTAACATTGTATTGTGGCTGACCTGATTACGTTAACTGCAATATAATTATTGCTATATGTAATGAATTATATCTTTCAGCTACACGGAGTAAAATACTAATTGCAGCTATTGATTTTTATTTGACAAAATATTACACGCTTGATACCAATTAAAGATTTTGTAGAGCTAATAAGAGTAATACGGCTTACAAGCAGGATTTTTGCAGGAGAATTTACTGAGGATGGCATGTTTACAAATGACCCTAATGTAGTTACTTCTCTGTAATGATTAAACCTAGACATTAGCATCTGCACTATACTTCAGAATTGCCTTTGGATGAGATCTACTTTAATTTTCCCAGAAGAGCTTATGTGGAGTCATTAATCATGTATTTTTAGAATATTTATTACCTTATTTACCCAGAAGGTAATAAATCTCTTGATCTGGTAGTTCATTCATACCAAGGTAATTTACAAAGGCCTTAACTCCCAGGACCGAATGCCTTCCATGTTACTTGGTTTTTACTGATTTGTTATGATACCTGTAGCGGTGAGTAACTTTATGGACTAGTGACTGCTGGCAATTCAGTGTTCTTCTTCCTGCAGTCCAGGCCTGTCTTAATGGCAGAGATAGTTTTCCCTGCCTGGGACAGCTGTATTTTGCTGGACTTCATAAGAGAGAACAAGGACCAGAAGCCTCTATTCAGCACATTTTACCAATCATGCAAATTCAAATTAAAGCACTGGATAATCACTTAGACACTTAGCAGGTTATGGAATATTGCCTTACCAGAAGGGGAAGGTGCCTCCTCAGTGCTAGATGGAACTGGGAAAAAACACAATAATCTAAGTTAGTTGTTTGAGCCTAGGACAGAAAAAGGGTACTCATAATTGATCTAAGGATTAGTGTTTTTTCTGAGAAAGAATGCATTTGTCAAACAAATGGAAAGTTTAAATATGATCAGAGAATTAAATCAGAGTAAAAGACACCCTACTGCTCCCAAAAATCAAATGATGAAAACATTTTGATTCTGCATATTCAAAACACTTTTTTTTTCATTTTGAAAACTGCAAAACATTTCACTTTGAAATTTTCCGAACAAAAGTATTTCACTTTACATTTTAAAAAGTACATTTTTCTCTTGAGAATGATGTGCGTTAAAACAAAGATATTAAAGGGTTTATATTACTTGAAAACAGAAGTTTTCTCTTTTAAGCAGAATTAAATGTGTGTGGTTGGCTATAATGAAAGTTTCCAGCTGATTTATTTGAGCAAGACACCTTAAAAAACTATGATTTGTTTTGACGTGATGTATCCCATTTTTTTAATTTGCTTTTTCAGTTGGTCTGCTGGTCAAACTCAGTGCCCCATCACTCTGCTGGGCCTGCTTGTGAGTAGTTCAAACATGTTAGCTCAGTTGTTTGGCATTACTCAAGCATGTGTTATGGTCTTACTCATTTTCCTGAGGAAGAAAAATAATAGTATCTATCTTGTTGCATGTGCCCAGCCTTACCACCAGATCTTCCAGCTTCAAGGGAAAAGGTAATCAGCAACTGCCCGCCTTTCATCTGAAGGGGTATATGGCCTGGACTTTGGATCTGATCCTGCTTCACAGACCCAAGTACAAACAGTGAAATAAACTTTCCCATTCCTCTGGGACAAGGTGGATCCAGGACAGTACAATACCATAAATAACCAAATGCTTAAAAATCGAGGAGACCTCATTATTCATTAATGTCTCCTGCGAAGGGAGAGTGAAGAGGCAGGCGGCTTGCCTTCAGGTGTCCTGCTGCTTCTGTGGATATGCTGTGCTGAAGCTTAACAAAGATGTGGGTTTTTTTCATTCTCACTTATTCTCCCAACAAAAGCAAGGAACAGAATGAAGCTGAGTGAAGATTTGCTGTAAAAATTGAAATCATCCCAGTTGATGGCCATATACGGCTTGTCAACAAGAAATGCTGCCCTCAACTCCCTCCCTCTGAACTAAAGAAAAAAAAAAAAAAATCTTACCTGATACAACGAGTTGAATTTTAGATTTCTGTGTTTCGTTGGGAGCCTGTTTGTAGATGCAAGCATATACAGCTGCGTCCTGTAATTGGACGTTGGAGAGCTTTAAGGAAAAGTTGCCATGCTTCATCTGGTCCAGAAAAAGACTAGTTCTGCCATGGTAACGTTTGTCCTGGAACGTCAGCGAATCCTGCCCGTTGCGAAAAAAGTGAACTACGAGAGAGCCTATTTGCCAGTAGAGCATTGAATGGGAAAGGGCCAACTCTCCAGGAGAGGTGGTGGTGCAAGGCAAAAGGACAGTTTCTCCAACGAATGCGTGGCACGTTGTGTCTGGTTGACCTGGAATAAAAAACAGACAGCTTTCTCAGTGCCCAGCAGAGCTAGGGACACCAGGTTTCCTATAATTTGGCTTCACTACATCGTCATTGCATCTCTTCCTCCCGCTTTTTCTGCCTGTGTCCTCCTGCTCCCAACCAGGCAGGAGGCAGCACGTGCTGTGCCAGGGCTGAGGGCCCTGGGTGCTCAGTGTCCAGCCAGCTGTGCAGCAGGACAGATGTTGCCATGTGCAAGTTGCCTTCGCTTTGCCAGTGTGGTGGCTGCTCGAACTTGTCACCTTAGCTGGTGATTTTTCTCCCAGCTCCTGGGGATCTTAGTCTTTGAGATCAGGTGTCAGATTAGATTTTAATTAATCTGTCAGTTCACAAGGGGAGAAGGGGATGCAGGGAAGTGAAGATGAGCAGACATGGTTAAGCAAGTCTTGGTTTGGTAGGAAGTCTGGCTGAAAAAAGGAGAAGTGTGAAAAGGATGTTATACTGGCAAAAGTCCTGGATGAGTTTGGTCTCCCCCAACTCCCATTGCTCGCCGATCACGTTGCGGCTCACGATTTGTACGTAACGTGCCGGAGGCCCCGTCTCCTTTCCTCTGCAGCATCTTGCAGGGGGTCTGACCAAAACAGCCTTTTTCTGCTGGTCTGTCTGGGTGCACTTAAGGCTCTTGCTAACACGTCCCACTACCCCAGAAAGAAGTTTTGTCATTCCCGCTTTAGGTAAATGACTTTTCCAAGGCCTTGGGGAGACAAATACTGGGTAGGGGGTGGCCAGGGCATTGGGCAGAGATGGTACCAACCAATTCCAGCACATGCAAGGACCTGGGTTCAGGTGGCCTGCTGGTGAGCAGACAGGCAGATAGGCAGGGCAGGAAGCCAGATGCATCTCATTTATATGCACTGTTCATTTAATAACTTTGATACTAAAATTTTTATAAGTTCTTCCAAGTTATTTGGAAGTATACTAAAACTTGCACCAATGGAGGAGTCTGCTACTATCACGTAGGACAACTCTGACTACATTGTGGTGTTACTTTTTCTAGGGGAAGACTAGAATATGGAAGAAGGTTTCTATGCGTTTATAAAGAATAGACAACTAGGTATTTTCAACACAGAATGTGTTGAATATAAATATAAAATTATTTTATAAATTAAAATGCAGATGAATTAATTCGGATGAGAAACTTTCATCCCCAGCAGGGAGCAGAATAAAAGCAGCATGAGTCTGCGACCGTGCCGAGAAGAAAGGCTAAAATTCCCTGTGAAACAATCTGTTTTCGTGGCCAAAGTTCTGTGAAGCATCAGGGGTAAGTTATCAGACTAAATATAGAAATAAATGTTCTTGGTCGCAGTGTGGTCATTCCTGTGTTCTGCACCAGCTCTGTGCGTATTATTGGGCTGAAGACCAAAAGAGTCCCAGTTCCCCCTTGAAGTCACTGACATTAGCTGGGACTCAGCTTGTTAAATGCTCGGGTCTCTGTTTCCATATTAATCAGTGTCTGTTTTGAGGCTTTTAGGTGTCACATTGTGTCCTTCTAGACAGACCTAAAAGCAGAAGGAAAAGTGTAATTCAGAGAGCTAAATCGCAGAACCAAGCAAGTGCCCTGAATTACAACTCTATCGCCAAACATCAGCTTTCCATAGGTTTTCAGGTTTTTCAGCTGAAAATCCCAGTCCACTTTTGCCCAACAATTTAAACTTTTAGCTGAAAAAAATGCATATTCCCAGTGCTATTTCTGGTTGTCAGTGGAAGGAGACTCCCCTTACTGTGTGGACAGCTCAGCCATTTTCAGACTGTATCACTCGCTGACCAGATTTTGCTTCTCAAGGGGAACCTGAATTACAACAGCATCCCAAAAAGGTTCTTATTTTATTTATAATAAAGCTCAGCCTCCACTGTACTCTACCCGTACTGTTGTAGCACATATGACCCTCTACTCCCAAAGGAAGTTGCCTCAGCCCTGCAATGAGTCACATACCCGGGCAGGGCCGTTAGCTGTACCCAGGGCACCTCAAAGAGCCACCACCAGCTGAGGAAGGGAGAGGAGGGGAGGGAGCAGTCTGAGACCTGTCCCTGAGCTATTTGGGCTTGGACAGCCGATGAGGAGACTCAGCAGAGTCCCTCCAAGGTAAAGTCATGCCTGAAAGCAGACTGCAGTTATGGCTGACCGTGGTTAACCAAGCACAGGGGGGAGATGAGCGTGCCTGAGGCTGCCACAGGTGTTTTGTAAGCCCTGGAAGAAGTGAGCCTCCAAAAGAGCTTTCTGGTGGGAAGAGCCCTGTCCACAGGATGCCAGTAGGAGAGAGAGTGTTTGCAACTTCGGGTGTTGCACATGGGTGAAGAAAAGATAATCCTGAAATCAACAAAACTTGTAGCTTTGTTCAGAAAAATGGACAATAAGCATTTGTTTAATGAGCAAAAGAATGTTGGTCCTATCTCCTGATTGCAGTCATTTCTAAATTTGATACTGGTTTTAGAAGTGCATCTATTTGCTTTTTGCCTCTTTCTTCTTTTTCTGAAGATGGAGAACAGCAGTGCCCAGCATATCTGAGCCTAGCATCACTGTTCCTTTCCTGCATGGTAGAGTGTACAAACCTTCTAACACTTGTCGTGACTCTATAGGGGTTCAACCCACCCTGCCCTATGCTGCTTTCAGCTGGTAAAACCAGGGCAGCAGGAGGCAAAAAAGGGAGGCTTTGCTGGAGTTGCCTGGGACAAAAACAGGTGACTGAAATCTGGCTGAAACAAGTTATTTAGCAGAACCTACAGCTGCATGAGGTCTTTTGTGGATGGGAAGAACAGACTTCTGGGTACAAGTCAAGTAAGTGCTGTTATGAAAGCTGGCCTTGAGAAGAAGAGTGGTCATGCTGAAGACAAGGTGATGCTGTGTTAAGTGTCTTGCTGAGGCTACTGATGCACCAGTAGGTGTGGAAGCAGAGACCTTCCTGGCCAGAAGACTGAAGCGGCTATGCGGTGAGGATGGTGGCAGCCGCTGCTGGGGTGTGCGAAGCAGGGTGAGTAGTGCTCATCTGGCCTACCTGGTGAGCTTTGTGTGTGGAAGGAGCGGTTCCCTACCTTGGAAAAAATGTGTGTTGGCACACAGCTTTCACTTGCAATTGTAAGACTGAAATGTAAGGTGAAATGAGTTTATTTTGTAGATTTTTTTTTTTAATTGTGCATTTTAAATATTGCTCAAATGTTTAAGACTATCAAGGTGAAGTTGAGTGTGCTCATCTAACCAATCCGTAAGATTCCTGTACTGAGAAAACATTGCTGCTTCAGTATCCAAAGTGTGGTGCAGGGAAGCTCATAAAGGCTGGGCTTTTTTGTTCCTCCCTCCTTTCCTCCACCCCCAAAGATGATCTAGGGTAATCCTCTTTGTCTATTAATTATATATTGCTTGTACCAGAGGAATCTGTAATGCCAGTAGGTGAACTAAAGTTTATGCCTTGTGGAAAAGGGCCTGGAAGTGGAAAGCTCTTGAGTGTGTGTCTCAAGTTCACTCGGGTGATATTAGCACAGTTCTGACAGTAGATGAAGTAGTTTAATAGTGGAAGTAATGGGTTAGGCAGAAAAATGTTTCAGTGTTAGAAACAATGCAACAGGGAATTTCTTGTGTTTCTGAATACTTATGAGCTCAAACTGAAATGTGTTACCCTGACGAGATAATGTATGATTCTTTACAGGTTCATGTCTCGCCTACATGCAAAAGTATTTTGGGCAGGGTAGGGGGCTGTCTGCAATCCCAGTTGCTTGCTCAGAAACACCAAACTTGAATTTATTTGGGGGGTGGAGGAAAGAAAAGAAGTCAAAGGGTAGTCACGTAGATGGCTCCACATGGCTGCAGATGCACCCAGCTACTGAAAGAGCACAACTTGAGCGGCAAGAGGCTTTTCACACTGCGCTGTGGAGACATGTGAAAGTTTTCCCTAAAAATGTCAGTTGTGCTTCCAGAAGAGAGAGGGAGACTAGTTCCAGATGAAGTGTAGCCTCCTGAACCACCACACTGCCTGGTAAAAGTGAGGCACTTCTGGGCAGAGAGAAGAGTCTTGACCACACACACAGATCTTAATATTGCTGAATTTAAGCCTCAGTTAAGGAAATTACAGGGAGTTGTCCCTGTAGCTTGTAGAAAACTCCTGCACCAGCATGTGCTAGTGTATCTCTTTCATAGGGAAGATTGTATCTAATCTATATAATGTCAGAAACCCAACTCTGCTAGAACTTGGCAGAGCATGTGCAAAGGTTCGGGGAGAGTGGGGCTGCTGCTGGGCTCCGCTCCTCTCGCTTACCTGGTTGTGCCTGGGGCAAGCCCAGCAACTCCATGGGTTTAAATACAAAACCAGATGCAAGGCAGTTGGGGGTTGTAAAGGATGAGATTCCAAGCCATCCTTAACATTATGGAAATGGTAGGGCATTTTTAAGGTTGTGGGCAGGATAAACTTCATAGGTAGAGATTTGTGGGCCTGAAATAGCTTAACACCACGTATCTCAGATATGGAGGTTTATCTAAAGGTTATTACTTATACTTGCATCCTTGGACTGCAATGAAATACACTCAAAGCAAAGCATGTATTTGTTTTGTTTTGCTCCAAGATTCTCAGTTTGCAGTTTGTGTGTTCACATACAAATACTTCCACAAATTCCTCTGTGTATTGTAGTATATTTACCTCTGGGTAGAGATGCAAACAGTAAGCAGGCGACCATCCAGAGAGCAGTGTCCCTAATAAAGTGAGAGAGAGAAATGCCGAATGCTTTGTTAGAACACTAGGGCAGAGATCAAAGACCTTTTCTCTGGCATAATTTATGCCCTGTTTCACAACTCCCTCATCTGCAAAGAGAATTTGGATACAAAGCTGGATGAGTTGGAATCTCTGACTTGTTTTGGTGTGGATCATATTGCCTGCCTGTAGATCTGAGGTTTCTTGGTAGGTGTAATGGGATGGGGCTTCAGCTGCAAACACCAGGCCCATGCTTTCCGCTTCTGTTTTCATGTGGACAAAGTTAATTGCATATATGTAGTCATAGTTAGCTCTTGAGATTATTTTCTATTGGTAATTAAACAAAATTCCCCCTGCTCCCAAACTTCAGATGCTTTGCAGCACAAGAAAAGCACAACTTACCGTTTCATTTTGGTGCCTCCCCAGCCCTTAGGAATCTGTCCCTGTCGTGAGCTTCACCAGGCACTTCAGCTGCTGCTTGTGTCTCTGCAAAAGAGTGACAGGCTCTTGATTTTTGTTGCCATAAGCATTCCTCCAGAAGCAGATGGGTTATTTACTAGTACTTGGTTTGCTGTGGTTCAGGCTGTGTATATAATACAGTGTATTATTATAGACACTCTGTGTATATAATAGAGAGTGTATACAACAGTGTGTATTTACACTCTGAATATGCTCTTACAATACACAGAGCATATTTATTTTCACATGTAGGCTGGATGTGAGTCACAAGCCGTGCATTGACTAGCCCTGAGCTTTCAACCCAGTGAAGGGATTCTTGTTCTAAAGCCAGCTGAGATCAAAGAAGGTGGTGAAACCTAATGATTATTGTATTTATCACAGAGGTGTAGACACCGTCCCTCAGACTACCAAATACCACCCAAGCTGTGTATCTACCAACAAAAGACAGACCCAGCCAATAAGCCTATAACTAAAATGCTGCTTAAAAGAGCTGCTTCTCTGAGGAGGTTGTTAAATCGAGCTCTTTCTCAGAGAGGGAAAAAAAACAAAAAAAAATATAGAGCCGGGGGTGAGGAAGAATGGGGGTTTTGGGCTTCCTCTCCCTGTCCTCATAGCGTCTCATAGCTTAAGGGGTGCAAACACCTGCCAGTGTGCTCCAGAGAGAATACTGACAGTGGAAGTTGTGGTTTAGCCAAGGTCCTCTTCTCCTCCCGCCAAGGCAGCTCTGCCGGGGGAAGGTGCTGGTATCGTTCTCCTGCCTATTGCTCCGGGTGCAATGGTGCTTCCTGGGGTGAGCAAGGCCCGAGAGCTGGATTTCTGTGTTTCTCCCTCTCTCCTGATTGCCAAGCCCTGGTTATGCCTCATTTACCGGTCCCTTCCTGATACTCGGTGCAAGCCATCTGCCATCTTTGGCTTTTTTGACATGAAAACCAATGCGTCCTGCATGTTTTTGATAAACTTCTCCTGTGGTTACTTCCTTTCCCATTGTAATGGTTATTGTTTCAAGCAAGGGTAGAAATTTATGCGAAGTGAGCTTATTCCGTATGTGTTTCCTTCCTGCCTTTTGTAAATGAAATTGAGACACTGATGGCCACTCTTATCTGCCTGACTAGTTCTCCGTGGTGCTTCACCGAGTTTATCCTCTTGCTGCTTCGTACAGTTGTTCCACTCCACATAAGGCTGCTCTGCAAAAAATACTGGGAAAACCTTATCCTGTGCTCAGGCCTGGCACCGGGACAAGAACAAGGTGGCTCTGGAGGGACCAGGGCTCTACACCAACTCTCCGATAGCAGCAGCAGCAGCGAGGTCTGTTGCCAGACTGAAGGAGGGCAGCCCTAGCAGCTGGTGCTCTGCAGCCGTACTCTGTAGCGGTGCTGTGGCCATGCCCGTTCTCACCATAGGTAAAGGGGGTCCTTTTATCTTCCTGTGCAGAAAAGACTCAAAATTTAGCATGTTGCAAACAGCTAACGGGTCTGCATAAAGGAGCAATAGAAGCAAACAGGAATGACCCAAAAGTCAGAGCTCCTAAAAGTGATGTCATTCTTCTGAAGAGTCAGTCATTTTCTAGCAGTTTTGATTCTGACTCAAGAACCGCATGAAAGTGGTTGTTCCAGCCCAGCCGGCTTGTTTGCGTCTCCAGCTTTGGCTGGTTCACTCCCACAGAGTCCCTGTGGAGTTTCTGGTTCATGCAAACACTTGTACAAAAGTCTTGGACTGTGGGGGAAGTGGGATCAGACCTGAAATACCAAATTGCATCCGAATTGCATGTGAATGCTGGAGCTCTCTGGCCACCCACGTACTTTTGTTACTTCCCTGTTGAAACTTAAACTTGTGCATAAGGGAGGGAGGCAGGTCTTGCTTTAGGAAGCAGTATCTAACTGCAGGAATACTTCAGACTGGTCTAGCTGGAGCACTTGACCCTTAATTTTAGCTTAATCTAGTGCTGCTTAGTTGAAATAATGTTTCTTTCTGCAATGAGCCAACTCTGCTTGGAACAGAAATATTTACACTGAATCTCCAGAGGGATTGTTCTTGGCAACAAGACTACACTAAAGGGGAGATGTGTTCCTGTCTGTGTGGCTCAGCTGGTGTAAGATGTTTCAATCACCACATGGATCGGCATTTAAAATAATTACTTTCTATTTGGTATTTCACTTTTTAAAGTGCTGGGTTAAATAAAATGGAAGTTTAGGAAACTAACAAATATTTTTTCTATGTAATTTTTTCAAATTTAAAAATGTATCCATTTACCGATCGTTTTAATCTGACAAAGGCATTATTTAGGACTTACTCTTCAGAGGATAAAACAATTAACTAAATAAGACTTTGCAATGAAGAATCACTTCCTGAAGAATTAAAATACTAATTAACTTTTTGACACACTAACCTACCTGAAATAACTATGGCACATGATATGATTAAGGCATATGATTAAGCTGCAAAACTTTGAACTTCTTAACAATGTCATCCAACTTCTGCATCGTGCGTGCGAGGCCATTTACTGAAGATGTTGGCTCAGCCTGCAATAAAATTAAGTAGGCAAGTAACCACACGTTCCCAGTGCCTGTAGAATAGCAGGGCTTTGTCCCAAAGTAAGTTGATTCAAGTGGTCCCTTTCCAATGCAGGATGGGTGGGGATGAGAAAGGGTCTAAATACTACTGTTGAAGGCTTTATGCTCTTGGAGTACTCAAATGCTTCCTTTAAAATAAGTTAAGAAAATGGTATTTTCCATGAGTGCTCTGATAACCCTGGAAATAGCGTTGCTGTGGGACTTTAAGGACATTCCCCTTCAAACAGCTCTTCTGGTCAGCACAGCTGGGGTGGCAGGAGGGGAAAAATGCCTTGGGTAGAGGTGCCGTGCATTAGCCAGGGGACCATGTTATGTGCAGATGGCTTTTTTTGTTAGTGCCTTAAATTTTGCTCTGAGTTCTGCAGACAGCTGTTTGATCACCAGCAATGGCGCAGCTGGAGCCTGACCCACCTGGGATCATACAGTGGGCAGCAGTTCTGGTGGCTGAGCAGCCAGGTTATGGTACCAGAAAAACAGCTGGTTTGAGTGATCAGCCCAGCAATGGCTTATAGCCACCATGCACATCTATACTTTCACTGCGAAGAATGACCGGTTTGGGATCTAGATCAGAAAGGACTCAGGAACTGAAAGTCTAGAGAAGGATCATGAGAGGCTGCTATGGGAGGATGAGTTGAAGTAGGGTGCTGGCCAGGGCAGGGAGGGAGATGCTGAGCTGGAACCCTTTTGACAGGGAGGAGATACCTCTGTGGGGTGACCACCAAGTATGACACTGATTTAAAAGCTGTTGTGAACTAAGCGGATGTGTGTCGTGGTTCAGCCCAGCCAGCACCACGCAGCTGCTTGCTTACTCCAACCCCCGATGGGATGGGGAGGAGAATCGAAAGAAAAAGGTAAAGCTGGTGGATTGGGATAAGGACAGTTTAACGGGACAGGAAAGGAAGAGGAAAATAACAGCAGTACTTATCACCTACTCTGTATATTCTGTAATACACAACACAATTTGCTCACCTGACCAGACATCAGCCTGTCCCCAGCTGCTGTTTCTCCCCAGCCAGCCCCCTTTATATGCCAAGCATGACATCATATGCTATGGAATACCCCTTTGGCTGGTTTGGGTCACCTGTCCTGGCTGTGTCCCTTCCCTGCTTCTTGTGAAAACTAACTCTATCCCAGCTGAAAAACAGGATGTGACAATTTGGATGCTACATTGAAGGAATTGATTTGCTTGCCAGCTCTTCCATTTCATTTGCCAACCTCCAGTACTGGCTGAGTAACGTAGGTAATGCAGCTGGGCGCTGAATGAATGGTGATACAAGCTGGAACAGGCACCGGCTGGAGAAGTACCAGTAATTCTGAAAGGATGAGCCAAAATCATCTAGCAGATGAATGAAGGCAGCTGCCAAGAAGGAAACTGCTCTTTATGCACCTGGCCAAGCTCTGTAGCTTAGTCACCCATAGTTTCTTCAAGTGTTGTTGTTGTCCCCCCTTGTCCTGTCCCCCCCAGCTGTATACCTTTGGCTTTTGAGAACAGATTTATGATAACTTACTGTTGTTACTGATGCAGGAGGACTGGGGGACCCTTCTGACTTTGTGAAATCCCAAGAGCACCCTAGGCAGAGAAATGTTGCCTTACTATTCCTTATCCACGTCAAAGCAATTTTCTGTCACTTCTTTAAATGCTCTCTGCTCATGTAACCATGTAGCCCTTTTACCTTTAGGTAAAAGCTAATAGCTAGTAGAAAGCTGAGTGAGCTTGCAAGCGGAAATTACAGTGTGACTTCTTAGAGAAAGTTTTTACGATGCAACAGGCTGTACCGAAACTGAGTGATTACTTCTGATCTTATCTGAAAGCAAGCTGTAAACAAAATAAGGCATCATTTAGAGACCTGTCCTGTAGTTAGTTCAAGGAAAGATAGTTAAGAGCTCTCAGTGAGGGATGTGTTGGCATGTATCCAAAAATGATGGTGACTTTCTCTTTGAGAGTTTTAACTCTTGAAATTACCCTAATTTGAAAGCAATTTTCTGGGGATTTGTAAGCAAGGCACGTAGTGTTTGTGTAGCTAACTGGGGTGCGATTCGATTCATCCTTTTGGCTCCAGGCAGTGGGAAGAAGCACCCTTCGCCTCCTTGGCGAATGTCTGGAGCTCCAGGCTGCAAAGTGTGCTCTAGTGGCAGCAGAGTCTCAGGTTGCACCTTATCTTCAGGTGCACTGTAGCAAACTTCGTGCATTTGTGAGGGCAGCTGGTCTGGTTTTCATGTTTGTTTGTTTTGGCATGGCTTACAGCTGTTTAAAACTCTCTGAACTTGCACTTATCTGCTGTGTACTCTGTCCGCGCTCCCTCTCTTCCTTCCCTGTGCTCCAGTCACACCGCTGATGCTGTGGTGGTGGCGTGGGGTGGGTGGAGTGCTGGCTTTGGGCTTGCTTATGTTTTCCCATGCTGCTGGAATTTCCCCGTTGCCTATTCAAGGCTTATCATGGGCCACAGTCGGGCTCTGGAGACTGAGAGACTGTTATCAAATGCATATCTAATCGGAAAAGTTATTCCTTCTCAGGGATAAAGAATGAATGAGCGATGGTGCATGACTTGCTCCCAGTGGAAAGCTGAACCCCACGCAGAGTACTGCAGCAGGAACTTCCACACCTTCCCCTGAATTTGAAGAAATAGTTTTGGTAAGGAGGGATTTATCCATGCATATAGAAATAAAACATGTATGTGAAGCAGAAATTACAGTTTCCAACCTTATCAGTTTCCAGGAATCAAACACATAAACCCCTTCACAAAGGTCTGGAGGAAAACAGCAAAACTCTGAATGTGTTTTGTGGCCAAAACCGGAGTGTGTACAAGCTAGCACACTTGCTAAACTGGAATGCTCAGGAAACTGGACTTTATTCTTGATTTCAGAATAACCTTTCTAATGGCTTTCAGACTAAACTGAGGTTGTTTGTGGCTTTGCAAAACGAGAAGGGGTTGGGTGTCTCAGAGGACTGATACTAAATGTGGCACATTTCATTTCAACTTTTGGAAGGAAAGAAGCATGCTCTTGGTATGCAAGCGAGCAGAATTTGACACTGATCAAATGAAGCTACAGTCTTGTGGGTATTCGGTGGTTTCATGTTATGTTTGGCCTGATTGAATTCTCAGGCCATCAGGATCCATGCCATTCATGTTTCCAGCTGTCATTTCTGAGGAATCTTCTATTTGTTATCTGCTTGATTCCCTTGGGTGAAGGTCAATCCAGAGGCTGTAAGGATGTCTGTGCAGAGGTCCCAGAGGGACATTGTGTCACCGCTGCCTGTGCAGTCTGTGTTAGGCAGTTTTGCGTGGCAACTGTCTGTAACTTTCAGTAGCAGGCTCTCATCCCATTCTCTTGAAATGTGCTTTATCCTCTATGTAAGGTAACTTCAGTGCTAGATTTAGCAGATAGAGAACATTTAATGTTCAGGAGTGTTCAAGAGAACACCGCTGCTGGATAGAATGGCAGGACAGCAGCTTTTATTTGCTTGCTTTCTGTTGGAAAGGCTCTTGACTTTAGGGAGCAATTTCTGCCCTCTAAATCCCTAGCAAGTATTCCCAGCCCCACCTATCCCTGCCTTGCACATCCAAAGTCCTCCTGGGTTTGAGTGCTGCAGATTTGACTCTGCCTGGGTGGAAGCTCAGGAAGCACAGCCTAAGCAGCGGACGGTGTATCTCACCCTTTGCCCGACCTTGTGCTTGTCGGGTGAGACTTACTCCCTGTGACTAGTGGTGTGTGGTGGTCTCATGGCCTTTTATGAAACTTCTGAAGAGAAACCAAAAAGTCATTGTTCCTTTTTGTAATGTCTTTCTGACAGCTCCTCCAGAAGTTCTTCTTTTTCTCAATTCCTTTTTGCTCTTCTGAGAGTTTCCACTGCTCTTATTCTGCTAATTCACACAATGTTTTTCCTCTCTTGATGAATAAATTCCTCTCAAGGTTAAAGAGCTGCTCTTTCAAGAGATTGCAGATACATGAAAGAGGTGTAGGTGTGTGTGTTTCTTGTTTTGCCTTTTGAAGACCATAGCCTTAAAGAAGTAGATCACAAGTGAGAATACAAAAAGAGGCAAGGGTTCCTTCAGCTGAATCAATATTGTGGTGGGGTTTTGGTTTTTTTGGGTTTGTTTTTGGTGTTTTTTTGGAGAGAAGATGGGTGGAATAAATATATCTCTCTGCCATTCCTCTGGTCCTTTCAAGTACCTAAATGCTTTTTAATTTTTTTTTTTCTTTAGCCAGTATGTTAAGTGATATGAATCTCTGTAGATAGCTCCTCATAAACCAGACATAGGCAAGAAGAACCAAAATGGATTGAAATACATGGGAATTTCTTGCATATTATGGGTGTGGCTGACAGGTATTTCTCATTGCTCTTCTATGTCTGTCTTGTGGCCTTTCCCTCCCGCTGTAGTTATGATTTGCTTTAAAGGGTTTTGTGCAATCTCGATTAGAGATTCCCTGTGTGAAATAATCCTTTCTCATTAAAGGACTGGATCGTTGAATGCTGTTGTTAAATCTGTTACTTGTAGAAACATCCCTACACTGAAATATCTCTGCCTAGATTAAAGTTCTGCAGAGTTTGCAGCTCCATTGCTAAGCTCCTCAACTTGCGTCTATGTTGGAAATCTCATGATTATTTGAATTCTTCATTTGTTACTAAGACCCTGGGCAGGGACAAGGACTCCCCGGTACAGGCACAGCTACGCATGTGCTGTGCTGGTTCAGGCTCCATGGAAAAGCGGGCTAAAGAGGGTGCTGCTGC
Source organism: Balearica regulorum gibbericeps (assembly GCF_011004875.1). Classification (NCBI taxonomy): domain Eukaryota; kingdom Metazoa; phylum Chordata; class Aves; order Gruiformes; family Gruidae; genus Balearica; species Balearica regulorum. The sequence goes on from NC_046184.1 coordinate 121,866,790, forward strand.
TAGAAATCACGGAAAGGACAGAGCAGGGCTGGGGGTTGGCAAAGAGACGGGTGACACAGGGTGCCGGCTACGGAGGGATGGGCACCGCAGGAGCAGCAGCTGCCTCGTGCTTCTGAGCTCGGGCCGGCCACCAGCCCTCTGCTGCAGCAGTGATCTCGGTGATTTAAGCGAGAGCGTGTTTTCCTTTCCTTGCGCCTCGAGCTGGGCCTGCTGTCCTGCAGACGCTGAAGCAGGCGTGTGGTCTGAGCGCAGCGCTCTGCCTAGCACCCAGGTTATCTCAGCAGTCTTTCATTTCTTCCACTGCTTACAGCTGATTAGTCTCTAAAAGTTCATGAATGTCATTCCTTTTATCTTTGTTCTCTGTCCCATCTGTACAGTGTCTTGACAAGAGTGCAGCTGAAGGGTCATAAAACTTAAGGAGGATATAACTTGACAATAATTGAGTTACTGAACACCAAGTAAGAACAGTATTGAGCTATTTATATTGTAAGGCTCCAATGCAAAAAACCCCACTTTTCTTTAAACTCAAACAGTCAGCATTTAGTGTAATAATTTCACAAATGTTTGTGGTGATGGCTTTAGCTGTGTCTTGCTCAATATATTATTCATTCTACAAGTGTGTGTTTTCACACCAAGACAGGCATATAAAACCCCCTCGGTAAATGTCATCGGTCCAAAGAAAGAAAGGGGAAAACTCCCTCCCTTTGAACTTTCAAATTCGTAGAGTGGATAAAGCCTGGTCACAAGGGAGAAGGAGAAAGGGAAATTCTGGGGGACTTTCCTAGGAAGCAGAAGGGAAACTATTCCGGGCTCAAGAGACTGTTTTGAACTGATGGGATAGTCAATAAAATGTCTTTATTACTTTTGCTCAATGCCTCATCTAGGAGGAAATATAACACACTAACGCCAGAGAATTTCCATTCTCCAAAACTACTTTCTAGCTCAGTACTGAGAAAGCAAGGAAAATCCTGACTTGCAGATGCCTATTTTTGCTGGCAGCTGTTGCCAGGAACAGACACAAGGACTACCGGTTGCTTTTCTGGATTGTGACTCCTCTCTCCTCTTAGCTATTTTTAATTTGTATATTGTAGAAACCAGTTTTTTTCAGGACAAGATGATGTTGTTAGTGACGCACATACACAATTCCACAAAGATACAATGGTCAGTTTATTTTTTCTGTCAGATCTGTTACTAGACAATACACCTCCTCCCTGACTTGTAACCCTACAGTAGGTTGGATACATATTTCCTGACAGGTTCAGAAAATATTTATTATTGTCCTGTAGGAAGGTGTTAAGTATTCATCAACGAAGTGGTGAGCTTCACAGGTAAATGAGGCTAATTAGCAGCCAATGCTGTTGTAGTTGCTGCATTGGACATGGAAACACTGGGAATGGTGGGTCTGAAAATGGAAGCTCAGGATGCCAGGTGAGAGGAGAAAAAGAAAGTGAGGTTAAACAAGGTTTGTGTAACGTGTCTTGGCTCTTCTCCAGAGAATGATGTTAACTTGTGACTGAACTGACCGAGCTGGGCACCTCGCTGAGGGTTTGTACACCTAGAAGACAAACTCTACAGCAATGGCTCCTCTGAGCGAGAGGAACCATATGAATCACATCCTGAGTTTTTCTACTAAGCTGTAAAATGCAGTTGTTTGAACATGCTTATAAGCAACTGTTCATCATAAAGGCTTTATAGCCCTGGAACAAATCCTGGGGTCAATCAGTGGTATTAATTAACTCACTGGTATCAGAGCTACTGAACCGAAAGGAGCTAGTCTCTCCCTGAGCTGGTCTCTCTAGGAGTATTGCTCTGTTAAAGCAAAAGTGAAGGCATCTGGGGTTTATTTGTGGTTTGTTTTCTCTTAATTGTTTGAAACAGACCTGCAGCTGCAGTTTGTGAGAACTTTTTGATGAGGGAGGAACTGTTTCTATGATAACTTTCCCCAAGAGTAATTCAAAGCATGTACCCAGTACCACCTGTGTCCTAACAAAGTATCTCTGATATTCCTGCATTTTCTGGTGACACCTTTTCTTATGCAAGGACAAACAGGTAAGTGCAGTGAATGTAAATGAGTAAGGAAAGAAAGAGCTATTCCCTTCTCCAGGAGCCCGTCTTGGCCTTCTCCATAGTTACCCAGTGAAAAGCACAAAGTACTCATGGAATACTTTGTACAAGTAAAAAGATTAAGTCCTAGTGGTTCAAGGATTCTTGAACCAGTGACAAAAATAAGGCTGATGGTTGCCAGATGCTGCAGGCTTAAACCTGCCCCCCTCCTCCCAATGGAATTTCCTTCCCAACCCCTGCTTTTTGAAAATATTGACAAAGCTGGAGCCTACACAGTCTTTTAAACCTAGCTGCTCTAGTATCAGATCAGAAAGTTTCTAGTTGTATAGCTGTGTTACAAGCACAAGAATGTTAATGTCCAATTAACTTCTGTTCATCAGAGATGGATGCAAATAGGGGCCCCTAAAAGTGCCTATAAGCACTTCATGCTTGTTTCACTAAGCTATAAATAATTGTTCCAAGCAGAGAACAGTCACACATAGAGTTACTGGGATATACATACAATATACAACAGAGTTGTGTTGGGATGCCCAAGTTATTTTGCTCAGGTGGTAGAGAACTGCAGACTATTGGCTTGATAGCTGAGGTAAGATGTATTTATTGTCTGAAGGAAATATCTTGAACAATCAATTTGTGTGTAGGAAAAAGAAAAGTGGGGATCGTAAACACTTCCTGCAGGCCCTCTACTCTGGAATCTTTCTCAATTTTCTTAGCACTTTCAGATTTTGTTGTTAATGCTTGGTTCAGATCTAGTTCAGCCAAATCTTTTCACAATCTGAAGCGCCTATCTCAAGCATTGTAATCACTATCAGACCTTTATCTCATTCTTGTCCCACCAGCAAAAGTGCTTTTTCTGTTATCAGTGCAATAATACTACTTGTTTGTTTTTAGCCCCAATTGTAATCATGACCACATAGGGAGGTGCTGGTTTCTTTTCAAAGTAACAAGCTTGGGGTTTGGAAGCAAAGAAAGCAAGTTCTTTCTTTCAGACCACTCTGAAAGACCACTTGTGTTTGCTTTCTGTAGATGTGTTTCTATTCAGAACCATGGCACAAGACGTGGCCTCCTCCCCCTTACCCTTTTCTGACAACAGTACCCTATTCTTTCTACAGCCGTGTGTGTGTGTGCGTGTACAATTAATTCTCACGTGTTGCCTGCTTTCTCCTTTAGGTACACATGGGGAACCTACTGCAAGTTGTTTCATTATCATTAACTGTGCGTGTGTCTTGTTGGCTGGAGGTGTGTGTTTGTTTTCCTTTTTCTGTGGTGGTTCAGTGTCTTGACTTTCCTGTTGGAAACTGTAGGACCTCAACAAGTACTTCTGAATGATTTTTAGGTGAGGGCTGTACTTGACTAAAGTGCTGCTCTTCTAGAACTGGAAGATGACTCTCAGCTCTGGGGTGTGTTTGTTTGGGGTTTTTTTGGTGCTGTGTTTTGGGTCTTTTTTTTTTTTTATATTAAAAAAAAAAAAGTCCCAATTGCCTCCTCCCATTCCTTCTTTCCCCCTTCCCCCAGTGGGCTACATTGCAGAAGGGTCTTTTCCCCTGGAAGAAAGCAATGGAACAGTGTAAAGTGGAAGCCACAATTTCTTGTGCTGTCACATTTCTTACTGCAGTGTCTTTTCTGTGACTTCATTTTCCTATTGCAAATCCACACTGGCAGACTTAAAAGCCCTCATCTCCACAGGGTACAATTTCTCTATTCTTTTTTCCCCACTTTTTTTCCTTTAATATTCTGTTCCATGGGTTGTCTGGCTGCTGGCTTATGCACTAACATGTTTTGAACTCATAATGGGTTAGACTTCATGCACTTCTCAACAGTGACTCTATCAGCTCTATCACTGCTGAGGCAGTGAGAAAACAAGCTTAAGTTTTTGGACCCAAACTCTTTTGGATCCAATTTCTGTTCTGAAGCAATAACTTCTGGTGTGCTTTGGAGCAGTGATGTTGCCTCAGACAAACTTGAAGCTGTTAGAGGCAAAAGCTAGCAAAAACCACTGTCCCAAGCCTAGGAAAATCTGGAGAAACCACTTCTCAATTGTTGGGCCAGACCACATGGTTCCTCTTCTCCCCTGTAGCACAGAGGTGACTGTAGTGTCAGAGATGGTGGTGTGATTTAGCCATGCAATGCAGTGATGGAGTTGAGGCAATGCAATGGGATGAAACTCCAGGAGCATATGAGATGTAGCTAAGAATGACCTGGGCTAGTCTGCAATGGCAACCCAGTGCTAGGAAAGGCCTGAGGTGGAGTTATAGGAGGTGATTCTGAAAAACAGGTACACTTAACTTACATACCCTTCTCTCCTCTGATCCTTAAAGTTAGCAAATGCTAATTGCTATTATGACTTGGGCAATGTTTGTGTCCCTGCTCTGGCTTTGCTCCTGATTAGCTCCTGTAGGCAGTGAAACTTTACTTTGTGCAGGACTACATGAATTGTGGATGCTGGGGGAGTACAAGCACAGCAATGTAAGCCTGGCCAGTATCTGAGATACCCATGCTGTCCCTCAAGAGTGTTTCCTGTTGCTGCTGCTGGAGATGAAGGACTAGATTAGATGTGTATGATCCAGTGGGCAAGAGCTGCAGAGTGGAACTCCTCAGGTTTGTTTTAAATGTAAGGAAAGAAATAACTAGGACAAAGACTAGGAAGTCCAACTAATGTTACTACAACAGCAATACAGGTGGTGTTACAAAGGATGCCTGAGGAACAGAGACTTACTAGCAGTGAAGTTGGAAATGCTTTGTGTTGGATATTGTATTCTCTAGTAGAATGGCTGCGTCAAGGGAAGACTAACTGTTGTTGCATAACTGCTGGAAGAAAACTGCACAAAAGATGTCTCCTGCTGTTAATGCTTTTGCTCTCTAACACAAATTCTCCGGACTCTTACAAGAACTGACTTCACAGGGCTGTCTTGGTTTTGTCTTTTCTCTTGCCTTGAGAACAGTGCTAACAGAATCCCCTCTGGGTTTGTGTTTTTGTTGGGTTTTTTGCTTGGTTTTGAAAGATTTGTCAAAGGGCTACAAGGGATGTTGGGGAGAAGAGGGAGAAATTAGGCAGATGCTTTGCTTGATCACACAAGCCTTACTTTTCTCAAGACAACAGGCTGTGAACTGTTAATTGCATCTTCATACAATTGGCTGATACTGATCCTTCTGGATTGTGAGATAACAGAAGAGATAAGTCATTCTTTGAACTTGACAACCCAATATGCAAATTGATGATAGCTCCCAAGGACTATCTGGGGGAAATAAGTCCCCAAAGCTGCTTGTTTTCAAGTGGTTTTTAGTTTGCTTTTCTAAGGTGATATAGTTCAGTGATAATGGAGCTCTGATAGTGAATTGTCTCACTTCCTCAGAGGGAGCTTACTTCAGTTGTAGCCGTGTAACCCTTTCACCAGTTACTATATGAGAAAGCATACGACTTGTCACTTGAAAGTAGGGCATAGCCAAAAATAAGCTGGAGAATTAATATCTGAAAGGAATCAGATGGCATCAAGCTTATGAATGCTAACCAGATGTCTTGTGTTGTAATAGCATCTGATGGTCACTTGGTAGTGGACAATAGTGACGTGCTGAGAGTTGTGATGAAGGTCACTTTAGATATGGCCCTGGGCCCAGACAAAGTACCTCAGCAACCATTCACTGGGTCAACTTTGTACAACTCTGCTATAAAAGCAACTTGCTGCCTAGCTAGGCAGGTTACACCCATCCTACGAGAGCAGTGCATGGGTAGTTGCTGTCATCTCTTTTTCTGTAATCGAGTCCACCAAACTTAACTTTTCTCAGTGTCAGGGATGCTGAACAGAACTCTTACATGTTTACGCTGTTTTAAGCGTGTCAGTAAGTAATGACTTGAAAAGAAAGAGGAGCAGCTCGTGCAAAACCACAAGATTTCATGCTGTGAAAGATCAGCCTGACATCTCTGTGGTTCTACACTTTCAATACAGGAAACCCCCTGTGAAAATTTAGGTAAACTTAGTTTTACAGTGTATTTTCAACTAGGTCCAAACTGGAAGTTGAGGGTGTGAAATGCACATCCCAAATAAGGCTTGCAAATTCAGCAGTGCGTTTCACTGACCTACAGCTTGGTCTCTAGGTCTTACCTGTCCCCATTGAGGAGGTAAGCTTTGTGAGTAGATTAGATTATCAGCCTCAGGAATGATAGGTACAGTCAAACATCTTTGCAATCAATGAGCTGATCTAAAGCAAAAATCACCTAAAACTTTGTATGGCTTTAGTCCTGTATGATGGGGCTCTGCAGAGAAGACTGAGAGGGGATCTCATCAGTACTTATAAATATCTACAGGGCAGGTGTCAAGAGGATGGGGCCAGACTTTTTTCAGTGGTGCCCAGCGGCAGGACAAGGGGCAATGGGCAGAAACTGGACCACAGGAGGTTCCATCTGAATATGAGGAAAAACTACTTCACTGTGAGGGTGACCGAGCACTGGGACAGGCTGCCCAGAGATGCTGTGGAGTCTCCTTCTCTGGAGATATTCAAAACCCTCCCGGGCGCCATCCTGTGCAACCTGCTCTAGGTGATCCTGCTTTAGCAGGGGGGTTGGACTAGATGATCTCCAGAGGTCCCTTCCAACCCCCACCAATCTGTGATTCTGTGTCAAACAGCAGCCTCCTTCAGGCACAGGGGGCAGCTGCCTAGGGCACTGGTCTGCAAGGAGCAGCTAGAGTCTGAGGAACACAGCAGCCACCAAGGTAGAAGGATTGGCAGCTGCTGTTTGGGGAGAGAGTGGTACAAGATGGAGGCAATCTTACTTTACCCCTTCCCATATCTTCCTCCTCCCCTGTGCTCTGTAGTGGCAGGGGTGACTGAGCCCTTTCCTTTCCAAAACAGCAACATTTAGCTTCACTAGTGTTGCTGAGAAGTCTTGACAGTGCTTTAGCTGAAACACCCCTTGTGTGATATCCCCCTTGAATGCCAGCTTTTTCCCTTCCATTGTCTAACACCCTGTGAAATGCCTTCTGATGGCATCTCGCATCAAGGTGTTTTTTCCCTAGGATGATCCAGGCCCATTAGCTCCTTCTGCAAGGGCTGAACAGGCTGCAGCTCCACTGGTGGTGATCTAGTAGATCTGGGTAGCCAGAGGAGCTGGTTCAGTCTCCACAGTGCCATAACAAAGATACAAGCTCTTCTGCACAGTAGCAGGTGTCTGTGGCATGTCAGGTTTGGGACCCTTCAGGCTCTTGGCTGGATGCATCACCTAGGTAACTGTTCTTTGGAAATCCAGGAATTATACGGGTTGGAGCATTACAGTGATTAGGTCTGTGCTGCTGATTTTGGAAATGCTGTTAAGTATGTGTGCTGTACAGCAGCAAACTGCTAGGTGGGCACATGAAGTGCTTTGGAGTATAAAGGGCACAAAGATGTGCCATGTTGTTCCAGCAATATCAAAAATCAAGATGTGTGTGAGTGGAAATATCTGCTGATATCCCCTCACAACTCTGCATCCTTGAATATCTTCTCCAAGGCTGTCAAAGAACCAATATAATTTGGGAGGCCACCTCTCTGGCACCTTGTAGTGGATATTTTGTTAGGATTGAAGGGTTGTCCAGTCTTGCACATCTCAAACTACTTATGAGTGCTTTTCTGATACAGTCAAACTCTCGTAAAACACACTATTATTTGATGCACAGCTGTTACTGCTAGAGTAAAAGATTGATTTTCTGCTTTGCCATCAGATTCTAGGGAAGTAGACACTTCTAGGGAGCTATTTAACAAAGCTATAGTCAGGAGGATTTTTGTCACTGCAATATGCCATTTGCTCTTAGTCTTTGCAGATGTAGCAATTGAGCGAGTCTTCCTACTGTTGCTGGGAAGAGATGTGCTCCCTGGGCCGCCCCTGTTTCCCATAGCTAGGCTGCCTGAATCCATGTCCTCTCTTGCCACTAATACTTTAAGAAAACCCATCTTCTGGAGATGTCCAAAGCCTGAGTTCTGAGTGTTTGTGGTAATGTATGACAAGACTTGAGGCCTCAGAAATGACTAAGCTTGGAGTCAAAACTATACGGAAACTTTGCTTTGGAAAGACAGGATTCCTTCTCCCATTTGTATTTGCTTACTAGTAAAAAGATCAGATGCATTCAACAAGAACTTAAGTTGATTGGTCTTTTTGATGATGGAAATGTGGGGATTACCTACTGCTTACCCAAACTGCATTTTTTAATTTCATTTGGGGAAGTGGGGAGAAGTGTTTAACAGGACTTGCTGTGCAACCTACTGCATGCCTAACTCTTGCAGGAAAAGGGATGTGATGTCCTCAGATAGGAAAGAACAAAGTACTAATTGATTAGATATGGCATTGTACTTTGTTTACTGGCTGCTGCCAAACATCTTGAGGACTTATTATAATGCAGGCAGACCAAATATTTTGTTTGTATCTTTAGAGCACTATTAAATGCCATTAAACATTATGGCTGCCTTTTTTGTAGACACAAATGTCTGTTATTTGTGAGAATGTGTAATGGAACAACTTTTTTTTTTTCCTCCCCTTGCTGACACATCTGTGGAGAGTTAACTAGCAATTAGGTATGATTGGTACTGTGCTGTGTTGGTTTTGCGTGGCAAGGTTTTGGTAGTGGGGGGGCTACAGGGGTGGCTTCTGTGAGAAGCTGCTAGAAGCTTCCCCTGTGTCTGACAGCCAATGCCAGCCGGCTCCAAGACAGACCCGCCGCTGGCCAAGGCTGAGCCAATCAGCGCTTCTGTGATAACATATTTAAGAAGGAGAAAACCAGTTAGGGAGAGCTTTTGCAGCCGGAGAGAGGAGGGAGAAGATGTAAGAAACTCTGCAGACACCAAGGTCAGTGCAGGAGGAGGGGGAGGAGGTGTTCCAGGTGCCGGAGCAGAGATCCCCCTGCAGCCTGTGGTGAAGACCATGGTGAAGCAGGCTGTCCCTCTGCAGCCCATGGAGGAAGGATGAGGGGGTGTAGAGATTCCCCCTGCAGCCTGTGGAGGATCCCACGCTGGAGCAGGTGGAGACACCTGAAGGAGGCTGTGACCCCATGGGAAGCCCATGCTGGAGCAAGCTCCTGGCAGGACCTGTGGATCCATGGAGAGAGGAGCCCACACCAGAGCAGGTTTGCTGACAGGACTTGTGACCCCGTGGGGGACCCACGCTGGAGCAGTCTGTTCCTGAAGGTCTGCACCCCGTGGAGGAGACTCACGTTGGAGAAGGCCGTGAAGGACTGTCTCCCATGAGAGGGACCCCACGCTGGAGCGGGGGAACAATGACAGGAGTCCTCCCCCTGAGGATGAAGAAGTGGCAGAAACAACATGTGATGAACTGACCACAACCCCCATTCCCAGTCCCCCTGTGCCGCTGAGGGGGGAGGAGGTTGAAGCCAGGAGTGAAGTTGAGCCCAGGAAGATGGGAGGGGTGGGGGGAGGTGTTTTAAGATTTGGTTTTATTTCTCATTCCTCTACTCTGTTTTGCTTAGTAATAAATAAGATGAATTCCCTCTCTAAGTTTGGTCTGTTTTGCTCGTGATGATAATTAGAGAATGATCTCTCCCTGTCCTTATCTTGACCCATAAGGTTTTTTTTTTGTACTTTTTCTCTGCTGTCTAATGAAAGAGGGGAGTGATAGAGTGGCTCTGGTGGGCACCTGGCCCTCAGCCAGGGTCAACCCACCACATGTGCTTTAACTGATAACTCTTAAACAAAGTAGAAGCTTATGGGTTGAACACAAGGGAAGAAATCACTTGTAGAAAACACTCAAACTATGTAAACTTTAAATGGTCTAGTTTTGAAGCACTTCCTCTGAGCACTCATGGAAGTCTTCTCTAGATGTTGATGCTGATCTCATGCGCGCAATTCAAAGCTCTTACATCCCTCTCCTACCACCAGATGGGATTTGTAAGAGCCTTATTAGTTACATATCTTACAATGCCTCAGATTTTTGAGGACCTCAAAGCTAACCTTGGCACTTCTAGGACTGTTTATTTAGAGGACTGAACTAAGAGTGCTATGCGTTGGTCTTTCATAATCCTTCATTCAAGCTGTAAACAGTCATTTGGGAGATGAAGTTGAGGTGGTAGCTGGAGAAGGACAGTGAACTCCTTGGGGCAGCTCTGAAGTGGAACACAGAGGTTTTTAGGAAGTGAAGCAACCCTATTTCTAAGTAGTTGTTTAGGGGAGACAAAACATCTGAGGATTAGTTTTGCAGCCTTGCAGCCCTCAGGCCTTGAAGCCACCTGAGATGAAATGCTTGCCCTGGCCTAAACAGAGTAAATCTTGGGGTGTGTCTGATCTGCACCTTGCTGGTAGAGAGCTGATGACTTGTGTTACCTCAGCTGTGCCCTATTTCTTACAGCTGCTCTGCCCCAAAATCTCCTGCACCATGGGCTGCAAATGCAAGGAGGACTGGAGCTGAAGTAGCACTCCCTGGAGATGACCCTTGACACAAGGACTATTTCTGGGTAGAAGCTTGTTTATGCCTCTCTCAACCCAGAAGAAAAGTAAGGGAAAATAGGAACCAAGACAATAAAATTGAATTTTAATGCTAACTTAGATCCTTTTCTCCCTTCTGAAGTGTGGAACAGATCTATAATTGGGGTGAGGTAGGGACACGCTGCCAACCATGTCAAGCTGGCAGAGTTGCCCTGACTTAGATCAGCTTGTGCATGTCACTTTGTATCTGAATCAAGATGTTCAACTTCAGCTGTGAAAGCAGTATTCAGAAGACACCTGTAAATTAATATAGTGTCTTCATACCATGACCACCATGAAACTTGCAGCTGTGGTGAAGTATTCTAGGGTGAAATTAGTTGTGTGGGGGATGGAAGTTTCCCATGAGGAAAGTCAAAGATCCCCCAGCCAGACCTGCCGTATAACCCTGCTAGCTCTTTAATTAAGTATTTTGCTTTTGGCTTGAGAATATTAAGGCTTCATCCAGACTGTAGTGCAGCCACATCCTGGTGCTATAAAAGGAGTCTGTGCTCAGCAAGGTGCTGCTGCTCAACTTGGCCCTAGCTGTGGGATCAAGTGCTGTTTATGGAGTTAGGTTTCCCCAGAGTATACTTATTGGGTGGATGGCAATGCTCTAGTACAAATGAACACGCTCTTTTCCACTTCGTTCCTCTGTGAGGAGCGAAGAAATGAGGAAGGAGGTAGTAAAATCAGTGTTATGGTATAAGGAATTACATGAGTTTGTCGCACACAAAATGCTGACCCCTGACTCTCTAGCTTGGCACAGCTATTTCCCAGACTGTCTTGTGGAGGAGACCTGTCCAGGGAAACCTTCTAGCCTCAGAGTTTTTTAATTTCTTTTTTTCTCCCTCTCTCTCAGCAGAGAACTTGGAAGATACAAGAGATGCAGCACAACATGGGACCCCAGGGAGCTCTTGTTCCCACCCTCCCAACTGCATGTTCATGGGATCATAGAATGGTTTGGGTTGAAATGGACCTTAAAGATCACTTAGTTCCAACTCCCCTGCCATGGGCAGGGACATCCTCCACTAGACCAGGTTGTTGCAATCTTTCCTGTCAAGAAAGATTCCTTCCTCCTCTCAAACAAAAAGAATCACTCTGTAAAAAGAATATACATTTAGCTATAGGAGACAGTAGAAGCTCTAATAGCTTGTGCTATATAGATCCTAGCACAAGGGGGCCTCAAATTGCTACTGGGTCATGCTCTGCTTTCAAAAATGTCTTGGAAAAATAACTCCAATGCAGTTGCTGCAGGATGTGCAGATGTCTGAGCCAGCTTTAAGCCACCGCTGTGTGTTTTGCTAACAGACGAGCAGTGTGTGGCAGTGCAGGAGCCGGAGCAGGCAGCGGTTAGAGTGCGGTTAGCCTGTGCCAAGCACTGCGCTGCCCCGGGCAGCTGGCTGCAGCACTCCAACTGGCTGTAATTCTGGCAGCTGCAAGGAAAACTTACCTTGCAGCCTGAGTAGTCAGAAGCATTGCTATGGGTGATTGAGGGAGGAGCGCACGGGAGTGAATTAACCATGGAATGGCCCTCGCTGGATATGCGGTAGAGCTGGAAAAGTGGTGACACTCCCTGTTGCCATCTCCTCTCTAGTTTTGCAAATGCTTCTGGGCATCTTTTTTTTCCTCTTTTTTTCCTCTTCCCTTTGGAAGTCCTAAATGTGTATTTCTGGTGGGTAGTGGGGAGGAACATGGCTATTAGGCAAATTCCTCCATCATCACTATTTAAGAGCTATGTCCTCCTTTGGTTAGTAAAGTGCATTTGAGTAAGAGGAAATTGTCACCTTTCAGGATGCAAGAGTTCACAGTGATTGCAAGATAAGTGTATTTTGGCTGCAGTTCAGTGTTTGCACTGTTTGTTTGCAGTAACGGGGAAGAAAAAGACTGTGCCAGCTCGTCCAAAGCTGGGTAGCTGGAACGTGCTGAGCCTGCAGGTGTACACAATAGTCCCTTTGCATACGTGCAAGGATGCAGAAGGCAAAATGCAGCAACTCCCTATTATAGACCCTGTAAATTTACTCTTTAAAAAGAACAACCAAGTTTAAGCTGGGCTGCCTCAGCAGGGGAAATGTAGGGAGTTCTGGATGCTCTTCCCTTTCCTGATGCCAAAATAAAATAATCATCTCTTCAGAAATGATGGCAAGGATCTGCTTGGCTCTACCTCAGATAGCTCTCTAACTCTGGTGACAGCTGCCGTTGGTCTGGCAAGGCTACTGAGAAAGGAGCTGCGAGCAAGTTTGCTTTTACAAAAAAATGGTTTGGCACTTAAGCACATGGCAATGTAGAACATAGGGAAACTCGGATGTTAAGAAATGACATCTGGGAAGCCAGAGGTGAGGACATTATACTTCAAACACTTAGTTGAGAAATACATTTGGACTCTACAATTATCTTTATTCATAAACTGAGGGGGAAAAATCAAGCAAATGGCAGTCTCCTTCATCTCATTGTGCCTAGTCTTTCCAGCAGCATTGCAAGGAAATTGTAAGTGAAATAAAATAATGCAGAAAACTGCACAATAATATATGCACAAGGAAGGTTGAGAGGAAAATACCTGCATGCAAAACAAAGTTGTAAAAATAATTTTAAAAATAAAATAAAACCAGTATTCTCTGGATTAATAATTTGCCTGTTTTCTCCCTCCTCTTCACTCTTCATTAAAGTTGCTCTTTTCAATTACACCAAGCAAAAGCAAAATTACACCAGTGCTTTTTGTTTATAGAACAGAAGTGAAGCTTTGGTAAACTGGAGTAACCAAAACTAAAAGACTTGAAATGAGTCCTTGCAAATGACACTACGTCCTGTGGTTTCATGCATTGCAGGTGCTCTCTTTTGGGATGCTGCTGAGTGCTTTTACTGTTGTGCTGCGTTAATGCCCACTTTGCTCAGCGGGTGGGTTGGGTGCCTGGTGTGATGAATAATTCTGCTTTCTAGTGGTATATTGCTGTATGGATACTGTAGTCATAGGGTTTTAGTGTTAGCTCTTGATGCCTTTGTAGGTGTGTGCAAATGGCATTTTACTCCTCTTGAAGCCTTGCTTATGCATTGTCCTGTCTGCTAACAAAGCAAATCTCATGCTGAAAGGGTGTAGTTGAGCCACCTTCACTTACCCTAAGAGTAAAGGGTTCAGAGGGTGTGGTAAAGCAAATCATACACAGGCAACGTTTGCTGGAGTTTATGCACAAAGCTTAGCAAGGCAGGAGGCTAACAACATGGGTTCAAGGGCTTCCCTCCCGCACACACTTGCAAGGAGGTGGATGCTCCGAGACAGTGGCTGAACTGAAGCAGCATCTGTTGCCAAAGGTGCTGTTATGTTGTAACTACAAAAGCTGTGGTGGGTTGAGCTGTTCTGCTGTGCACGAGGGAATTTTCTTCCTGTGGCTGCTTTAAAAGCAAAACTAAAAAGTGGTAACCCACAGATGGGGGATTAAAGAGAAGTATGGCTTTAAGACAGTGGGGTCTGGGATGTTAGGAAATCTTAACTGAACTTTGAGTGTGGTCACATCCCTTGTAGGAAGTTGCATAATTTAACATGCACAAAGTCAAAGCATGTCTTCCATGCCTGGAAACTGTCTAGTTTGGAGTCCTTGAGCTAGCTACGTATTTATTGTTCTTAAACCGTTGTGCTGGGGAGGCAGAGTTGTTCTGAGCAATCTGCATTCCTAGGGGCTGATAGGCATATGGAGACCTCTGCAGTTTAGGACTTGTATATATTCTAGTCCTTCCAAAATAGATTCTATTTTCTCCAATTGGTGATTTTTTTTTTCTTTTTTAACTTTCTTTACCCCCTTTTCCCTTACTTAGCAGGCATCTTGAAACAAATAATGACTAAGGGCTGCATACTTTCTTCCTTCAGTCTTATTGGGCACCTCCTTGAAGACATTGTCCTAGTACCAGCAATTTATTTTATTCTCATTCAGACTACTTTAGCAACTAGCATAGGGATGGACTAGTAGAAAAATCTGGTAGTTGGAGTCACAGTGTAGAAAAAAGAAAACACAGAGACAACAGAGGGGAAAATCAGCTGAGAGAACAACCAAATCTGGAATTAGCTACAGCCATAAAATGCAGATTCCTTTTAGTGATGCTGAAGGTGGCTGTAGTTTTATTTGTTCAGTACTCTATGTGAGCAGGAAGGAAAAGGAAAACTTAAAGAAAAATACCCAAACAAACCCAAAAACCCCACCATCAAACTCAACCTCTCCTTTCTGCCCCCCCCAGCAGTAAGCCCAGTTAAAATCCCAAGCCAGTGTGAATTCTGGTACACCTCTGCTATCCGCCACAGGTGGAGTGGATGCCTCGGGCCGGGGCTGAGCAGCCGAGGGTGCCCACGCAGCCCCGTGCCACGCTGTCTGAGCTCCTCTCAGGAGCAGCAGAGCCCTGTGACAGCGGTGGGGAGATGCAATTAGTAACTCCCCATCAGCACGGGGAATTCATGCCAGTGCAAGGGTGCACAGAGGCAGTGGTGCTTCTCCAGACCCTGTTAGCAGAGGCGCCTTTGCACCATGCCTTGCTGTGCGGTTAAGATGTGCCTGAAGGTGCTGAGGTACTGTTTTAAGGACTTACAGGTAGATGTGAACTGAAATCAATGACTGGAAGTCTCTGAGGCTCAGGCTGCTTAGAAAAATCTGACTGCAGGTGTACCTGCAATGTATATACATCCCCGCATGCCTCTGAAACCTGTAAGTGTTCAGTGAGATATTTCACCAAGTATATATTCATTCAGTACGTGTGCGTACTTATATTTAATGGACTATGGCAGAAACATATCTCACTGTTCAGAGGCTTTTTTACTCCCCTCTCCTCCTTCCTCTCACCTGTTGAAACAAAGCTCTGTCCATTGGCATGTGTCTGCATGGACTGGACTGCGACCTTCTGTGTATGTTTAGGAATGTTGAACTTCCCTAGGGGGGTGGTTGGCTCTATAGGCTTCTCATCCTGAGTGGGAGGGAAGACTGTAACACAGTTCAGAAAAGGAATGTAACTGGGGGTGTGAGAGACAGAAATCAGCTCAACTTTTTCAAAGGATTCTTAAATACTAATCACAAAAGTATAGAATGGGGTGGAAGGGACCTTAAAGATCGTCTAGTTCCAAGCCCCCTGCCATGGGCAGGGACACCCTCCACTAGACCAGGTTGCCCAAAGCCCCATCCAACCTGGCCTTGAACACTTCCAGGGATGGGGCATCCACAGCTTCTCTGGGCAAGTTCCAGTGCCTCACCAGCCTCATCATAAAGAATATCTTTCTTATGTCCAATCTAAATCTACCCTTTTTCAGTTTAAAACCATTGCCCCTTGTCCTGTCACTACAGGTCCTGGTAAAATGTCTCTTTCCATCTTTCTTGTAAGTCCCCTTTAACCACCCTCAGTAAAAGAAGAACATGGAGCTGTTGGAGCGAGTCCAGAGGAGGCCATGAAGCTGATCAGAGGGCTGGAGCACCTCTCCTGTGAGGACAGGCTGAGAGAGTTGGGTTTGTTCAGCCTGGAGAAAAGGAGACTCCAGGGAGATCTAATCGTGGCTTTCCAGTACCTGAAGGGGCCTACAAGAAAGATGGTGAGGGACTGTGTACAAGGGCTGGGAGTGATAGGACACTATCAGGTAATGGCCTTAAGCTGAAGGAGGGTAGGTTCAGATTAGATACAAGGAAGAAATTCTACACTGTGAGGGTGGTGAGGCACTGGAACAGGTTGCCCAGAGAAGCTGTGGATGCCCCATCCCTGGAAGTGTTTAAGACCAGGTTGGATGAGGCTTTGGGCAACCTGGTCTAGTGGAGGGTGTCCCTGCCCATGGCAGGGGGCTTGGAACTAGATGATCTTTGAGGTCCCTTCCAACCCAAACCATTCTATGATTGGAAGGCCACAATAAGATCTCTCTGGACCCTTCTCCAGGCTGAACAACACCACCTCTCTCAGCCTTTCTTCAGAGAAGAGGTGCTCCACCCCACTGGCCATTTTTGTGGACCTCCTCTGGACCTGCTTTAAAAAGTCCATGTCTCTCTTGTGCTAGCCGTAGGCTATAGATGCTATCTACAATGATAAGGTGGGAAAAAGCCAACAACCCCCCTAAAGAGTTGGCTGCACTGTTGTCTGTGGTTGCATGCTTTTTTTTAAAATAATATATAGTTTTGTTTTCTTTTCAAGAGTAAAATGTTCTTTCAGCCGCCTCCTCCCCTACCCCCTGGGATGGCTCCTTTGGCAGACAAAATGTCAAGAAATGGTGACTTCCACCAAAAGATCAGTCTCTTGAATGTAGTATACATCAATGCAATCTTATTTTGGGACTTTCATAATTGGAGACAGCATTTTGGAGACTTTTTTTGTAGTACTCATCTTGGTAAATATTTCAGTGGCCTGGTCTGCATTACAGGAAGAAGGCTTGGAGATAAAAATTTTCTACCACCTCCTCTTCTGTTCTGGAAATAATGATTTAATTTCTCTAGAAGGAAAAATCTGTGCTGAGCTCTGCCTTTGCATTGCTTACACTTGTATTATCAAATTAAACTCAAAATAATAGCAAGCTTTTAGATTTCATGAGAACTGAAATCTATAGCTGTGTGGTTTCACTGCTCATTCAGGATTCAGTTTTAGTCAACTGGTGAAATACTTATGTCAATTTAGTCTTCAAAAAGGCAAAATTGTCTGGTACGAGCTGGCTCTCAAGGGGCC
Organism: Balearica regulorum gibbericeps; assembly: GCF_011004875.1. Lineage (NCBI taxonomy): Eukaryota > Metazoa > Chordata > Aves > Gruiformes > Gruidae > Balearica > Balearica regulorum. The sequence continues at coordinate 121,883,959 of NC_046184.1, forward strand.
TGAATTCTAAGTTTGCATAGAGGTATGAGAAATTTGGCTTCGTGACATCAGTTGCTTTGTGGTTTTTTTTTTTCTTTTTTTTCCAAGATTACTCTATTCTACCCTCCTCTCTCCCTGCATTACCTTGGTGGGTACAGTTCCTTCTGAAAAAGGGACAAGCCATCAAGAATAAAAATAGATTTTAAATTGGAAAAGCTGTTTTAAATGCCCTGCTGTATGGACTAGTATGTACACCTGTGGTGGTTTTGTTTGTGGGGTTTTTTTTCTATTAATCTAATACAAACCTTCCACGAAAACCCAAAGGCAACACGTTCGCCTGAAACCTACTTGTGCAACAGTATCTCGTTACCTTTTTCAAAGCCCACAACCACTTTCTTTTCACAGAAACCATGGTGACTCACCACTTAGGCAAATCCTCCTATGCAGTTGCTTGCCCTGTTTCATGCACTTGATTTCTTCATCAGCAGCAAGCTGAGACCTGGGGTTTTGTGCAGCGCTGACTTTGTGCATGCGTTGCTCAGTACAACGGGGCTCCTCACCTTCCTCGCACGGGGGGGGTTCAGCTGCTGGCACACGCTGTCAGTTTGTAAACAGTGACCATTCAGAACCTGAAAAGTTACACAGGGTTTCGTTTTTGGTGTGACTAGTGCGCTGAATGTCTTATCTGAGCCTTTTGTCTTACTCAGCTGATGTTTTGAGGCAGTATGTGTGATTTTTAGCCTAGTGTTCATTCTCTGAACTTCACTGCGCTGAAAGTCCCTGTTCGGTTGCTTCTGTCGGTGTGACAGTTTAATGACTAAAGAAAAGCAAAAAAAGATAAAGAGCAGAAATAAAGGCTCACTCAGTAGATTAGTTGGAGATGCCTTTTGGCATCTCGCAATCTGAGCGCACCCCAGCTGGCAGCCAGCGGAGGGGAGTGGAGCTGCAGAACCGAAACATTTTAACTGGGAAACCCCTCAATCTGTATTTTTCCTTTCCAGCAAGCTGTCACTTATGTCAAAGGGGGAAAAAAAACCCAAACAACCCAACACAACAACCAAACCAACACACAAACCAAACAACCAAACTAAACGCAGATTGTTCCTTTTTCATTTTCCCCACATTCACATCATCTGAAGCAATTGTAAAAGACCTTAACTAAAAAGACATAGCCAAGATACGGGAATTTTAGCACTTGCTAGTATAAGATAGAAAACTTGATCTCTTGCTTACTTACCTGTGTGGAATCTCTCAGTATCCTGCCTGAATGTGCTGAAATTCAAACATGCTGCTGCGAGAAGGCTCTGAGCATGAGGAAGCGCTGAAGCAGGGCAGGATGTGGAGCAATGACTCAGATACTGAGGGCTGTGTTTCTTGACTAGCTGAGGAATAAAAGGAATTATCGCTATAGCATGCTCAGCTGACGTAAGGACTTGCTAGCTACCACTTTACCAATAGTAAAAGCTCAGGAACATTCAGTATTTCACCTTTCACCTCTTCCCAAACTTTAGCTGCTTATGATAATGCAACTTTCTGGTATTGCAGTCTTTTCTAAGAGGACTACCTCCCTTTTGTCTGATAAAACATATGTCCCTGTTAAGAAGCGCTTCTTTGCATGAATGTACTCCTTGAAGGTGTTCAGAATAAGGATTTTGGTAATGCTCCTGAAACAACTCTTGCCTCTTAGCTCAAGCTGTTACTCGAGACTTTGCTTGGCTCTTTCCATTAGGAAAAGATGATGATTCAAAAAAAAAAAAAACCAACAACAAAAACATGTCTCTTCTTATGATTAGTGTTAACTGGCATTCATGTATTTAGTGTCCTATACACCTGAACACAGAGGCTACCACTTGTAGTTTGTCAGCACACCTTTCCAAATTCTACATTGTCAAAAACCTTCTGTCTCTCTTCTTTGCTCTGCCGTCAAGCACTGTTGCTTCACTGGCACTCTGCTTTTGATGCACAGGTTCCAAGCAATGTTTAGCCCTTATGTTTTCAGGCAGCCATGGTAGAAGCCTTTCTTGTTCTTCTTGAGAGAGTCCTTGCTTGCATCTTGCTCAGCTGTTGACTTGGATGTGGGTGCCTAGCATGCGCTGATACGTTATTTCATAAAGGAATTAAGTGTTCTTTCTATGGGCATTTGCTAGCATGGCCATCGCTTCACTGAGGTTTTGTCGTACATAGTTGCGCAATTCACCACTTGCACATCAGAAATAGAAAAATATATTAGGTGGGTTCTGGTCAACTAACATCTTTAAGCTACCAGTTTCTGGGTAGTCTCTCCTGCATTGAATTGAATCCTTCTGACATCTCCCTTTGTTTATTTTAAAAAGTGTGTTTGTAGATACCTATAATGCACTGTTATTATACAATTTTTCATTTTATAAGCATGCTATAAAAGGTATACTAATTGATTTTAAATAATCAAGTATTCCAATAAAGTATTCCAAAGACTGTTCTCATTTGTCTCAACTCCTCCTCTACTTGGGTTAAGCAGAGAGTTAGCTACTTAATCATGCTGGATGAATTTAAAAGTTGGTGCGTAATGCTTATATACAAAAAAATTGCTTAAACTTTAGAGTAAGTCTGAATTTTTTAGTATTAAGCCAGATGTTAAATAATTGAAGAAATTCTAGGAAATCATGTTTCATTATGCTAGAAAACAAACAAAGCCTCCATACTATACTTAATGGTTTGAGAAGTAACACTTAATAAATTAGTCAGCTTCGTGGTAGTATTTCAGCAATACACAGTTTCTCACTCAAACGACTCTGTAATGGAGTTGCTCATTCTCTCCTGTGACAATGATGATCCCGAGTATTTCCTGAGGCACTTCACTTTTGGAAAGCTTTGAATGCCTGATGCAACTCACACTAGATGGGTGGTAAGACAGCACAGAGGAAAATACTTCATGCAAGTTATTCTCTGTCTGGCACTGAAGCACAGAAGTGGAAAACTTCCGAGACTAAAATCCTTGATGAAGTACAAACATCTATGGCTGCACTGATGTCATGAGAAAGATGTATTTTTTTTTTTCCCCATGATCTTCTGAAAGCTCATTTCTTGATAGGATACTACTCTGAGAGCTCCTCTTACATCAAAGCAGAAGTATTGTCCAAGTTAACACTACTTTTGGAATCTGACTCTCAGATTCTCCAACAAAAAGTAAAAAAAATAAAATAAAATCACTCCATAACCAAGTTGAAGATTTTGAAGATGTAACCATAATGCTTCATATGCTAATTTCTTCTTTATGTGCATGGAACAGGTGTCTCAAATATTATGGAGCCCAGCCTAAATTTAAACTATCAGCTGAAGTAACTTTTCAGTGTGTCCAGTGATTTGAACAGCCTTTTTCAGTATATGCACTTTAAAGTGTTATGTCACTAAATATTCTGCATTGTTCTTGGGTTTGGTCTTTGAAGTGCGTTGGCATGGTGATTAAGTACCGTCTAGCAAAAAAAATAATCATGAGAATAGAAAGGCTGCAATACTCTAGCTTTGTACCTAGGTCCCTTCCGTTCTTTTCTCATCTTATTGCTGTCCTCCCATCTTACAGGAGGAGGTAGTGGATTTGGATTACTAATGCATTCTTCCAAAACTACTTGGTGTACAAAAATACAGGAGTCAGACACATGTCTTCTAATGGTCTGAAATGAAGGTTGTGCAGCTGGAGGGCATGGCCATATGGCTATTACTCAATTTGATTTTCAGTGATAAAGACAAAGAAATCGTGATGATCTGTGGTGACTACTCACCAGGACAAACCACACCAATATGTACAGGGTGTAGGGTGGTGGGGGTTTTTTTGTTTGTTTGGGGTTGTTTTTTTGTTTTCTGAGCTCACTAATTTCTCACATGACAGAAATAAGGTACTGTGACTGCTTGGTGTTCCACTGCGCTACACTGAGTATAGTTAAATATGAAATAAACCAGGGACCTGGCAGCAATGCAGTATTGGCTTATAATTGTTTATCTTGACGTTTTTTTCCTTTCTACCCTTCCTGTTTTTTCAACACAGTCCTGTTAAATTTAGCATGGGTTGACTCACCTGAAGGAGATTGCTGTTGTTATGGCTATACAATTTGTTCGTGTTCTCTCAAAATCCAGCCATAACTTTCCCAGAATCACGAAGTGGCTGAGGTTGGAAGGGACTTCTGGAGGTTATCTGGTCCAACCCCCTTGCTCCAGCAGGGCCACTTGCTTGATGTTCAGACAGAGCCTCCTGTGTTTGTGCCCACTGCCTCTGGTCTGGTCACTGGGCGTCATTGAAAAGAGCCTAGCTCTGTTCTCTTTGCACTCTCCTTTGAGGTATTTATATACATTGAAATCCCACCTGAGCCTTCTCTTCTCCAGGCTGAACAGTCCCAGCTCTCTCAGCCTTTCCTCACAGAAGAGATATTTTAGTCCCTTCATCATTTTTGTGGCCCTTCGTTGCACCCTCTCCAGTAGATTTATATTCCTCTTGTACTGGGGAGCCCAGAACTGGACACATTACTCCAGGTGTGGCCTCACTAGTGCAGAGGAGAGGGAAGCATCACCTGCTGGCAATACTTTGCCTAATGCAGCCCAGGATACCATTAGCCCTTTGCCACAAGGGCACGTTGCTGGCTCATGTTCATCTTGTTGCCCATCAGGTCCCCCAAGGCCTTCTCTGCAAAGCTGCTTTCAAGCTGGGTGACCCCCAGCATGTACTGGTGTATGGGGCTGTTCCTCTACAGGTGCAAGACTTTGTACTTCACCTTGTTGAACTGCACGAGGCTCCTGTCAGCCCATTTTTCCATCCTATTGAGATCCCTCTGGATGGCAGCACGACCCTCTGGTGTATCAGCCATTCCTCCCGGTTTTGTGTCATGAGCAAACTTGCTGAAGGTGCACTCTGTCCCATCATCCAGATTGTTATTGAAGGTCTTGAACAGGACTGGACCCAGTATCGACCACTGGCATACGCTGCTGGTTACTGGCTTCAGACTAGACTTTGTTCTACTGATCATCACCCTCTGGGTCAGGCGGTTCAGCCAGTTTTCAATCCATCTCACTGTCTGCTCATCCAGACCATGCTTCATCAGCGTCTCTGTGAGGATCTTATGGGAGACAGTGCCCACTGCTCTCCCCTCATCTACCAAGCCAGTCATTTCATCGTGGAAGTTTATCAAGTTGGTTAAGCATGACCTTCCTCTTGGTTAATCCATGCTGTGACTATTCCTGATGACTTTCTTATCCTTCACGTGCCTGGAAATAGTTTCCAGGATTAGCTGCTCCATCACTTTCCCAGGGATCAAGGTGAGGCTGACCAGCCTACAGTTCCCTTGGGTCCTCCTTCCTGCCCTTCTTGAAGATAGGAGTAACATTTGTTTTCTTCTAGTCCTCTGGCGCTTCTCGCAGTTGCCATGATTGTTCAAAGATTATACTGAGTGGCCTCGCAGTGACATCTATCAACTTCCTCAGCACTCATGGGTGCATTCCATCAGGGCCCATGGATTTATGTATGTCCAGTTTGCTTAAGTAGTCCCTGACCTGATCCTCTTCCGCCAAGGGTACATTTCCCTTGCTCCGGACTTTCTTTCTGGTCTCTGGGACCTGGGATTCTTGAAGTTTGGTCTTACTAGTAAAGACTGAGACAAAGAAGGCATTCAGAACCTTAGCCTTTTCCGTGTCCTGTGTAACCAGGTTCCCTGCCTCCTTCAGCACTGGGTCCATATTTTCCCTAGCTTTGCTTTTGTCTCCTGTGTATGTATAGAAGCCTTTCTTGTTGTCTTTGACATCCCTCACTGGATCCAATTCCATGTAGCCTTTGGCTTTCTTAACCATGTTTCTGCACGTTCGAACAGCGTCTCTTTATTCCTTACAGGTTACCTACCCTTGCTTCCACCCTCTGTATGCTTTCTTTTTGTGTTTGAGTTTTGCCAGGATCTCCTTGTTCATCTATGTAGGCTTTTTTCCTGACTTCCTACTTGTTGGGATGGACCGAACATGAGACACAAATATTGAGACAAGCTACCAAGCTGACATCAAATCCTTGAGCCGATTCAGGCACTAAAGCCCATTGCCTAATGCCTTGTTAGTTTTCAGTCCTTGGGGCTGCTCACTTTAGTGTTTGGAGATGTTCAAATGATCATTAGCTTTTTCATGTTGCTTTTAGGTTGTATAAACGTGCTTCTTTAATTTCTCTCTCTCTTCTCTCTCCTCTTTTGTTTCTCATTTTTTCTTTCTTCCCTCTCCATTTGCTGTATCCTGCATATTTGCCAAAAGGCTTCCAACAAAAGCAAAATACAGTCTCCTTTTCCACTCCAGCAATCTACTTCAGAAATTTTCCTAGCTTTGTTACAAAACACAGTTGCCTACACGTCTGCTAATTCAAACACTGTGACATGAATGCTTTCCAAAGACAGAGGCAGACTTTCACCCCATATAGGTGGATGGATGAAAGAAGGGAGGGTTTATACAGTTTAATCTCCAGTATCTCTGGAATATGAACTTGGATTCAACTAAGTACTCCTAAGTACTGCTATGGACCTGACAAGGGACCTGTGTAATTTCCTTCAGTGCTACGTTAGCATGTTGTAACCTTGCAATATTTCTCTTGTAGTTGTATTTTTCCCTCCTCTTGTGTTCATAGTCAGAATGATTCTGCTGGCAGAGGACTCCAAAAAAGTGAGTCACACAGTTTTGATTGTTATGCATCACTAATCATTAATACTCATGATGTTACCTGGCATTATCGATAAATTTCAACCTTTTTTTTTTTTCCCCTGCTCTCCTTTTGTTATCAGATGAACCAAATAATAAAAATGGTTTTAACCAGACTCACTTGAGAAGGAAAGTGCAAACTCCACTTCATTTGTCATTCTGAGCGGAAGAAAGCAAGGGTTTTTTTGTGGAAAAGGCAGTAGCTGTAGCTTGCCATGCTTGTCTTCTCTATCTGCTTCATTTTGCTAAACCTTGCTCCTTCTTCAGTCCAGGTGGAAACAAAAACACCAGGCTGGTGAGCACTTGGGATCTGTGTACTTTAATTGCCTTCTTGAGTTTGGCTGTAGACTGAGACTTTCCGGCCTGTGAGAAGCATTCCCGGTTGTAACTGGTTCTACTTGTTTCTGCTCATTTGAGGTAACACGGAGATATGAAGAAATAATGGGTGGTCATGCTGGCTTTTGAACCATTTGAGCAACTGCTGAGGTCCTTGCATGGTGCTATTAGAGTGGTAAACATTGAAAAAGCACATTCATTTGCAAACAAAGAGGCAACAGTCAGCAGTGTTGCTGTCCAAGATGAGAAATGTTCTTTTAAGTTCTGGCAATAGGAGATACTTGGCAAGAAATATGCATACAGGGCTGAGGCCTAATGACCTGAATGTGCAGGCAGAAATGGGAATGGTATTTCAGCTTGACTGTGAGAAAGGAATGAGAGTGAAGCTGATCTTTTGCTACTTTTGTCAGTCTGATCCCTTGAGCAACAAAGCTTCCAGGCTGATCAATTAACTGCTTGTTCCTCTCTGAAGTCACTTTTCCCCTTTTTTCAGAACACGCTGAAGTGGGTGGCTGCCCGAGTACTCAGGATCTCAGGCACTCAGCAGGGCGGATTCATGCTTTCTCTGCAAATGTATTCGTGATTGTATTTGCCAGGAGGCTTCTGGGCTTTTCTAGGGAACAGCAGGAAGCACTGGGAGGCATTGAAAGCGTAAGTTGCTCTATGCATCTCCTGCTTTCCTCTCAGCATAAGTGAGACATAGAACAGAATATTTTAGTTGGTAGAGACCTACAATGACCATCTAGTCCAACTGCCTGGCCACTTCAGGGTTGACCAAAAGTCAAAGCATGTTCTTAAGGGCATTGTCCAAGTGCTTCTTAAACACTGACAGGTCTGGGGCATCGACCACATCTCTAAGGAAGCCTGTCCAGGGTTTGACCACCCTCTCAGTAGAGAAATGTTTCCTAATGTCCAGTCTGAAACTCCCCTAGATTCATAGAATATCTCAAGTTGGAAGGGACCCATAAGGATCATCAAGTCCAACTCCCTGCTCCTCAGGGACTCCCTGCTCCTCTAGGACTACCTAGAACTAAACCATATGACTAAGAGTGTTGCCCAGACAGTCCTTGAACTCTGATGGGCTTGGTGCTGTGACCACTTCCCCGGGGAGCCTGCTCTCTGACTCAGCTTTGAACCAGTCTCACGTGTCCTGGTCACCGGATCCCAGGGAGAAGAGCTCAGCCCCACCCTCTCTGCTTGACTCACCCCCCCCACCTGTATATTGACCTTCCCAGATTTCCTGGTGCTGCCTTCCCCCCCCCATCTCTGAAGTCCTCTGGGCAATTCGGGGAAAAAATATTTTGTTGCATTTCATCTCTCTGCACTGGACTCTGGTACATCTCAAACGGTGTGAGTCTCTGATGTCTATCCCTTTCTCAGCCACTCCCTTTTCTTTTCTTTTTCCCTCCTATTAGAGCCACTGTTATACAGTCCTACCTGTGCTGGCTGAAAAAGGGCTCACAAGTGTACTCGGGGTGGAAAGCTCAACTGGTGTTGGGGGTTCTCGTCTTGTGCATGGGGCTGCCTCAGTAATGGTAGGGAAGGGGGGCTCTGCTCTGTTTAGAAATGCACGGGGAGCACACCCACCTTCTGACATGTATTTCACATTCCAACCAGCTTGTTTGTAATGATAATAAAATATTTGGGGCTTTAACTGGATTTCTCTCTGGCACTGCTAACTATAAGCTAAGCACTGAATGTCCACCTGTGCTCTCCATCAGGGAAGACAGGTGCATACTTTGGAGGTTCAGCATAGTCGTGGTAACGCTGTCTGCAATCCTTCAGAGATGCAACTGGTTAGACTGTGGCCAATTATAGGGCTGCTTCTTTCATTTATGCATGACAGGGAAACCATGAAATCTAATAGCAAAAACCTCCCTAAAACTTGGTTTATGTGACACTAAGTATGCTGTGTGGTACCTTGTGCAAGTTTTGCCAAACTTAATGCATACATTTCTAAACACAAACAATAAGATGGTTGCGCACAAGAATGCAACCCTCCATGAGTGACACTTTTTCTCTAGACCTTATTTTTGGGTCTATAAAGTGCATGAGTTCGGTTTGCCCACTCTTTACCATGGAAGAGGAGCTGCCTGGGGCGTTCCTACTGTTCAGGTTTTAGGCTGCTTTCCAGGAAGACTGTCAGCTCTGCTTTCTCCTGAATCTGTTTACTGCCTTGCCCGATGATGTAAGTCTGCGTGCCAACCTTAAGACCTGTCTGCCATCTGTCTTATGCAGTTGCAGACACCCACAGTGGCTCCAGCGTCCCTGAGCCCTGCTTCCCTTGTGCAAGGCAGGGCTAAATGAATCACAATGCTTTTCTTAAGGCATGCAAATTTTTTTTCCCTTTGATCTCTGTGACATCTTGGTTCACACCTTCTCTAAAGGAGAGATGCCTTCCAGGGTCGACTGAACCGTTAGAGCGTGTTGAGACAAAATGTCCTGGTTTAGCTTCTTACCCAGTGCAGCTCCTGCTCTTGCAGCAGCTGTGGCCGTGGTGGCAGTGCTCCCCTCCTCTGCAGGGTGTTCCAGTCCCTGGGGCACAGGAACTCCCATTTCCCATCTTGATTAAATATGAGCTTTGTAGAATATAGTACTGCAGCTCCAGCCATTCTTGCTGTTTTTTTTGCACAGGGCTTTTTGTTTCTGGAAGGTTATACTCTGTTATACTAGTAGTAATGAAAGTGCTCATTTTGCAGATGCTATCTGCAGTCCTTTACCACTGGCCTATCAGAAATTGGTCTAACAGTAGGAAAATTGTTTAGTTTGGCAACAGCTGCTATTCTGTGAGTGTCTGAAGGCCCTTATAGCCCAATGCCCTCTCTGTGGCTGTGACCCATATAGACAGCAGGGCGAGCAGAAACTTTGTGACCGAGAAAGCACATAGCAGTAACTCTCCAGATCTTTCCCTGTCCTTCACCTAGAAATAAAGTATTGATCTTTAGATAAGTTTCATGAGAGGAAGCACAATTTTTCCTAGTGTGAAAGTTCAGGCGGGATCTAAGTGCCTTTGTAATTAAGTTGCTGGTGTTCTGCCAACCTGCGGGGTGCAGCACCTCGAGAGGGCAAAACAAGTATGTGCTGTCTGGGCAGTAAAGAGTGACGCTGGCTTTGACATGTTGGGGTAGGAGGGAGATAGGATACTTTCCTCTCTGAAAAGTAAATAGTCTGAATGAAAGCAGTGACGGTGGGATTGTGTTTGCTTTCAGTCTGGGGCAGTCCTGCCACTCAGGGAAGGACAGGTGTTCGTTTTGGAAGCCACGTGTTTTCTCACTCATCTCCTTGCAAAATCTAACCTGCATTTGGCATGCTGCTCCATCGCATTTTATCTCGGTTCAAATACGCTTCGGTATGCTGCTCCAGTGAGCTCATCTCTGTGCAATTACACTCACTGCTTGCATGGAGTATCCAGCTGGCAGAGATATGTTATAAAATTATTTATCTATGGGCTGAGTGCTCTATCTCATCCCAACATCTAGGTATGCTTTGTAAAACATGTAGTGAGTGATGTGCAAGAACACTGGGCTGTAAAGCCAGACCTTCACAGGAAAGGGGTTAGGGTCCATTTCCAGCTTCAAAGCAAACAACTTAACTGGTTTCTGCCTAGGTGAATAAAGTCAGTGGTTTCCTCCTAGCTGTCCAAAGCAGCATTGCCTAGAGACTAAACCAAAACAAAGCTCCTTTCCTCTACTGCCTTCCAACCCCACCCTAAAGGCTTCTGAAAAGTATACAGGCGTGGGCACACATCTGTGCCTGGGATCCCAGACCGCTGCGGGGTGCTCAAGCCTGAGCGCCTGTGACCTGGGGACATTAAAACCAGTTTTGATGCAAAAACTGGTTCTTACCAGCAGAGGTATTTGACATGTAGAATATCTACTACTGTTTCTCAAGACTTGAAGGCCTACTGATGCAGTAAATGCAGCAATAGAAATTGGTGGATTTCTTTTGCCAAGTTTTCTGTTTCTGAGGAACTGTTTGTTTGACTTGGTTTGTTTGTTTAGAAATGTTTTTCCATCCACATACGTTGTGACGCAGTAAGAATTGCTCAAAAGTGAAGCTAAGACACATTGCATGAAGCCTGTCAGCAATAGCCACATTGCCAAAAACGCTAATGAAAGGCACTGGCTTACTGTGTGCGTGCCTGGTGGGTTTTGTGGTTGATCATTCCAGCCAGCCAGAGCATATGCTTGTTAATAGGAGCTCTTCTTAAGGGCTACTTTTTTAAAAAAAGAAAAAAAAAAACCAACAAAAATTTCCCACACAGGGCTTCATCTATAGAGGACTGGTGAAGTGTCACTGGGCTGGAGTAGATTAAGACACTTCCCCCCCCCGCCCCTTCTTTCTTCTTCCTACTCTTGGCTGGATAAAACTGTTCAATAAGAAACACCTTGAAAGGCAGCTGTCTGCCTCATGGTAGGCATGAAAAATTCAACTTTAAATAAATAAAATAATCTGAGGTTAAACAAAACAGATGTGTAGATTTGGGGGTTTTTATTATTAAATTCTTTTGCTTTTTCGTGCTTGAAGTCACTTACTCCTCAGAGCTGAGCTGTGCCCTGCCATGCCAGGACTCCTGATGGTGGCTCACCTTGGCCGGGGAGCCCCAGAGACTCACCTGTCTCCGCAGCCGCTTTCTCTGCCTTTCCAGTCCTTCAGGTTTTGGGCATGCTTCTCGCATGAGCTGGTGCCAGGAGCCCAGGAGACCTTCCTGGGGTGCTGGCTCCCTGCCTTGCCGTGCATAGAAACAGTCAAATTTCCCTGGAAAGGACAGTCATTATCTCGCCAGCCCTGTTGCCTGATTCAGGAATTTTTTCTCCTGATTCTGATAAGAGAATTCAATAATGTATCTCAAATAAAAGAACAACCCTCTGTGCCACAGATAGTGACAGATAGATATGGAAATATGTGCATACATAATGGAAAAAACAAAGGGTTTTAAAAGACCAGGTTTATGATAGGACTTCTGGTACTTTGCTGACACAGAGTTTAATGTCACTGGTGGTTTATCAAATTGATCTGAGCTGGCTAATAAGATTTCCAATGAGGTGGTAAAGATACTTTGTGTTTGTCTTGCGTTAAAAAGCAGCTACAGTGCTTTGGCAATAGTTCAGGTATTTTACACCTTTATCCCTTGACCTCTTTTCAGTTGCTGTGACTGCAGTAGTGATGTATTTTAGAAGTTAGGTAAAATAATAATGGTAAGTCTGACTGATAAAGAGGTGAATCAAGAGGAATAGAATTACCTCGAATCTACAAACTCAGCCTCATAAGAGGGATGACACGTGACAGCACAGATCTCCTGGCGGAAGAAATTAAGAAGGAAATGTTAGCACTTGTCCTCTGTCCATGTTATGGCTGCATTAGTGTTGTTTCTTACTGATGCATTCTTAAAAGTTTCCTGGTTTCAACTGAAAGATGTTTTGTTACCTTTTTCCTCTTTCCAATTTTTTTAATGGCAGACTTTTTTTGGGCAACAGATAAGAAATGGTAGCCTGGCAGTCTATATGTAATCCTGTTCAAAAACAGTAAATATTTTCTGTTGACTTATGACGTCTACTGGGGTGAATGCTGTAAAGAAGTAGACTTTCCAGTCCAGCAAGTGAAAGGAGAAGATCTCTGCATGCTGGAGATGTGAGTTCAAGCACCAAGTCAGCTACAGCCCTGTGTGGCTCTGAGCATGCAACTTCCGTGTCCAAGTTTTCCAACTATAAAATGTCCCCAAGCAGAACTTCTTGAAATCACAGGAAAATAATGTTTTATTACTAAACTGTCGGGACCTGTTTTGGGCAAGTTGGAAGGTCAGCTTAAGTCTCTGTTGATATAATAGCATCTAACTCTACACATCAATTTTCTATGCCAGACTAAAACGGGAGACAGGCTCTTTCCTAACAAAGTACTTGAGTTTGTGATTAATGGTAAGGTCATGAGTAGTTCCCAAGGACTTGCATTTTGCAGCATGGGGCATTGATTTGGATACAGTTTACGCTTATTAGTGGTGCTGATAATGCACAAAGTGTTGGAAGCATTTTTCTTGTGTTGGAAGGTAATAGTACAAATTGACGTGTTGTCACATATGTGTGTCTTGAGAGATGAATGAGACAGAAGCTCCTGGTCTGTGGCCTGTAATTCCCTGGGCTGCCAGATGCTCGGGAGATCACCTCAAGGAACAAGGGGGTTGCCTTTTATGATTCTCACACGGGGACCAGTTTATAATGATTTCATCCCGTGTCATGTGGTGAAGGTCCTAATGCCACATCACACGTTGAGAGGAAGAGTCCCAAGAGCCTAACTTCTGTGGTGTGTGTGCAGGTCCTCTCCCTCTGAACTTGGGCTGTATTCAATTTTTCTTTAGAGCAGTTTCTCTTGCCTTGGAAAAGAGAGAGGTTAGAGAGATTACGCTCATGGGGTAATGTGAACTTTTGTGCATTTTGCTACAAATGTGAAAAGGATTTGCTTTGCAATTTAGAAAAGCAACTAATAAAGTTTCTTTGATGTAGCACAAGGAGCTATTGAGAAAAGCGTTTGGAGTCAGGGTTGTTGAAGTGGAAAAGGGGAATGCATTTTTGAGCGAAAGAGATGTTTCAGCTCTCATGGGTGAAAAAATTTAAATACTGAATTTGACTAAAGGACAGATGGATTCAGACCACTAAGTAGCAACACATGTTCTCTCTCGGGGCTTTCCATCTGTGGTTTACCAGCCATGCCACAATGAAAGCCTTTCGCTTTTCTGTGAAAGTGAGTCCATTTCTTAGAGTCTTCCCACAAAGCTACATCAAGCGGTGCTTTCCTGTACATGTGTTTAAGTTGCTTGGGACATGCAGTTCAAGCGAGCCGTTGTCTTTCATCCAGGGAAACAGAGATGCTGGTGCCCATGTGCAACACTGACCTGTGTCAGTGCAATAAGCCAGTTTCAGTTCTGGAAGCAGGAGGGTGTGCTGTACCTTTGCTCTGCTAAGGGTTGTTAAGTTGGGTGAGAAAAGGATGTATCAGCCAAGGCTTAGTGCTGCTTTCTGGCTTCTGTGTGACTTTCACCAACTTGGTTCAAGGTGTTTTGTTGTGCAAGCCAAAACAGAGCAAAGCTTGTCAAGTGTCTGTGTTGCGTCGGTCTCTCCTCATCTGAGGGCTTTTGACAGGAGCGCTCATATGCCCCGAGGCACGCGGCTGAAAGTAAAACTTCCACTTTGGTTGGGGGCAATGATTTGGAGTGACTTGTCTTTGTGTACTGATAGATTTAGTCAAACATCTAGAAGATTGAATAGATTTTTATTTAAACTATAAACATGGTACGTGATGACAAAAACTCTGTTATTACAAAATTCCCAAATCCTTTGAATGCTAAAAACAACTGCCATCTAGGATTGACTCGCCTCCAAAAATAGCAGGAAACCTAAACCAATTGAAAGCATGGATTTTGCAAGAGTAGACTGTTGCATTTAGATGTATTCAGTACAGGCTGTGAAGTAGCCCAGAAGTAAGAAAATCCAAGCAGTCTAAATTAGCTTAACAACATATCGCGAAGCGACAGCTAGGTCACTTCTTACATCTCTAAACTGTTACAGCTTCTTGCAGTTGCAGAACATAAAGGTGGAAAACTGTTTTTACAAAAGGCTTCTGTCAGTTACAGCAGTGCCAAAGAGGCTGCGCAAAACAACTTCATGTGATAGCGAGGAAACGTCTGCAGGACTTCTTACTGAACCACTAGGAAATGGTTACCCTTCACATCTGCACAGATGTTGCTCACAGTTTTAAGGTGTCTGCAAGCTTCCATGCTTTCTTCAAGCAAATTCCCTTTAGGGTTCACTGACGACTAGATATGGACTCAGACAATATCTAACACCTGGATTAATGGGTGTGAGAGAAGACAGACAAGGAAAGGCTGACGTTTAAAGTAACTTATGGTACCTCTGTAATCTTATCGGACAAATACTGTGAGCTAAATGCCCTAGCTGATAGGGTATGTTACAGTTGTAGACTGGAAGGCAACAGAGGACAAAAGTGGAATTAATAAATAAACCAATATTTCACAGACATCATTCAAGATTAGCAAATATGCAATACATTTTTTTTGACATTAATAGATAAAATGTCTTTACAAAAAACACAACTGTACACAGTTACTTACAATTTAAACAGGAGACAGAAGCTTAATTACGTAGTTGCAGCTTAGCTTTTTTTTTTTTTTAAAACCCCGTTCCCTATCCTATCACCCATTCAAATTGGTGAGTAAGCCTAGATTGCAGCAAGTGAGATCTTAACTGCTCCTTCTCTTAAATGCCACGGAGGCTGAGCCTGTGCAGCCCTCCCACAAGATACCGGTGCAGCAGTGGTGCACAGCTACCCCGCTCGGAGCCTCCTTGCTGCTTTGACAAAAGCCACCTGTGCTACTGCCAAATGGTTCTGGATTCCGTGTGATGGGAGAACAGAACAATAAAATTTATTTTTGCTTGGCTGGCATTTGAAAGCTGATCTTCATATGAAAAATCAATGTCCTATCTCACAGTTGACACTGGAATGCCTCCCCTGTGCAGAGGCAGGACAAACAGGGCTGAGAGTTAATCACAAAAATGGTAGAATTTTAGTCTAGCAACTGGTGCAGGAGAAGGTAGGTGTTTCCAGGGCTCGATTTAAAATCATCATCTCCAGCCCCCGTGACAAGATGGGGAAAACTGCCCCACCTAGGCAAGAGAGCTAGCATAGATTCCTCCTCCTTTCAAAACTTCATACCATCAGCAAAGTTTACTGCTTCGCAATTTTCAACCAGTTGTTCTGGGCTGACTCGGGGCTGAAGCAGCAAGGCACTGGCATAAGGAAACTGCAGTTCTTGGCTTTCTGGACATTCGTGGACTCTGCAAGAGTCTGCACTCTCTTTTGTTTGTTTGTTTTTGATGGAAGGATGAGACAGAAGGAGAGGTTCAGATTAAGAATTTCAATTTAAAATCCTCCCTGGAAGCCAAAGGGGAGTGCATAAATAAAGACCAGTTGAATCAAGCAGAGCTTGACCACAGTTTTTGTTCCATCCTGAAAAGGGTAAGTCTAGGTAACCCGACATTAACATAGCAGAGAGCACTATTTTTAATCGGTTGGATTTCCACAGCCTGTTCTTTCACATAGTATGCACCCGCTTCTGTCAAAAGTGGAAGTCCCCTTTTTCAGTGGAATATTTGGTAAAAAACAAAATGTTGATATTGAATGCATTGAAACAATGCATGTTCCCTTACATTAGCACATTCAGGGCTTAACCCTGTCATAGCAACTCCTGTTTTTGGAGGACTGGGTCAAAATGTCCTACCTCGTTCTGTACAGAATAACATGCAGCTGGTGAAACAAGACAATGAAAGGATGTACTGTAGAGAGATAAAAGTGGAAAAGGTCACAAATCTCACTTTGCAGAGAGTCCTTCAGTTTTTTTTGGTTTTTGGTTTTTAGCTGCTATTCTTCACATTCAGTAGTCATCGCCAGGGTAAGGAGAAGCAGCAAGAACTTCCCATGCTCTTGAAACGCGGTGGCTTCTGCTACTAACAAAGTCCTCGACGGTGATGACAAGAGACTGGGCACTCACCAGCTTTCAGCTCCCTGGCACAGAGTATCCAAGTCCCAGGCTTACCGCTTTCCCCCGTGCCGGAGCTCAAAACACTGACAGACTATCAAAGAGGACTGTCCAAAGTGGTTAGCTGGTGTGGCGACACAACTCTTGTGTGGACACAGACAGTGGCTGGAACAGAAATCCAGCAGATTTTGCTGTCTCTTGTGTTGGAGAAGCTTTTTTTGCCATCTCTCTTGATACACTCTGCAGAAATCTGTCACTTGTATTACAAGCAACGCTGCCACCAAGATAGGGGGTGATGCTTCTCTTGACACATCTCCAGCTGCCCAAATTGTTGGCAGACTTGCGATTTAGACAGATGCTGTAAAAACAAAGCAACACCTTTTTAGAAAAAAAAAAAAAATCCTCCAGAAATAACCATGTCATGGAGTTGTTTTTCCTACATAACTAGTGGAACAAGCTGCAAAGCTATGGAAAAGCTGTATTCATGCTGCTGAGAGAGAATCAGCTGGGGTGAAGCCCTGCCTCGATACCCAAGACACTGGGGGCCCTCTGCCCTTGTGCCACAGCCTGAAAGTGCCTCTCCTTCTGCAAATGCAAAAGGTGCTCTCCTGCTAACACACCTCTCTCTTGCGAAGGGATGTCAGTGTCACCTTTGGTTTGTTTTAAGCTACTTCAGAGAACGAGACGCACAAAACTGATCTGTGGCCAAGGGAAACTAGCTTCCTGAGGCTCATCTATGGGCAGTGAAGGGATCCCTCCAGCGAGCAATTCCAAATTGCTCCAGCTCTGAATTTCTCCTCAGTGGCTAATCCTGCCCCACTGACTGAAATGGGTATCTGGAGAGACTAACCCCACTGGGATGAAGTTACTCTTCTTCGCAACCTGCCTTCCCCATAGTTTCCAAAACTTTTTCTTTGTAACTGCAAAGCTAGCCTCAGTAGGCTCTTTTTTGGTTTTGCAGTATTCAGGATTCCCACCCCTCCTTGAAAGATTCTGACCTTCTTTATAAAAAGTGAAACCCATAGAAACAGAAACACATTTATATCAGTATTGAAAAGCAAAATGCCCTGGCAAGAGTGTCCCTGGGGGTGCAACCTCCACAGTGCCTAACTCCCCATCTACCACGCACAACTCGCTTAAAAATCCAATGATGAATTGAATTAAGCTAGAATTCCTCCAAGACCCCATCTTTTTGCCCCAAGGTAGTACCAGCTATTTCTAAATAATTCCTGACAGATGCTGGTATTCTCTTTTGTTAAGAAAAAAAAAAAACAGAGCAGCAATAAACAAACTTGACAGCCTGCACAAACTCTCTGTCTTGGTCCGCAACTATTATTACTCTTAAAAAGGCCTTTTTTTCTAACATGTATCTTAAATCTCCATTGTTTAAGCCTGTTGTGCCTCAAGTGTTGTGTCCGCTGGGTTAGGACAATAAATAACTTGTCCCATCCTCTTTAAGAAATTCTCTGAAGAGGGTTGTTAATGTGTCCTTAATCAGCCTTGCTATCTCCAGCCTAAACAAACACAACCAATCCTTCATCAGAGATCACATTCCCTAGATAGTTCTACTTTCTCTGGTATTGGTCCAAGTTGCCATCAAATCCGGTCACCCAAAAGACACTGCCTTCCATGCCTTACGTGGCTCTGTTGGCAGAAAATCAGCCCTCAGAGGTGGGATAGCTTCTGATAGCACCAAAGCTGCTGTCCCACCTCTTCTGCCACAAAAGGTATGGAGACATGGCAAGGAAAAGATGGGCTCTGGAAGGCCAATGTGTCTGGTTTGTTTTTAGTAAACAAATCATACCACTGCAACTTTCTATGTAAGACAAATATTTACTCCTATTTATGTCACAGATGTTTTTCTACTTATGGGCTAAGTCCAGAGATCTAATACAACAGGGCCTAGTATAAGTCCAGGAGAAGAAAAAGTTGACCTTAAATGATCTGTTTGTGCTATGTTAATGCAGCTTACAGGAATGGACTGAGAAAATGTATTTTTATCTTAAGGAGAAAATCCATCTTCCTTTCTACGTTATGCTCTACAGGAACCAGTGCGATGCCTGTTGATGTTTAGCAAACACAAGTGTTGTGGATCAGGCTGGGGTTGTGTGATGGGTCTGGAAAATAACTGAGCATTAACCCAGTTTGCACAGCTACCAAAGAAGTTCTAGATTTTTTTTATTTTTTTAAGGGTTATTTTGCTTCTGCTTAATATTATGAATTGTGTACATTCACAGAATCTGCTAGGGCAAACTATGCTTTCACTATTACAGTTTTGGTTGGAACCACAGTATTTTCTGCCTGTTCTGCAGAGACAAGGCAACAGACATTTGCTTCAGTAGAAGCTACCAACTGAGATATAAAATCGGCAGATATTTCATCCTCTCTGTACTCTTGCAAGTCCCCTGTGCTGAGTTTGTTTTTCTAAATCTGTTTTGGATTTTTTTTCCCCTGTTTTTATTTTTCCCCCACTATAAATGATAAATGAATTTGTAAACCAGCTAGCCTGTAATATTGCATTCTGGCTTATTAAAAATATGAACATGTTGAAGGTCTAAAACTGGTTTTGTTTTTTTTTTTCTCTCTCGGGAAGGAGAATGCTTAATACTTTTTAAATTGGGTATATATAAGCTCAGGCTCATAGACATGAGGCATATGATGTTGCTGTATCCCAGCTAGAGACATTGTAGGATATGGTGCTTAAAAAGGCAGGGAACAACCATTTGGTGACGGGCACTGACATGATGTGAAGTGATAAACGGTCAGTATTGTCTATTGTCTTGAAAAATCATCATTTAAAACAGATTTTCCAAGTTTGGCTCTGCCTGGCTTATGGCGTAATCCACCTGTCTTGATGGCAACAGTAGCTGCAGCACAGTTGTAGAACAGGAGGAGAGGGTAGCTTCAGCCCGTACGCTCTGTGTCCCCTATCCATTTGTCGTGTCCTTTGGCCTGAGCTGCTGAAGGAACTTCTGGGAACCGAGGTGCTCAGGCTGCCTTTGGCAACTCTACAGAACTCAAGGAAAGGGCTGAGAGAAGAAGTAGGGCTACCGCTTTACATGCTCAAGTTTGTAATATCCAGCAAGTCTAATCTGAAGGCTTTGTGCTGCACTTGAGTACTGAAGCTATGAAGTTAAGTCACTCTTGACACAAATACAGCAACATATTTTTAATACTTACAGTTGAGTCCTCCTTTGGTTTCATTGGGTTGGACATCTGTTGAAACAAATGCACTGTTTTAAGCATGTAGGATAGATAACTATAGTCTTTTTCCAAATGGGATTAATATTAAGCAACATCCATCGAAGTTGAGGGTTCAATGCGCTACATGCGCTTTGGACAGCAAAATGTAGTCCATACTCTAGTTGCTTACAATCTAGGTCACCATTTTAGGCAGGATAGATTTTGGGCTTGAAGCAACAATCCTGCTCCATGTTTTGGGAAGAAGTCCTGCACCACTTTTGGGTTGTTTCTGAAGGAAGGACATAGCTCCTAGCACAGCTGCTGCAAATACTGGGCAAGATCACTACCCTGCTTTCTCCTGCTCTTTTTTGAAGTGCCTGGGCTTGCTAGCTACAACGAAGAGGGCACGGATGGAAAATGGGGTTTGTTCTTGTCCATAAAATCTGTGGTGTCCCTGCTCCCTTCTCTTAGATGTTAGCTCTTGTATGCTTGCAAAGCGGCTTACAGAAGTACTCTGATACGTCAGCAGACTGAGTCTGGTTCACAAGACGTCTTTTAGAGCTACCTTTTGTTCCCCCTTGCCAAGCATTGAGGAGTCCCTCAAATGTGGCAATACAAAGGTATGCATGTATAACGGGGAGTGACAGTGAGACATGCTTTATTTCTAACTTGTAGAAAGCTGCTTGATCCCAGTGGGATCTTGAACACTAATTTGCCCAGCCAATGACTCTAAAGCTCTCAGGATTGATTTTATCCTCTGATTTCTGCTTTGGATTGTGCTAAGCAAAGCGAGCTACTGACCCCAGTCCTGTTCCATGGAGGAGCATCCCCTCCATCTGTCCAGAAGCAGCCCACAGGCTGGGAAACTACAGTCTGAACAGGCACAAAGTCTGAGTTACTCGCATCCAGCAGTTAACTCCTGTGAGGCTCAGGCACCCGAGCAGAAAACCATAAAGAATAACATGTTCTGGGGCACTACGTGTCCTCCTCAGGGCACCTCCAGGTTTTTAATAACAGCATGATTTCCTGCTGTTGCGTGCAGGCAGCTTACTCGTACATTCTAGCAACATGCTGGATGACATTAAATATTTTGGCGAATGAAAAAGAATTCTTCAGATTTGGTCATGCAAATGAAGGGCCTCATTACCTGCATAGGACACTAGTTTAGCGGACCTCCGTCTCCACAGCCAGCAGGTTAAAACAGCTAGCAGACCCATCAGTATGACAATGGAAACGATGCCAGCTGCTTGAGCACCTTGTCCATTTTTTTCCAGGTTTTTGTGACTTTCTGTGCCAGAACCATCGCTTTGCTTCAGGTGTGTGTCTAGAATAAAATAGAAAAAGGATGTAGTAAGGTATATGTTTTCACGTTTCATACTGGGCAAATATTTGGCCACATTTTACATGCACAAATTGTGAAGGACTAAATATTTGTGCTATTCATATCACTGTGACTCTGGTGTTATTCCTTCTGAGCAAGACATCTCCACATCTTACACTGTCTAATAATACAATGCCAATTTATTCCTCCCTGTCATCCTACTGCATGCATCCCTCTTGCTTCCTTTTTGTTCTTCTTTCCTGCCATCCCTGGGAGGCTGTATGTTTGAGCTTGTACCTAGATTCCATATAGATTTATTTTCAGCTGAGTCTATAATGTAAATCTGATGGTATCCAGAAAAGTGGGTGAAAACCTGTTTCCCTGAAGCTAGTGACTAATTTCTACTGATTGCTGCAAACCGAAGGTTTCAAATCACATCTCTTACTCTTAGGTGTGGCAATGTTTTTAGAAACTGACAAAAAGATAACAAGATGAAGGTCTTTTCCCTCAGAATACAATATAACAAAATGCCATTAGGAAACTAATGACAAGGTCACTTAGTCTTCCTTTAATTTGGGATGACAGCAAGGATATGCTATCATATAAACACACTACTGTGCAACTTTTGCTCATATGCACAATTTTTCTTCCTGGAAATACTTTATATCATTTGGCTGTTTGTGGGGTCAGTGTCATTAAGTCCAGAGTATGTGACTCCTTGGTGTGTTCAGGTAAACTAATTGTGGGTATCCAGCTACAGTTATGCAAACAACCAAACCTTCTTGCACCAGGGTGCAGAAACCTGGGAGAGAAAGTTGTGGCAGGAGGCAGAGCCAGGAACAGCAATGGGACTGAACAGCCACTTCCAGATAAGCTCTCCCACTCTAGATAGCTTCTCTGTTTGGAAATCGTGACATTCCCTATTGCTACTATAGCTACAACTTTTTAATAGCTTTTTTTTCTTTCTTCTTTTTAATAGCTTTCTAGTTTTGTAAAGAGTCGAGTGGTTAAATATTTGTTTTTACTATTAATCACTCATATCAGCAATAAAGAGCTTATTAAACTTGTGCTATTAGGTGTATTGCTCTATTGTGCCAATAGTACCTGTTTGCTATGGGCCTACTTTAAGTAGTGCACTGTGTTAAAATAAAACTAGGCAGAGAAAAAGCAAAAGTGAGTGCTGCAGAGCAGTAGGGTAGGGGTTCAGGAATCGTGGATCTGCTGTACGGTGCCCCCTGAAAAACAGCCTGACTCCCCAAGTCATCATGTTCTGAGAAACCAAAAGGTAGAGCCCAGTGACTGCCTCAGACGCAAGAGCTTCTCAGTGCTGCTCTCCTAACACGCTTGATGGGGTGTTCACTTCAGTGTGGAAGAAGTCAGAGGTAAACACAAAGTCCGTGGCTAAGCATAACTAGCTGGAAACAAAAACGGTGCTCTTCTCGGCACTTTTGGGAACTACTGAATTAACGCGCACCCCTCATTAGTGCGCGTCTACAGGCAGAGACACGCTAGTTGATCTATCTGTTATCTAGAAAACGTGAAATATCGTGAAGGGACTTACAGTTGGCTGACAGATTCTCCTGCAGTATTTTATTTTCTATGGAGCACTCTATTTGCATATTAGAAGTGGCTTTAACCTTCAGCGTGCTAAAAACGCTGTAAGTGCCATCGGCGTGGGGGGTGATCTCCAGCTCTGATGGAGGCAGGCGGCTGTTGTCCGTTTTATTTATCCAATAAACATTGGGCTCTGGGTATCCATTGCCGGACCTGCAGCTGAAAGTCACCTCTTCTCCAGTGCTGTCACTGTTTCTTATCGGTCCACTGAGTATCGGTTGGCTATAACTAGCTGGAGAGCAAGAGAAAAAAAAAAACAACAAACCAGTCGTCGACATGTTGATATGTATTGAAAAGACAACATTTTGACGTGGGTCCTGAAGCAGAAGTTCTAGGTTTCACACGACCCTCATGACTTGAAAGGGAAACACCTGCAGGTGTGGTATGTAAGCCAGAGAGCTGAGAGAATTACTGGAAGGGCAGAAGGCTGAAGCCAAACCCAAAGGAGTTCTTCTGAACTTCTGAAGCTGCTGTCGTGTGGAAGAGCCCTTACATTAATGAAAACCAAGATGGACAAAACCATACACTGGATGAACAGCTGTTATAGGTATTCTCCCAGTTCTAGATTCCCTATCTGTAACATTTAAGTTAAGCAGACTTCATTTCACCAGAGGGCTGAAGTATGTTTCAAAGTTAAGGGCATGCTTAAATGTAATATTGAAACAGCATGAATTTGGAAAAGATAGAATGAGAATTTGGGCAAATATGTGCAAGTGATAGAAGTTCTTACCTGCTAAACTGAGAACCACTTCTGCCTGGTGAATCACCTTGTTATATTCAGTTTTCTGCAGGACTACACATTTGTATGTACGTTCATCGCTCTGGCTGACGTTTAGTAGTAGCAGAGAAAAATTGCCACTTTCCAGTCTATCCCAGAATAACTGAGTCCTGTTTTTGAATTGAATACACTGTTCACTTTCATTGTCTTGACCAGAGATCAGCGCATGTACAACTGAGCACTCTTCTGGATCATCAGCTATTTGCCAATATACCCGTAGATTTTTTAAGGGCAATTTTCTTCCTTGATAAATGCAACTCAGCGTAGCGTTGTCTCCAAGTTTACTGACAATGATCTCCTCCTCCAGTGCAATAGCTACAAGATTAAAAGAGAGAAATAAAGAGAGGTGATGTGGAAAAAATGTCATTCTTTTCAAGTATATTCTACCACATATGGACTCCTGTATTAGTATCTACAACAGGCGGGTGAGTGTGCTCACTTCATAGTCATCTCTACATTCTGACTTGCCAGTGGCTAATTCTCTCTCTGTTTGTCTGTACATTTTCCAAAGGGACCTTTTACAATATAAAGCCTTCTGCTTACTTTTTTTTTTCCTCCAAGGACCAACCAGTCTAAGCGTTCCTGGCCCCATGGATACCCATATATTTCACTTTACCGACTGACTCCAGGGACATATTCAGGTCCTAATGCTTTAATAATCAGGGTTTTTTTAATTAAGAAAAATGCCAGATAACACCAGGTAAATCACAAGAAGTGGAAACACTGATAAGAAGAAGAATGCTACCATTATTTTGCGACCCAAAAAATTAAAAAGGGAAATAAACCCAGTGTTTGTCAAAGTGGGCACGTCATAGCAATCACATTTTATTGCTACCACTGGTGTCACCCTCTCAACAAATATACCCAGCTGGCAAACCAGCATACCCAGATACCTCCAGTGACACATTCATTAGACATTTACAACGTCTTATGGCCACTTGAGGGAGGCCAGCACAATATCTGGTTTTCAAGGCACTTTTCCTGGCCTCCAAACATGAGAAAGGCAACCTCTGCTCCTGGTGAGCAACGAGAAGGCGTGAGCTGGCCGACGTGCGATGCAGCAGGTAGCAGGTCAGCTACTCCGAAAGGGCCAGGGTGGCTCTGGCTGCACCCTCCCTGCTGAGAGGGACGCATCACCTCTCCTCCACCCCAGCAGCCGAAATCTCTCCAGTGCAACTGGTTGCTGAGAACAAAGCAACGTGCAGGGTGTAAATGTGAGAATGGGGGGTGGCAGGGGGTCAGGCATCCAGCTGGATGGGAGAGATTACAGATGGGCAAAGGGATTATACAGGTAGGTGAATTAAAGAAAGAAAGATGACAGGAGTGAGGGTTTGGAAATGTGGAAATGCCTGGTGAGGCGAGAGGGAGGCCGTGATGTTAAAGGGGGATGGACATGTCTTTGTCTCAGAAATAGCTCATCTACACGTCCGAGTCGGGCACCTTGGCTTAAAAATACCGCTGAAGCAAACGCGGTACTTGCGGGGAGGAAGGCAGTATGTTCTCCAGGGCCTTATCCTCTGCTGGGTGAGGCAAGAAGTAACGGGCTTGAACCGCAACAAGGATGCTGCAGCTCAGATTTTGGGAAACCCCTTGTAGCAGCAGGAAAAGTGAAGCTCTGGAAAGCACTGCTGGGGAAGATGTGGGCACCTCCATCACTGGTGCTATTTAGGAACAGGCCAGCCAGCATCTAGTGAATCTGAATATGGTACAGTTTGTCCTGATTTTGGGGCTGGGGACTTTCCTTGATGACTTTGTTGCGGTTCGTTGCAGTGATTAAGCAAGAACAGAGGAGACAACTTTGAAAACATTTAAATATCACCAAGTGATGTCCTTTAACCTTACCTTTGTTTTGAAAGGGATTTTTGAAACTGTAATAAAAGACTTACTAATATTAGGTACTTGATACAGTAATGTATAATTCTAGTATAACGTGACTTTATCCAGTCACGTTAGATCTGCTTATCAGCAGCCCTTATTACTTCACGTCTAAGGCCTTTTGTTGGCAGAGATAAATACGCAGGGATGTCTGTAAAGCAACCAGGGCAATCTAAGCAAGAGGTACTTTGCTATTCTCTGTACTGAAACTGATAGAAACTGATTTTTTCTTCTTTCCCTGATGCATGTCACACTGAGGAATTCTTAAGCGTCTTGCTGAAAACACACAATGTTTATATTGTAGGTATTAAAAATACTCTGTGTATTTGGCCAAACACATTAAGGGAGGGCAGCTTCACTTTTAATTGAAGTGTTCTGAACTTACCAACTCTCAGGATATGATGAAGCAGAAAGAGAAATCCATAGCTAAAATAAAAAAGCAAACAAGAGTGTTACATGATAGACTTTAGCACCTCTGTTGTTTGCACAAACAATAAACCTAATATTGATTGTTTCAGTATAGTAGCAGAAGTAAGTAAATTAGGTACTGCTACTACGTAATGTCCCATTAAGTATTTGCATTTTTGGCAGCTGCAAAACTTCTGTTCAAACGACATAACTCTGTGGGTGGGTGGCCAAGGCCATGAATAGCAGTAAAACGCACTAATATTGGAATCAGAGCAGAGGGCATGAAGCTGGTGTTATGCCTGTCTTTCTTGTGAAAAACAAACCGTATAGGCTTACTGCACAAATAGGCCCTGGAGGATAGCTGGGAAGGATCATGGCTGCACAGGTCTAAATCCAGGTCAAGCCCTGCATCCCACTGTTTTGCTGGAACTCAATGACTTTCTGGTTTTATCTGGTTAAAGGAGGGCAAGCAGCTGACCATGCTGCCCACTGGTTTGTGCACTCAGTAAAAATGTGTAAACAGGAAATGTGCTGATAGCAGGGAGCTGTGCAAAGGTTTTGCTGGAAAGACTTTGGAGTGTTTGATTATTCCGGAGGAGTAAATCTGTGCAGGAGTTTCCCAAGGGAGTTACACCTGCTGGATGCTATAGGAAAACCCTTTTTAACTTATCTGTAAAGTCTGGGTGATTTAACTCTCACCCCATATGGCTTTAAGAAAGATAAATGTGCGGCACTTTCCTAAGAGTTACTTTAGAACAGCCTTTCGCCACCACGCCTAGCTATATATTGTGCTCTCCTTCCTCCAGACTGCTGTGGGAAAGGAAGACACTGGAGAGGTTTTGGGATGGGAGTGGCGTGGCTGCAGTTGCCCACCTTGATATTGCCCCGAGTGCAATGAGGTTGCAAAATTGAGCTAATGGGCAGAGGGCCACAAGACCTGCCCATCCCCAGTTTCCCCAGTTTGCTTTTGTAAGCAAGCGGGACCGTGAAGCCACACTGCCCGGGTGCAGCTGGTTCCCTTCCCCAGTTGTTCTAAACCCTCAGCTAGGTCCAACATTGAGCCAAGGGCTGGGGCAATGGGGACAGCTGCCCCCAGCAGCCCATATCCACCCAGGAGCGAGCTCCAGGTTCTCCTACCTAGACTGCTCACCTTTCAAACCAACCTTGCCCTGCCTGACCCTCCTCCCTCCAAGTCCTAACCCAAGCCTAATCCCCCAGCAGCCATTTCTCAACTCGCTTCCCCCCGCCATCAGCTGTGCTTTACACCATCCCCTCTCTCTTCCAGGCCTCCTGCCCTTTCCCCACGCCTCCTGCCCTTTCCCCACAGCTCCTGCCCCTTTGTCCAGCCGAGCATCCGGATTCATTTGCCACCTCCCAGGCACAGCATCGCTTCTGCCCAACTTCACTCCTACCAGCTGCCTGGACACAGCTTGGGTCTCCTCTGCTGTGGAGGAGGGTCTCTAATACCTACCAGCCCCCAAGAAAATTATGATCTTCCGAAACCTATTTGGCTTGGATAGAGAAAGCAAAGGACATTCCTGACACAAAATCTACCTCCACTTGAAGCCCCACCTCCAGTGAATGAGATGGGGAAAGTTTAGGGAAGAGTCAGTCTGAATTGTATTATTTTTATAGGAAGAAAATACTTTCTTTTCCTTTTCTGTGTCCTTTACAATGGCTTCATAGATGAGGTTTCAAAAATTTAAGCGGAAGCCCAGTGTGGAACGTTTCTGCTCTAATACTTATTTTACTAAATCTGCAACCAGCCCTAAAGTAAGCCTCCCAAGTAAGTGTACCTAAACACTCCAGGGAGGCAGCTCTGCTCTGCTCTGTTCTGTCTCTGGCAGTGACTTTTGGTGGCTTTTGCATGTGGTCTTGTATTCTTGTATTGTATTTCTGTTGTATTTTTATACTGTGCAGGAGCCATCACTTTTGTGCCAGGCTGGTAGAGGTCGGTCTTGACAAGCTCACCTTAATGTAGTTCTTAATCCTGTGGCTGTGTTTGTTTTGTTGTTCCCTGGCCAAGTTAGAAACTAGGGATGGAGCAAGTCATTTGAATTAAATGGAGAACAACAATTGACTGATCTTTATGGGACTCTTTAGGGAATTTCCTGTGGAAGGTATTGGCTGATGCCAACAAACATTTAGATAGTCAGCCAGAACTGACTCTCTAATGTATGTATATACAAAGCAGGTCTTGATTTCTTATTTTAATAAATGATGTCACAGTCAAGGCTGGACAGATATAGAAATGCTCATCCGCTTATTTGGAGAAGGTTGCAGCTGTGGTAGTGTGAGGGCAGTGTCAACCCACCACATTCCCCTAGAATAGCTTTAATGCCAAGATCCTGTTGGAAAAAGGGAGAAACGCTCTCGCCCGCAGAGAAACCTCCCCTTTGCGCCACTCAGCTCCTGTGTCCATCACATTGGCAGTGAGCTCCACTAAGCCAGGTGTAGCTGCATTAGTTTCCTTTTTTTTCTTTTTTAAATATTTTAATTTTTTTTTTCTTTTTCAATTCTTTCCCACACCTTCCCCTTCTATACGTTTTTAAAATGTCATGTGAAATGGGAGAAAGTCGCACTTCCTCTTTCATACGTTCTTGTTTGGTGAGATTATTCTTCCTACCAGCATCTCAACTTTTTCATGCACTATTTATTTTGCACTCACGGGATGTTGCTGTTCTGGCACAAACTAGCCAGACAAAAAGACGTCCTGATGCTTGCAATAACTTTGGGGTTTTTGCTCCACTGCTAGGATTTGCTTTATCACCTAACCTTGTAGCGACATCACTCTTCTCGCTTCGGCAGGTGCCCTAAATAGGTTATCTGTGAAGCTTTTCTAACAGCCATGGTAAGGCAACACTAAGCTGGGCAATAAAAACCGGTGCGCCTGCTTGCCATCTCCCATTGACATTCGGACCAAAAGACTCCTTAAAATGCCAATTAGTTCCCCGCAGCCTTCAACGGGGTAGATCACAAATTACAGACAGGCGGGGCCGCTGCGTGGGCTGACCCGCTATGCCAGGGGCACCCTGGCCGCGGAGGGGGCCTTGCGAAACCCGCCTCCCCCGTCTCGGTTCTCCCGCGGCTTCGGGCGCCCGTGAGAACTCCCCGGCCGGGAGAGCCGCCGGCCCCGGGCCTCAGAGGCAGCACCGTGCCGGCAGGCAGCCGGTACCCGCAGCCGGGCACGTTTAGCGCCGCAACCCGCTGTCCCGGGGCCGGGAGGGGACCCCGTGCGGCGCCTCGCCCCGGTCTTCATTTAAGAAGCCCACCCTCCACCAGAACGTTTCCTGCCCGCTACGTTGTAACGAAACTCAGATTTTTCTAAACGGGGTATGCATCTCTCTGTCCCCGAGCAAGCAACCCGCCAGCGCCCCGGCAAACAGCCCGCTTGTGCCCCCCCCGCCGAGCCCCAGCGACCCGCGGGAGAGCCGGCAGCCCCGCCGCCCCGGGCGGCCACTCACCCTCGCGGCTCCATCGCAGGAGGCGGGTGGCTAGCCGAGCCGTTCTGTGCCGAGCCGTTCTGTGCCGAGCCGAGCCGCCGGCTGCCCGGTTTAGGCCATTCCCCTTTCCCTCCCACGCCTCCTCCCGCCGGGGATTTCCGCCTTCCGTGCGCCGGAGCGCGGCCAGCTCTGCTACCGGGGCGTCGTGCAAACCGGGACCCCTTGCGACCCGCACCCGGACCGCCGGCAAAACCCTCCTCCGGGCTTGAGCACCGGCCCCGAGTCCTGCTTCGGCCCTGCACGCCGGGCGCTGCGGTTCGAGAGAGCCCGGCCCCGTCCCGGCGGTGTGGAGGGTCTCAGGCACTCGCCTGTTCCACTGACCCCTTTCCAAAGCCGTCGCCCTCGGCGGGGAGGCTACCTGTACCCCGTCAGGCCGGGCGCCCCTCACCGCCGGCTCTGGGCGCTGCTGGGGAGGACCCGAGGAGCCAGGGCCGGGCACCGGGTTTTGTGATAGCACGGTGAGAGCAGCATCTTCTCCTCCCCGTGAGGCGGTGGAGACCGGTCCCACGGCCCCGCTCGGGGGATGCAGCGTACCGCAACCCGGCTGCGTGCGTGGGTGTTTGCAAAGCCTGCCGGGGAACCGGGGGGTCTGCTCTTGACTTTTGTTTCAAAATACATTTCAAAAGACATTAGGCTTACGATTGCATAATTAGTTAATAACCCTAAACAACATTTGATATGGTGTGTGACCACGCCTGAAGACAAAGATAAAAATTGTGACAGAATCATGTTGATAAGGGGTGTTGGAGCTGCAGTCAGCTATCTGAAAGCTGTAGTTGGCATTCACCAGCAGTTTTGTTTCTGGCTCCACATCAGTGGCTGTGTTTGGTTTGTTCACTGTCAGGCACCTCAACCCAGCTGGGACTCCTTCGCACACGTGAACGTTTGTGACACACACCACAAAGCTGTCAGGGCCATGCTGCAGACAAACACCACAGTGGCAGTTGTTAAAAAAGATTGCCACGTTAGTGTTTTATTTGGTCTTGGTTCTGAATCACCCTGGGAATGCCAATTACCTTGTCCATGATGAACAAGAAACTCCAGGGTTGTGCAAGACCTGCAGGCCCCAACACTGCTTCCACTGCCAACCAGCAGCAAGAAGGGCAGCTCTCAGTTTTAGTCTTCAAGCCAACGTTACTTCAGCCTCTCTGTTTATCACTAATAAGCTGCAAATCAATGATTGGCTTGGGAGGGCAGACTTCAATTTACACTAGATATAAAGGAAAACAAACATTCCTGTGGAATTATGGTTGAATCAGGACATGTTGGCAGCAGCCAATTCACATCTTTCTCTGAAATATTTCCTTACAGAGTGTCCTTCTTTGGGAACTACTCTTGATATTATAGGTGCTGTTTTGATAACAGACAATTGGTGAACATGTATACACATGGAATCGGTTCGTTCTGGCTAAAAGCTTCCTGACTTTAAATGCTTGTGGCTTAACTTTAGAGGTGAATTTTTAGAGTTCTGATTATAAATTTGTTCTTTCTAAAATGCATCGTTTGAATGCACTCTTCTGATGTTCTTTGCAATGGTTTCTATCATGCTCTTTTCATACATGATGAATAAGAACAGTCTGTTACTACACATGCATATCGGTTTTGGTGGAAGGGAATTTCAGAATCAATTAAGAAAGGCAAACCTGTTTCCATAGCCAGGAGACTCTTTGGGATTTGTAAAGGTCAGGTGCAAACATCTTCTCTGCCTGCACCAGGCTTTTGAATCTGCATTGCCTGAAATCCCCGATGAGTTTTTAATCTACAAGGCAACTTTGTCTTCTATTTCCCTTCCAAATGGTGTTTCATTAAGGCCCAGCCTTAGGAAGGTCTTAAGTTGCTCCTACCTGCAGAAATTCCCCAGAGGGCTTGAAATAAAAGGATATTCTTCTGCCAGTGACACCATCCCCATGGCACACACTGAACAACCCTGTGATTAATAGAAGCAGGCTCTTGCTGCCGAATCCCTGCCATTAAATAAAATATGTTCCTTGGAGACTGCTCCCTGTTTCTTTCTACACAACCAAAAAAGGAGAAGCAGCTGCAGTGGAGGATCATTGCAGCTCAAGTGCTTCCTTCTATTTACGTTGAACAGCAATATACTTTTATTCTTTTAGATATGGTTTTGTTACTATTTCACTAGCAATGAGTCAGGATATTTGGCTTAGGGTCAAAATACAGACCGCAGTTATGTGATCTTCCCCCTACAAGTATCACATCAAAGATAGCACAAATGATAACAGGCAAGGATGTTTGAAAAGGCTGTGTGAAAAGTTTTCATCAAAGACGTGGCTCCTCATCCCTGCTACCTATAGAAAAAATCAGGTAGGAAAGGACCACCGAAGGTTATCTGGTATAACCTCCACCTCACAGAAGGGCCAACTTCAAGGTTATATGTCAAACCTACTAAGAAGATGTGATTCAAAGTTATTACTGCTGCTTCTGCATGGCTCTGAAAGTTACGATAGGACTTCCTTTTATCAGAGAATACTGTGAATTTTTATCAGCAGTTGTCTTCATTGTCCAAGGTCTAGTAATGTATATTTATTTGTTTTCTTTTGTTAAAAAGCTACAAAACAGGGATAGTCACAAGGCAAATCACATGCAAAACTGTCTGATCGGGCTTCTAAAATTACCATGCTTATGATGGATCTTAGCTTCAGAAAATCGAGATGTTTGAGGTTGTTAAAGTGCAAAATCCATTCCAGTTGTAGTACCTAGGTGCAATCTTAGGTAGCTGCTGCACTCTCCATTTGAGACATAGAAGTGTCTCAAAGATGATCCATTTGGTCCCTCCTCCCCTGCGCATGTGTGTACATCTGTGTGTCTCACTGTGAGAGAGAGGGAGGGACAGCTGAGCACCTAAAGTAGAGAATTTGTAAAAAAATCTTATTGTTGCCAGTTATTTTGTCCTCTCTTAGGTGTGTCTGCACCACTTGATGCAATTAAATTAAGGTATTTAAGGCTGTCAGAAGAAGAAACTAACTCCTATGGCTTGTGCATGGCAAGTATGTTGCCTATGGACATTGAAACTAGAAACATTGGGAAGAATTGGAAAAAAAAATGAGGAGGAAAACAGTATTCTAATTTTTCCAGTCTGTGAGGCAGAGGAGTGATCTACACAGCAGAGACCTAGAGAGCTGATTGTTTGCAAACGGGTATCATGCAAAGAGAACAGGTATATCTGCAAAACACACATCTTCAATGGCAAGCTCATTAATGCAATTATTGAGAATTCAGAGACTGACTAGACTTTGTGAAACGAGACATACCTCTCTATACAGATACAGAAGGAAAGAAAATCTCAGACAAATTGAACACCTTTGGCGACAACTGAAAAATGGGTGACTGTATGTGATGTGGAGGACTTGAACCATTTTGGAGAAGGACAGCCATGAAAGAAATGCACATAAAATTAGCAGCGGAGGATAACTGAATGCTGAAAAGTTTTTCGGGTGGCTAAAGTATGTCACCCATTTGAAAAGCAGGTTCCTGTGTCATTAGCAGCAGGCACGCTGACGAGATGGCAAAACCAAAAGAGAGGTACGATCACTGGTTGGTTGCCTGCACTGAACCTCTCCCCATTGTGCACAAACATGCCAAGACAAAACAGGAGGCAGTGAGATAACATCCAAACTTAAGAGACAAGTATGTGATGAAGCTATAGCAAGTTTGCAGCAGACAATGGAGACACAGTTAAAGAAAACACACTAAAAAGGAGTACCTAGAGTAGGGACTACTCAAACATTCACATACCACGTTTTAAACAGGTACATTGTCTAGATGAGCAAAACGATCCAGCTCGTACACTGCATGCAGCTGGAGAGTAACTTTAACTAGAAAAACCTTGAAGTGGTATTATGTACACTAGATTTGGGGGGGCTTACCCCAGAATACAAAAAAATAAAAATCAGCAGGTATTTTCACAGGACCAGAAGAAGTACTTGGAAAACCAACAACTGACCTCAAGCCTAACTGGTCTTCATCTTCAGTCAGAAACAATAGGTAGTACCCTGCTATTAACAGCAACAACCTCACTGACATTAGTTGGACAATATTCATTCACTATAAGGGGAGAAATCAGTGCTAAATTCAGGTACCATAGAAGCGTCAGAGTTTACAAGACCATGGAATATATGTTTTCAGCAAATAAATTCTGGGATAGAAAGTTTTAAAATCATCATATTAAAATTTTAAATGGTAGAAGACTATGTAAAAAATAGCTAGCATGTATTTCCTAATGTTTTTAGTGCACAGTTTCTATACCAAAAATGTAATCAAACTCTCCATGACTGCAGTGTTGCTAGTACCGGAGAAGATTGCCAAGAAAAGGGTCACAAGCAGGGAAGCACTCTGGCGCATCACATATCAGAGTGTAATTAAAAGGGTGGAAAATACCTGCAAATGAGATTGCAGTGGAAGAAAAAAAAAAAAAAGCAAATTCTGATCATCGATCTTCAACATAAAGCAACCCAGTGAAAGTACTACAGCTTACCCAGCGTGGGTTAGGGTGCTTATATGTTCTCTGTCATGTTTCGCTGTTGCACTAAACACCTAAACTAACACTTAACTAAACAACTGCAAAGCAATTTGTTTGCCTTTTGTTATGTCACCTGAACAGGAGATATAGCAGAAGAAGGAACAGAAAGTAACAGTAATAGTAATAGTAATAGCCAGAACCAGGACAAATAGAAAGACTAAAAGGAGTCACAGAGCAAGTAAGCTAATCTGGTATTAGAAAAAGGAGGCAAAAGGCATAAGCCAAATAATGTAAAGTGGTAGAGCAATCAAAAATAGCCCTGCAAAATGGACTCAGCACTGTCCTAAAGATCATAATCCTTCTTTCTTCTTGGAAAACATTAACTAGTAATGCTTCAAGCTGCAGATCACTGCTGCTGTAGAAGAGTGGTCCATATTGAGCATACTGATGCTGGATGAGAAAAATCATACTCAAATGGAATAGGGATCATGTCGCGCTCTTGTTCTTCCATCAGTAAATGTATGGCTGTGCTGTGACATTTGAAACACACCAAATCCTTATGGAATGGTCTCCACAAATCTCTGGCTTTTGGACTGTGGAGATTTCAGTGTGCATGACACTGAATCTAGTAAAGTATGACTTGCAACTGAGAAAAAGGTCAAGAGAGAAATCACAGTAGCTCTGGCTGCTTGTGCAATTTTATGTATGGGTAAAGAGCAAAAGAAGGTCTGAGGTGTGAACAATTTTCCACACTTTTCCAATGCTTTTTCTCTGTCTACAGAGAAGCTAGCAGAAGTAGCAAGCAGAAGAGAGACATTGCATCTTAAAAATAGAGGATGAGGGGAAGACAGTTTGCACAAAAGCAAATAGTTTCCTTGACCAGTGGAGGCATCTGGAGTAAACCAGCCAAGCTGACTGCTGAGAACAGACGGATGATGAAATGAGGGAAAAGATGTGATTCTAAATGAAATGTTTCATGATTATGAGAAGACCTTTTGAGATGGTGAACTTGGCCTGATACTATGGAAAAGAACTGCCAAGAAATACACTTGATGGAAGTGAATGAACTATGAGAAAACAATTGTCTGTCTGTCTGCTCTCTATGCCTCGCATTTTGTTGTCGCACTAGGCACTCAGGGCATTGGCCAAAAAGATTACTTTTAACACCCGAATTTCAAGACTGCCCCATGCAAAAGAGGACACTTGCAGCACTGTAAAATACCAGTTTCAGGCAAGATGTGCTCTGTGTGCATGGCAGCAGTGGCAACCGATTTATTTATACCCAGAGAAGGAAAGGACTGTGATATATTTAATTATGTTGTTAGAAGGAGCGCTGCTGTTCAGAGTTCTTAGTCATGCATAATAAGATAATTGATTTTCTGTTGTTTTAAGAAAGCCAAGGGAATAACTTGGCAATACTTCTACTTGCTCACTCTGTGTGTGGGTGTGTTGAAAAAAAAAAAAGTATTGAGAACAGTATGTAATTGCTGAAAATGTCTCTTGAGCCTCTCCTGCTTAGTGCACATTGTCCTGTGTGGATCTCCTGTGTTGTGAGTGATCCCAAGCAAAAGAGTGCTCTTGCGAGCTGAATTGCCCCCTGCTCCTTTACTCAGCTGCATTTCTGCCAGATACGCTTTTGCTCTGATCACAAGTGGCCAAAGCTCGTGTGCTAAGGACACCGGATAATGTACCAAAGAAACTCTTGTGGAAATGGAGTTCACTGGTTTTGGAGTGTGAAATGCCTTCTGGAGAAGGATTATTTTCTTTTGACCAGGTTTAATACATTAAGAATGACAAAAGAGTGGGCACAGCTGAAGAACAACCTCAGAATAAAGTCGGATGCAGATGCCTTTAGCTAAGGAAGAGGAGGGGCAGGTTTGTCTGACACCATCCAGCTGAAGTTTTCCTTCTCCAAAAGGAAGACGTTGGTTTCTAGGACAACTTTTTCAGCATGCCGTTTCTTATTCCATGTAACACACAGCAATTAAAAAAAATCCATCTGAGCAATTAAAAAAAATCCATCACAGCTAAGCCTGGATCCCAATGACTGGCAAACTCTCCACAGAGAATATGAAGAGGGAGTTGATGATGTATAAAGCAACTGATCTCTTGTTATAACTAAAACATGAAGGTATATAGGACCACCAAAACTAATTTGAAACCTCAGCCTTCCCAAACTGTAATAAGATTAGATTCATACAGTGTCAAACAATTAAGATCTGTCTTTGTTTCTGATCATGATCTTCTGGGAAGAGAGCTAATGAAATGTTCAGATAAAATGTTCAGATAAAATGCTTAAGAGCCATCTTGGCAATAGCTGAACAGGTGAGACATTTTCAGATGCAAATATACTTATGTAAAGGCTCAAGACTAAAATTTACTCTAAGGACATAAGTATAAAATGCAGTACAGGTATTTGCTGGACAAATTAAAGACTTTGGTTTTATATCACTGGACATCAAGAATTTTAAGAAGTAGATTAAAAGAGAAAGTATTGTCGGTCATTTTATAGATCTAATTGTAACTTGCTTATGTTTTTGATTATGTCAATATTACATTGTTAACGTGAATGAGCTCTGATTTGAGGTACTGAAAACATATTAAGCATGGGTTTGGAAATTGATATAGTGTTCCAAACTGACAGTCTAAATGCACCATATAGAAAGCTATTTTAAGAACAACAGTAAAAAATATTCTTAATATTACAATAGAAAGCAAACATGCATCTGTCCTGCTATAAGCCATTGCTATGAACTAAAGAATCTAGCAACTTTTGAAAAAGAATCTCTGATATGAAAATATTCCTCCCTGAAGAAAAACACTACAGTATTTCTGGATACATTAGTGTCCAGACCAAGACAATGCCCATCATGTACCTAAAATAACATTTTAATGTTGTCTTTGGAATTAGAAGTTAGAAAATTTAGAAAAAGGTTTATTTCTCCTCATAACACAGTTAAATAGGAAACTGTGTAACACAACAGGATGTGATACGGGTGCCAAGTAGTGAGGAACAGGAACTGAAATCTGTATGTCTTATATTGTATAAAATGTTGCTACTACTAGAAGCAGATTTGATGAGAACTGTAGTTCCATTTTATTGTAAAAAGCTGTTCTGGCCCTCAAATGACTCAAAAAATTCCCTCGGATACCACTTGCAGTGCAGAGTGTGACTGCAGCGTAGAGTGGCATATGGGCTTTTGAAAATGTGGTTGTAGGACAGATGAGCAGTTTGGCTGAATTCCCCTAAAAGTCCAGTCTTTTAGGAGACGTAGTGGTCAGGATATTAAGACTGATTCCATAATTGGTATAATACACTGAATAGTGTTACAATTAGAGGCATGTCATTAGCTGTCAGTCTTCTAATGAATACAGGTGGGGATCTGCCTGCGAATAGTGTCTGGCTTTGTGCATGCTGTCATGCCATGAAATGCAGCCGTGGTTGTGCAGCACTCTTTCTTCTGGTCGCACCAGGGCAGGGCTTGCCTGAGAAAGTAAGCAAGAGGCAATACTGCACCAACTGCATCATCATCAGCTCTCCAATGTCTTCCTTTGGCCCCCAGTGCTGAACTTTCTTGTGTCATTGTTTGCATGTACGCAATATTTTGTAACATTTTAATTCTAGTTCTCCTTCTTTTTTTCTTGCACTTGCCTCTAGCTAATATTACCATATGGTCTCTTTGTCCTTTTCCCATCACTGATGTTGGTATGATGTAATGAGGGCAAGCTTTGGTGGAGCAATGTACGCTGCTGTACCAGTTACAGATCAGATTGAGAGAAGTGACTTTTTATTTCTCACTTTTGCAAGCTTATCAATTGCAACTTTATTTTTCCTTTTGAGGACATCTGATGTATCTCTTAGTAGTGGAAGTTTAGTAGGAAAAAATGAGAGAGAAAGCAAGAATGAAAAAGAGAGAGATTTGAAAATGAAGATCTACATCACAGAGAGCTGGTAAGTGCTCCCGTGACGGGTCATGACAATAACGTGATCTTTGTCTAGACAAATGCCAGATACAATTAATCTTGACTTTCATTTCTGAAGGAGCAATTTTGAGGACTCTGCTCTTTTTTATTAAAAGAAGTCATGATCTGCCATGATTTGATGATATTTAAGATGAGTTTTTGTTTTTAATGACACAGACGTAACTTTTCCTGGGGTAAAGCAGGATGTGAACTGCAAGGTGTCAGCTGCTCTGTGGACACTGCCCATTCTCATGCTACTTCCCTGAAATCCTCCAGAAAGCAGTGAAAAGGAGATGAGCTTTGCCACATGACAACACACTCCCAGGCGATTCTTGCCAAGCAGCTAGTGCACCACAAGTTCATAGGTCACCTTTCCCCAGAGTAACTTTCTCATTTGCCCAAACCGTAGGGGAGCAGTTGCTCCGGAACCCAGGGCTGCGGACTGAGCAGGGACAGGCAAGGGAGCAAGGGCATGGACTTCTGCAGGGGCCTGCACTCTCTAAAAGCTCTTGGAGCCAACATGAGCCATCAGGGGGCTACCACGGCCACCTGCAGGTATAAGCAGCTCTGAGCCTGGAGGCTCTGTCCAAACCTGGTCATGATTTGTACTAGAGCTGGATTCCAGAGGAGATGGGGACTCCAGTGTTTTGGGCAACAGAGGAACATGGGGTACAAGTTCGCCAGTACTAAGAGGCGAAGAGCTGACGCACTAACACTTGGGTGGTCATGCTGCACAGCCAGCATTGCAAAGCAAATATTGATCCCTGACTTTGTGACAGTTGAGAGGACCCTGTTCAGGAGAGTGCTGGCTACAGTCCCCTCTGCTCTGCTGTCTGGCTCTAGCCCTTCAGCTTCCCCGGGCATCAGCACTTCTGGGACCTGACGTAACCACAGCTCCTGGGCCAGTTGGTTTCAGGAACAAAACTCCTTTTGCTGCAAAGAACAAAGAAAAACCCCTGAATTTGCTTTCTGAATGCACTGCACTAGAATGATAAGAGAGCTGGCTGGCCCCCAAGGCTGACATACTTCCCTGTCACCTCCACCCAGGCTCCCTTCAGACACTGTCATTCTGGTCCCAAAGGCAGAGGCAGAGGCAACAGCAGCTGGGGAACTCTGGCATGTTTGCCCACATGGGTACCCTACTCATCCCCTGTCTTGTTAGGGATCTGTATTTGACATGGTGACTTTGCAGAGGCCAAAAGGACCATTAAACCTGCTATTTTGACTCCTGTAAGCCACCAGAGTCAAAGGGCCCTGAGCTCTCCAGTGAATGCTTGGCTCGAGCATTGCCTGACCTCCAGGTTTAACCTACAACCTCCAGGAGAAGCAGGTCCACATGGTGTGTTATGTTAGTGGGTGGCTCATTCCAAGAGCTCATCGTTCTTACTCTTAACAACTTCTTCCTCACTCTCCCTTGGCAGTGGCCTTGGATTTTGTTCCAGTCTTTGGCTTCCCTTCTCATTTCTGTGCCGAAGAGCCTTGTTAGACTGGATACTTCCTCTCTATTCTCCCTCAGCCAGCCATTTGATAGCCTTTGTGCCACAGCATTGCTCTGAGGTACGTTTCTGTTACTTGTGAACATTGACCTTTCATTAAGTTTCTTACTCTTCCACAGTTTGATGAATTATTGACGTGACCTACTGTACAGCACTGCAACTAATGGTGGAATAGAAACCAAATTCTAAGTCAGTACAATGAATAAAAAGACTGGTGGACCTTAAAGGTGCAGAATCAGGTCCTTCTGCTCCATCAGAAGAGCTACATATCAGATGAATTTTTAAGCCTATGAACACTTCCGTCTCATCTTAGCAGGGCATTGAAAATGCTGTCTTCGTTGCACTGATGTTAACAGACTGGATCTTCCCAAAAGGTTAAGTGGAAAATGTAAAAAGAAGAACAGAAAGGCAGGCAGGCAGACATACAATATGCTGGTAAACCCGTTTTTAAGACCCGATGACTCACATAAATAAACCCCAGTTAAGCTCCAAGTTAAACTTTGTAGGAACTGATCTTGTGAGAAGAAAGATGGGCTAGCAGCAGTTCATGCCTTTCTCCATCATCTTTACATTTGTACTACGCCTCAGAAAAAAAAATAAATCCTGCTACAGTTGTACTTCTTGTGGTTCCCAGTGTTATTATTTAAAAAATGCAAATAATTTGCTCTCTTGACCAGTAGATCATTTCTTAAAAGAGTCTTAAGTACATATATTTGAAATGTTCTTGGCTGTACAGGAAAGTTTTTTTTGGTTTTTTTTAAGTGTGCTGGTTCATAACAGTTAATGTTAGCTCTAAGTGGAAACAAGGAAATATTGCCTTTGTAAAGACAAATATTTATTTCATTATTGAAAACACTGTGCAGTGATTCAGCCTTTGAGGTCTGGGCTTGCTGAGAGACAACTTGCACCAAGTGATTTAAGATCCTAGTCCTAATATTTAAGAGATTACAGGCTTAGTTTTCTACAGCACTTGTTAAGTGTGAACGAGGAGTTGTGATTCCTTTTATTCTCCTCTTTAAGTATGTTTATATTAGCAGGATCTAAGTCTGCTATTCTGTGAATGCTGCAACAAATAGGATTAACGTGCTGACTGCTCCTGCTGTACCTCAGCTGGGGTGCAGAAATGTGCATTCCTCTTTGCCCACATGTGCGTGTGCTTGTATGCACATGTGTGTTTGGCACGCAGTGAGATTGCAAGTAAAGGACTGCTGATGTGTGCGCAGCTGTGTCCCTCGCCCGTCCTCCCTCTCAAAACCTTGGGAGTTTTGTTAGGATAGAAAAAGCTGCTAACATTTGTACCTTCTCTGAGTGACTGTTTTAAGGACTGACACATCTTCTCTCAGCAGTGGTTGTTTCCTGTATTCCAGTTAGTTCTACTTCATTTCCGAAAGTAGGACAGCTAGGGGGTTGTGCTGTTGCTCATCTCCCTGAAGAGTCCTTGTGTTTGTTTAAGGTCTGTTGCTAGAATTTAGCATAATTTGGCTGCGGGAGGGAAGACAACAGATGGTTAAGGAGTTCCTTGGACAAGTTTGCAAGGCAACTTGTCTATAAACTAAGGAAAATATTGGGGTTATTCTTCTTGCCCTAGTGATTTTCACCCCCACTCAGGGTATAATATATCACCCTTGGTCTAAAGTAGCATTGCCCTTACAGATCATAAGACTGCTCTAGAGAAAGTGTTAGGTTTTGGGGTTTTTTAAATTTTTATTTATTTTTGTTTTTCAAATGGACCAGGTTGTGCATTGATTATTGATTTTATTTTAGGGGAGGGAAAGAATCCCAGTTCTCCTGCATGTTGTTCATATATCTATGCAGCAGATGCATTCCACATTGTGCTCTGCTTTCAGAATACCAGGACTATGGCACGGGAAATGCACATACGAGTGTATGCACGAGGCCAGCGTGGATCCACAGGAAAGGTAAGATGGCATTTTGTTAAAATGCTGTATCTTTCCCTTGATGTTCGCTTCCACCATGAGCATAGGATGTTAGAAAAGAAAGCAGCGGGAATGAAAACCACAGGAATACATTGGCAACACAACAGATGTCACTGAGGCAACTCAAAATTCAGTAGATGTTTCTCTCTTACTTTGTTCTTTGCGTGCCATACAGAGATTTTCAGTCAGATTTTAATTTGCTGGAATAAAAAGTGTGAGAGAATATGCAGTAAGAGCGTCCAGTTTCCCTGTTCGCGCTAATTTTACTACCCAAACACCTGTTTTTCCACCCAGGGCCTTGCAAGGTTTTCCTGGAATCACAGTTGGAAGGGTCTCAGTCGAGCATGCATGCATAGCGACTTCCTCTGCCCGCGCTCACACGCATACGGGTTCCTCACTGCAACTCGCATGTACTGCCCATGCCTGTCCACCCACACAACCACAAAAGCAGAAGAGGCTGCAAAAAAACAGACGAAAGTGGTGTAGTAGCTACTCTGTGACACAATGGAAAATGTTGTGCAGAATATTGCGTGCTTCTAAATAAGTACAGCTGCTAGTTGCAAGGATGTGTGAGAATGTCCGAGTGCCCAAATCATTCATTGTAAGACTGATGGACAGCATCCATTCTTGATGGAAATGCTACTAGCTTCATCAGCAGTGGAAATCGTTGAAGACTCTTTGGGGTATTTCTGTCCCTGAAAGTTCTCCTATTTAGAACCACAGTATAAGAGATATAACTGAGATGTATTACAAGTGTTTGTAACTTTACTACCTCCTTGGGATTAATCAAGGCATTACTCTCTTAATTTCCAAATAAGACTCTGTGCCAGTAACTTTTTTCCCCAGCCATTACAAAATTCAGTGAGGTGTCTGTACTGTTTATATCCATATGGCTCCTAGATGTGTTTGTTCCGGTATTACCCCCTAACATTGTGTTTTAATTTTCACTGAGAATCTTATCTTCTGCAGTTTGGTGTGAAGCCAGTCCAGTATGGTCTTGTCCAAGCAGAAGATAACCATCTGGCGTTCTTCTTGTTCCCACTGGAAGGGAAAAAAATATCTCTGGAAAGTCATTAAAAGGAAAGCGAGTCCTGCAGGGGAGGATATCTGCCACTCTAGTATCATGGCCCTGAGTATTTTCTGTCTGAGTCATATTTTGTAGAAAAGACGAACTTTCTGCTGACCAGTGGCAGACTGAGAAAGCATCTAAAAAGCTTGTTATGAGGGTGCTATAGAAATTGGTGGTGTTTCACTGGGTTTGTGCAGAATGATGAGGTCCAGCTATTGAATACATGGTTGGTTATATGGCTGGGTTGCCTTTGAAGATGCGTTCAGGGACAGGCAGGGTTATGACTCTGCCGAGGTGGTGTAGCATGCTGAGGAGAGTGAGGTCTGGTGAGGCTGGTCTGTGTCTGCACTCTTTCCTCAGCAACAGGCTTTGCCAAGAAGGTGAGGGACTTTGAGCCAGGGCCGAGGCTACAAGGTGAACTAGTCTGGGGCCAACACCTAGAAGGTGCCAGCAGAGCTTGGTCTTCTCCCAACTGGCAAGGGAACTTGCTTTGAGAGTGGTCTGTATGGTCTTTCCTCAAGTGCTGAATGCAGTTCTCTCTAACAATTATCCCATAAAATAATAGTGTGGCTGTAATTTAACGTGGTTGTTTTGGTTCTGTGGCTGCCTCTTATCTGTTGTCAGACTGGATGTGAATTGAGGTTGCCCAGAACAAAAGAGTAACGTACAAATGGGATTCTACTGGTACCATTGGCTTAATTTTCTGTTTTCCTGTCAGCTCTCAGGAGATTACATTTTCCGATTATTGTTCTATTTCTATTCAGATATGAAAAACCTCTCAAATACACCTTTAGAAACAAGATGAAATGCTTTCAAGTATGTTTACAGTATGTTTTTTCTCTTAATTCACCAAGACTCAAAACAAAACTTTAAACTTGCGGACTGAGAAATCCTACTCCTTTCTCAGATTCACAATCCTGTATGGTCTTTTCAAAATGAGAAACATTGAGCTATTCTTAGTTATAAATAAACATTTTCTAGATAAGTGTTTGAAAATACTAAAAAGAAAAATATTTTTATATGCTAGTGTTTATGTGAAAGACCTGATGGGTACTGCTGGAGGTTTCCATCCTCCAGGCAAGTAGGTCTTCTAACTGAGTACATACAGGGTTCAGTGGGGCTACCCCAATAAGGTATTTCCAGAATCAAGACCTCAGTGGTCTACTAAATCACCACAAAGAGTAGCATATACACTCTCTCTGTGTAGCTAATGAAATAGCATGAAAATAATCTCAGCCTCATAGCAAAAAGAGACAATAATATGGTTGTGTAAGGAAAAAAAGGTAGGTTTTTTTTACAGCACCATGGAAGAAATGTGAATAAGCTAAGTTGCAGCCTAGATCTGAGTCAAGGCCACTAAGAGTTAACAAGAAG
Source organism: Balearica regulorum gibbericeps (assembly GCF_011004875.1). Classification (NCBI taxonomy): domain Eukaryota; kingdom Metazoa; phylum Chordata; class Aves; order Gruiformes; family Gruidae; genus Balearica; species Balearica regulorum. The sequence goes on from NC_046184.1 coordinate 121,927,509, forward strand.
ATCTTATTTACTTCAGTGAGCTCTGGATGAGGACTTAAGACTGGTAAAATAAGAAATCTCATAAATTTTGGATAACCCCTGATCTGAGAGGCAGTCTTTTTAAGTCAGTGGTGGCTACAGTCCTTACAGTTATATATACCCTATAACTATACTTGCAAGTGTTAACTGAGCAGTTCCCTTAGTGCTGGGGGGATCATTAGTCCAAGTGAAGGAAAAATTCATTAGGTTTGTATTTCAAGGGTTCTAGGAGGCAGTATTATCAAATATGACCCTACCGTATTAGGAATGTTTGCCATGTTCTTAAAAGGTGCAAGGATATTTTTATAGTGACTGTAGTAGAGATAGAAACTGAACCTTCATCATGATTTGCCCAAACAAGCGCTATCTGCTTGTGATTAGCTAAGTAAAAATGTGACCTTATTGTCTTTTGTCAATTCTGAAGAATTAAAATAATATTGTATTTGTTGGGGGGAGAATTCAAAATGGGTTTAACAAGATTTTCTTTGTTTACCAAGCTAAAGGCAGTGATAATGAACCTCTTTTGCGGTTTATGTCTTCATTTAATTCATTATGAGATGTGGTTCTGGGAAGAGAATTGTTCTCAAGAAAAAAAATTCCAGGAATGCAGGAAATGTGAGGCAATACTGTCTAGTGGCTGCGTTTCTCCTTAGAAGCATTATGTGTAATTGGAAAGTATATATGTCTAAAATAACTGATACCTTACTATTGAATGGAGATGGCAGAGATACCTTGGCTCTTATAGCCTGAGGACAATACTATGGAGTTTCAGGTCAGGTACGAAAAATTTTGAAAGCCTTAAACCAAGGAAATTAGAGGACCCGATCTACCAGAGAATCAGATCCTAATATGGTGCTATAGTACACACACATAACAGATTATGCATTGTTCTTCAACAGTAAAACTAAGAGGAATAGCTGGGTGTTCAACCAGAAAAACTAGGGTCAGAAGTGAGACATAGTCCACTCTGTTGGCTCTAGACCCTTAGCCCATATGGCTGAGCAACCGCTCAGGTACTATCTTACAGGAGCAGCTTTGAACTAAGCCACTGAAGTCACGGCAACCTGTTTTATCCAAATCTAAACGGCTCCTTAGATGTTCCAAACTCTAAATCCAAGTTTGGCTCAAATATGTGACAGCTATAAATAAAATAACAGGTGTGTAGGGGTTTGGAGGACTCTTAAACATACCTAAACCCCCTGGCTGGTCACCTCTGAACAGATGATGTGTTGCTTCCCGTAATTATCATGTTCTGGATGCTATCACCATGACCTCTTTGTGTAGTCAAGGACTTTGTCTTTTAAAAGAGAAAAATACACAATTGGCTGCAGTTATTAAGCTACAATGTCAGCCAGGCTTCTAATACCATGTGGGGAACTAATGCCATTAGACATTTTCTTCTTATTGTGGGCTACATAGGGCAACCCTCTTCTCTTAATTTGGGAAATGAGGGCGGGTCAACATTCTTTGCAATTTGGCATTTCTGGAACATTTATAATTTGAAAAAAAAAATTGTAACTCAAAATCATGTGTGAAAGTTTGACATTTTTGTCAAAGAATACCCTGACTGAGAAAGAAGATGGTGTTTCTGACATTACTGAGTTGACCAATATCTTTTAAGCAAATGGCGGTTATTTTTTAACTGCCATTACTCTGACTCCTCCTTTTTTTTTTTGCTAAGTCAAGTGAGTATCTGCTCCCTCATTGGGTCATTTGCCTTCTCTTCTATCCCTCTTCTCCCCTGAATTTTTTGTAAGGAAATAAAGACTGTGATCTGGTCCTCTAAGCACATCCTAGCATGATAAGAAGCACTGGCTTTTCATATGAAAATCTTTACCAGTACTTTACAGAAAAAAACAAGCTTACATAAATAAGGTCTTTTTCACCCCAGAGGCAGGGAGACAAAAGGAACATGACTGTGGTTCTTCAAAAATACACGCTTAAATATATAATTACCCAAAAAATGTGTTATAGTAATTAAAACCCCCAAATGTTTAATGTTGTTTTTCAAAATTAACCTTCAGATATGTATTTTTTTCCAATTATTAACTCTCTTGCTGTCATTTTGAGCTCACACTTTTCCAGACTACTGCTGTGATGGTGTTTATCTGCTTCGTGATCTGAGGACCAAGTGTCAGCAACTTCTGCTAAAGCCAACACGAATGGATTGCGCTCATACTTTCTAAGAATCAGCATCCCAGCTCTGTGGGGATGGGCTTCTACAAATAATACTGTAATAGCAGTAAAAAATTTATAATGCTTTAACTTGCATGGGTGATTTATAGTCCTTTAAATACCAGATACAGAGCTGTTTCTGGTTTCAAAGAACTGTTACTAGGATCATCTATTTCTCATAAAAGCACTGAAATGCTTGAAGAAATAGGTGCTGTAAACTGATGAACACAAGGCATACTAACATCTGAATGTTTTCACTGTGTAGTTCACATGATTACTGTGCTAAAACTAGAAACATAGATGCCTGTGGCATGGACAGACTCTGTGGTTGCATACGTGCCATTTTAGTCACTTAGCATTAATCTGTAACAGACTTGGGCCAATAACTTCGTCTAGGACTTCCCACAGCTATGAGGAAGTTCAGAGCTGGATCCTAGTGTAATATTCCAGGGTTAATTTGTGCAAGATGGATCCCAGGCTTCCAACATTAGCCATTTGCTCTCTCTCATCCTTGTAGTTCCTCGGCTTCAAACTTTGGGTCGGTTCAAGCTCAGACGCACCCTTTATCTTTAATCTAATGAGTGGTTGCTGTTTTGGTTGGAGAGAGGCACCACGGAGGCTACTGCCCACACCTAGGCCAGGGGCTGAAAGGCTTAAAGAACAGGGAATTAAACTGGGTCTGCCTTTTGAAAGAAAACTTTGTCACCCCTGAAAGACAAAATGGGCTTCAATTGGGTAGGAACACCAAGCTTTGAGCACGAGGATGTGGGGAAGCAGTGGATTTTCTGAGTACTTTAAACAGGCAAGAAACTGCTTGTTGTTGCCCATTAAAACAAGATTATCCACAGACCCCCAGAGGACTGGCCTCCCCCAGCACTGCCAGGAGCTGGCAGCACTGGTAGACATGCCAGCCCACAGGGAGGAGGTGGGAGAGGTGGGAAGGGCACAGAGCACGTGGGGGCTCGCAGGCTCCAGCTCGTGAAAAGAGGCTCTCAAATCCTCTGAGTATAGAAAGATACAGCAGTGGAATTAGTTTGAGAGTGAATATGCCACTTCTAACATGTATGAAAATTTTTGTAACTTTGGCTTAATGATGTGTATTGGAGAGAGAACGACGGGGTGACAATCCAAGGTCAGTAATAGGCCACAGACGTCATGAAGCAGCCACTTCCATCAGGTCTCTTTCAGGCCCTGGGTCTGGAAGAGATGAGGGGACAGGCTGAGATGAATTTTGTGATGTGCTCTGCATGTGCAAGTGACACAGTGTGGTGGGTTGACCCTGGCTGGGGGCCAGGTGCCCACCAGAGCCACTCTATCACTCCCCTCCTTCATTAGACAGGGGAGAAAAAGTATAACAAAAAGCTTGTGGGTCGAGATAAGGACAGGGAGAGATCACTCACTAATTATCATCATGAGCAAAACAGACCGAACTTAGAGAGGGAATTCATCTAATTTATTACTAGGCAAAACAGAGTAGAGGAATGAGAAATGAAATCAACTCTTAAAACACCTCCCCCCACCCCTCCCATCTTCCCAGGCTCAACTTCACTCCCGGCTTCAACCTCCTCCCCCCTCAGCAGCACAGGGGGACGGGGAATGGGGGTTGTGGTCAGTTCATCACATGTTGTTTCTGCCACTTCTTCATCCTCAGGGGGAGGACTCCTCTCATCGTTCTCCTGCTCCAGCATGGAGTCCCTCTCACGGGAGACAGTCCTTCATGAACTTCTCCAACATGAGTCTCTCCCACGGGCTACAGTCCTTCATGAACTTCTCCAACATGAGTCTCTCCCACGGGCTACAGTCCTTCATGAACTGCTCCAGCACGGGTCTCTCCCACGGGGTGCAGATCTTCAGGAGCAAACTGCTCCAGCGTGGGTCCCCCACGGGGTCACAAGTCCTGCCAGCAAACCTGCTCTGGTGTGGGCTCCTCTCTCCACAGGGCCACAGGTCCTGCCAGGAACTTGCTCCAGCATGGGCTCCCCATGGGGCCACAGCCTCCTTCAGGTGCCTCCACCTGCTCCAGCGTGGGATCCTCCACAGGCTGCAGGTGGAACCTCTACACCCCCTCATCCTTCCTCCATGGGCTGCAGGGGGACAGCCTGCTTCACCATGGTCTCCACCACAGGCTGCAGGGGGATCTCTGCTCCGGCACCTGGAGCACCTCCTGCCCCTCCTTCTGCACTGACCTTGGTGTCTGCAGAGTTTCTTACATCTTCTCCCTCCTCTCTCCGGCTGCAAAAGCTCCCTCTAACTGTTTTTTTTTCCTTCTTAAATATGTTATCACAGAGGCGCTGACTGGCTTGGCCTTGGCCAGCGGCGGGTCTGTCTTGGAGCCGGCTGGCATTGGCTCTGTCAGACACAGGGGAAGCTTCTAGCAGCTTCTCACAGAAGCCACCCCTGTAGCCCCCCCGCTACCAAAACCTTGCCACGCAAACCCAACACACACAGAGTCAGCAGACGGCACACTCTTTCTTGAAATCTGATGGTGTCTACAGGTGCAAAAAAAAAAAAAAAAAGGATTAATATAAATGCAAGTACAAAAGAATGTACAAGCTAAAATTTGCATAGGGCTAATCGAATCTGTACATTAGTCATTCCAGAGGGACCCTGCTAAATAAAGAAAAGTAAGGGAGAGAGGGGACTGTGTGCTGTGGGTCTGGTGCTGCTCCCACACTTGCCAACCCCAAACCGGGTTTTGCAGCAGATGAGGCTGTGTGCAGCACTTAAAAACCCCAGTGATGAGGAATACGCCTGTATGAAGGGTTAATGTGTTTGGCATCACAAAACCAGTCTTTCCATCTTTTTGTTGACATGGTCAGGAAAGGCATGGACTGGTAGAAGGACTGGCATAAAAAACTTCCATTACCTATACCCCCAGATTTTGAATTACCATGCCACAGAACCGAACCCACAGAGTTTTTACACCACAGAGCTGGCATTGGCATTGGCACTGGCAGTGGCAGGGAAATGAGTGTGCATGTGATCTGGCACTGAACTGCACAATGTTAACATAGTTTCTGTATAAGTAAGGATTTTTCCAAAAGGCATAATTAAGAAATAGCCTAACAAAATCATTTTTGTTGCATTGAACTCTGAAATTGTGCTAATGTGGAAGAAAATATTCAGCAGTTCCTGGCGGGAGATATTAGCTCCTGGAATGGAAGCAGTTGTAGTGAGTCTTCTATATCATTAAATCATGTATACACTTAGAAACTCTGTTATTCAAGCAACTGCTTCTATATTGAAAATATAAATCACAGTGCCAGATTTTATTTAATTTTATACAAAAATTGGCATGCACAGAATCAGTTTTCTACTCCCTGATGATGTATACTCCATAAGAAGACTTTTTTCCAGTAGGAATCTCCGAAAATTCTGGGCCAACGATACTATATACTGCTTGTGTACTGGCATTTCCCACAAGAACCAAAAGGCTGTGCATTATACAAATACACAGAAAGGCACAGCAGAGAACTAGGATGAAAAAAATGTTCTCCAAGTCTTTTGCATAAAAAAAGTTTTTTATATCTTTTGCTTTGCTTGCCTTTGGTCATTTTGAGGAAGACTTTAAAGCATCATGTGTAAAAAACTTCAAGGCATATATATGGGGGGGGGGGAATTAGAAATACTATATTGTGGGAGAACCTTGACATCTTTTACTAAATAGTTCTTTATTAGAAAAATCTTTTTTGAATTCTAGTCAAGCTTTTTAGGTTAGCTGTAACGCATTAGAAAGCAGGCAGCTTTGTGTGCATATCACAGTGTAGCAGGAGTAAGATGTGCTTCTACCGCGTGTGCTCTTTCCTCTTTAAAACCAGTGAGAAAGAATTTGTTCAGTAAATCCATGATTTCATACCATGTTTGTCTGCTGACCCTGAAGCTTGTCAGGTATACTCACCTTTTGCAGTATTATCAAAAGGGAAAGGACACTGTTTTTTGCCCTGAGGCAGATATTTCTCAAGATGATTCTGCTCTGAATTAAAAAATTGCTTTGCATAATTGGCTATGCTTAAAGTAATCTGCTGAGGATAATAATATGTACTTGATTAGATTTATTTGACATGAGTTTTTGATTTAGATTCCCCGGGAGGACAGGTCTGAAGTGGTAGTTGCCGTGGGAGGTTGCGTCACTGCTTGGCAGCGGGGCTGGCTTCTCCGCGTGGGGAATTGCTCCCTGTCTGCAGGCAGCCTACTCTTCCTTAATTAAATGATCCACCCAACACATGTTGTCCTTTGTTACTCGGAGCTCCTCAAGGCCTGAGAAGCTCATAAAACAGTCACAGGGCTTTATATTCTTGGAGCGGCTGAAACACTAGGTAGCGACTTCAGAAGTAATGGTTTTATGCGTTAGAGATAAACACACAGCCGCCACTTCATTGTGGTTACTGTACTTCACAAAAAGGTTTCATTTTCTAAGCCAATTCCCGTGCTTCAGCCTGCACCCTGTGTGCTGCTTACACCTTACCCCTGCCTGGGGACCAAACCCTGCTGTGCAGGGTGGAGAGGCAGCACTTCCAACTCCAGCATCCAGGCCACCGCAGAGGTTTTGGCTGCCCAAAGGTGGGCAGCGGTGCCGGGATGGATGCCCCTGGGTATCTGAGCCAGGTCTGGGGGGGTACTATATGGACCTACAGGAAGTCTGCTCCCACCCAGAGACCAGTGTGTCTCCAATGGCGTGAAAGTGTTCAGGCAACTGCATCATTATCCTCGTTACCAACAGCTGAAATGGCCTTATCTGAAAGTAGCCCAATCTTCCTCGGTATGGAGAAGAACCATTCCAGACAAGCTGTTGGCCTTGCATAGGAACAACAGCTGCATGTGATGTTAATTTAAACTGTCACTTGGGCTCAGGACTCCTCATTAAAGTTCTTATCAGTCCGTTTGTGTGGATGAGATGAGAGCCAGGAACAGTGTGGTTCATGTCAGGTTGATCCTCCTATTGCTCAAGAGGAAAATTACTTAGAAAAAAAAATATCCTCTCTAACCCTAAACTAGAGCATTATTAACCTGGTTAGAAAGATGCTTGCTCATGGTGGGTGTCCCGGGGAGAAGCCACTAAGAGCATTTTAACTCCATGCATGGGAGCAAGCGTACGAGTAATTGCTGTTAAGGAAAAAAAGTCCCAACACTACCCACAGTTAGATTTAATTCAGTGCAACTTCAATTCTGCAACTGATGGAGCTCGGCTTCCCCCTCCTGGGGACAGGACGAATGGGCAGGAGCAGGCAAAGGCTTTTCCTCCTCCCTTTGCTCTACACTTTGAAACTGTTTTTTAACTGCTGACTGTGGACACCTCTGTCTTTGTACTCCTAAGGTGCTTGTAAAGGATGACATGACTTGGAAAAGCAAGCCTGCTGCAGTAGGATGAAATCTGCTTTAGTAATGTTTTTATCTCTGTTAAAAAAAATAATTAGAGTCTAGTCATCAAACCCCACAATTCATGTTTTGAAATGATTGCTGGGCTTAATCTTCATTGTTCTGGTGCTGTACATAGAAGCTCTGTGTACACCTCATACAGAAGTTATATTCTGGGTCACGAGAAAATACCTTTTCCTTCTTTAACTTGAATAATCTCTTTCAAGGATTGCAAAACAGGTGATTGAAATTTCAAGGCTAATCGATCTTGATTCTCTTTTTAGAAGAAAGAGTGCAGGATCTGTTTTGAAAACAAAGGCATGTCTTCTTATAAAGACATGGACAAAGGAAGACAGTGTAGAATTGATCGAGTTCGGTAATAACATCACCCCTTTCAGTTAATCTATCAAAAGACAATGGAGCTTTCCTACAGATGCCTGAGCATAGCAGCACTTCAGCTGTGCATGCTATTTCGTATATCTCTTTAGTAGCTGGTGGGTGCTCAAGCACAGATACATAAAACATAGCCAGTTACTCATAGGTTTAGCTCTCACGGAAGTGTCAAGGGCACCCAACCACTTGAAACAGTAGCACTTGTTCATACGAAACAGCATAGTTTCAGTGTTGTACAGATCCATTTCCATGAATGGCTCGACTTATTTTTTTACTTCTCCTCCTTTTAAAATCAAACCCAAGAGAATGACCTTTTTCTCTCAGATTTGTTTTTTTAACTGAAGATCTCACCTTTGATAAAGTATGTAACTTTAAATAAACACAAGTTCAGGAAGATTGAAAAAAGAAAATACTATTTGTTTATGCAAAACTCAGTGTATGCTAGGCCTGCAGACACAAGGAAGTTTGTACTTTCATTAATGGCAGCAATGCTACATATGCCCATAAATCTGCTTATATGTTTCATCTCATTTCCTAAGAGCTTCCAGAAAAGTAAGAAAAAGAGCTCTGGCTGACTCAAATCAGCATTGGGATAGGGCCTAAATGTGTTAAGAAAAAACATAATTTTAGGGGGATTCAGGAGGAAGGAAACTTTTTTTTTTTAAAAAAGTAACTTCATCAAGGCAGTAAAGGCTGCACCTTATGTAGGGCACCTGGGAAGATTAATGGTCCTCAAAATTCCGCAGTTTGTCTACTGGGAGAAGGAAAAAACATTCAGCAGTTTTCCCTGGATGTTCACGGGACTTCAGGTTGTACTTCATGCCTCCAACCTTTCCCTGGGTTGGATCTTCCCTCCTGTAGAAGGACAGCATGTGCTAAGGAAAAGTTCTTAACTTGGGGTGTTGCTGCGCTTGGCAAAAGGCAGCATGATACACAGCGCCAGCCCCCCCAGTAGTAAAGAATCGAAGGTTTGCTACTGATTTTGGCATGTCCAAAGGTTGCCCCAGACAGAGCTAGTGGATTTCCTGGGATCCAGCTGTCTTCTTTCTTCTCATCTTTTAACCATCTTCAAATAATTTCCATTATTTTAATACCTAACTGAAAATTAGTGTCCCTGATGATAGAAAAGGGAATGAGGCAGCATCTACAGTATCAACACTGTAAATGTTGGCCTGACATTTCATAGAATCATGGAATCATAGAATGGTTTGGGTTGGAAAGGACCTCAAAGACCATCTAGTTCCAAGCCCCCTGCCCATGGCAGGGACACCCTCCACTAGACCACGTTGCCCAAAGCCCCATCCAACCTGGCCTTGAACACTTCCAGGGATGGGGCATCCACAGCTTCTCTGGGCAACCTGTTCCAGTTCCTCACCACCCTCACAGTGAAGAATTTCTTCCTTGTATCTAATCTAAATCGACCCTCTTTCAGTTTGAAGCCATTACTCCTTGTCCTATCACTACATGCCCTTGTGAATAGTCCTTCTCCAGCTTTCCTGTAGGCCCCCTTCAGGTATTGTAAGGCTGCTATAAGGTCTCCCCAGAGCCTTCTCTTCTCCAGGCTGAACAACCCCAACTCTCTCAGCCTGTCCTCATAGGAGAGGTGCTCCAGCCCTCTGGTCATCTTCGTGGCCCTCCTCTGGACTCGCTCCAACAGTTCCATGTCTTTCCTGTGCTGGGGACCCCAGAGCTGGACATGGTACTCTAGGTGGGGTCTCACAAGAGCGGAGTAGAGGGGCAGGATCACCTCTCTCGACCTGCTGGTCACACCTCTTTTGATGCGGCCCTGGATACAGTTGGCTTTCTGGGCTGCAAGCACGCAATGCCAGGTCATGTTGAGCTGCTTGTCCCCCAACAGCCCCAAGTCCTTCTCCTCAGGGCTGCTCTCAATCCATTCTCTGCCCAGCCTGTAGTTGTGCTTGGGATTGCCCCAACCCACATGCAGGACCTTGCACTTGGCCTTGTTGAACTTCACGAGACTCACACGGGCCCACCTCTGAAGCCTGTCAAGGTCCCTCTGGATGGCATCCCTTCCCTCCAACGTGTCGACCACACCACACAGCTTGGTGTTGTCAGCAAACTTGCTGAGGGTGCACTCAATCCCACTGTCCATGTCGCTGACAAAGATGTTAAACAGCGCCGGACCCAATACTGACCCCGGAGAAATGCCACTCATTTGCAGAATTTATTTTTTTTTTACTGAGAAATAGAAGTGGGGTTTTAAAGTCACAGCTTCTTCCCTAGTTTTTACCTAACTGCTATCCCACAGGTAAGTTGTCCTAATACACTTGGTGAATACTAGGTACTTAATAATATGTATGTGCACAAACCTGAATTAAAAGTTTAATTAAAAAACCCAGAAAATTGACCATGTATTAAGTAGGTCATTGCAGCATGTTTACACACAAAATATTTGTCTCTCATCTGGATCTGAGTAGCTTTCTCCTTCTGAGCTGTGCATTTGGATTTGCGTTTCTTAGGTAAGCCAAGAGATATGAAGAGTCAGAAATCTCTTTCTGTTCTAGTGGAGTTACCTCATGGCTTTTTTTCCAAGGCTTTTTTTTATGTAAAGTAGTTGGTACTTTACCATTTTCTCAGTGGTCTGCTGAGTGCCAGCAAGAAGCGGTCTGGTTGCTCTCCCAAGCCATGCCAGCCACTCGTGATACATGGGGAGCAAATATAAAGTCTCTATTTAATAAGGAGTGCAGGATGTGAGCCTGGAAATTGCCAGACTAGATGCAAATTTCAATGAAAATACAAATAAATAAATTGTGCCTTATGTCTATATCTAGTCCAAATGTAAAACTTTCTGTTTCTTCCTGTGGTTCCTTCCTATTTAGATATCCAATTTTTGTACACGTAGACCAAAAACCTGAGAAGCTCATAGTACCCCAGTTAATAGCTCTTATTAGTGCATGCTCATCACGTTTGCTAGAAAAGAAAATACAAGGCAAGGATGTACTTCAGTGTGTTAGAAGATATATTTCTAAAACTGTGGACTTTGCTGGAACATTAGAAAGGCTCCAATATTAGAAATGCTCAGTGTTACACAAAAATATGTACTTATTATTAAGCAGTGCAAATTGCTGCCTAATACAAACCATCCTAAAGAGTCAGTTATGGAAATATCTACTTCTAGGTGTGTCAGCTTTAGCACTGCTCCCAAGAGCTTAATTTTCTAATGTTACCTGCTATTGCCTGATTTGACATCCAAATCTGCATTATATTTTTTTAGGAGTAGAATCTTCAACTTGTAACTTTGGGAAAAAAATAATCAACCACAAAGCAACGACCCACACATTAAATGTTTTTGGCCAGACAGATTTCCCCTTAGCTTCAGATCCTTTCTGTATCCCAATACCACATATTTTGAGGACCAGGCATAGCTTGCTCGTGAATGCCCCTAAAAGGAGCCACAGACAGCTGTGACAAATCACCTCGATCTCCATCTTTCTCCAGAGAACCCATTCTGAAGATGCTGGCTAACACCTACATTGCTGGTAGTTTTTCACAAAAAGTGTTGCATTTCTTCATTAGGTGCTGACAATGGCATCAGATTATTTTCAACAAGAAATTTCCAGATTGTATAAGCTTCGAGGAACTGACAGCATATATCAGGTTTAAAACTGATGAATCAAGTGTGAAAGTATCCGTGAGCCTAACTGTTATGACAGCTGCTTTTTCTTACAGTACTTTTTCTTCTCTTTAATAATCCCCTATTTTTAGTTCCTTTTTCAAGTGATGGAACTGAAATAAAGAGTAACACTAGTGGGAGCCCTCGACTGACTCGACAGCTCTCACACAGCCCTGCGTGCTCCCTGCAGGGTGGGACCATCCACAACATTTAACTTTCCCTCTTTCATTACCCCAGTTTTTAACCCCTGCTGTAGTCTACTGAGATTCATGGGTCCTTTTTCTGGAGCAGACAGGAAACTCTTTATTTCCTCCACCATGCAACCATAGCCAGTTTCAATCTATTTGCAGGGCAGCTCATTGGACCTACATTTCCATTTTAAGGGGTTGTGGCATGAATCTCCCAGGACTATTCAGGCCTCCAAGACAGACCTCGGGCAGATCCACTCTGCCTACACCACACAATAGGATCCAATCTTCCCTTCCACTTCCACTCTCCCAAAGGCTTTCCAATTTCCAAAAGGCTTTGGAAAACCCCAGGTTCTTTCACTGACCTGAGTCGGAGAGATGCTGCTCCAGCTCCTCCAGCTCCTCCATGCTGTTTGCAGGACTAGGGCAGTGCCCTTGTGATGCAGAGGTGCAGGATCCCCATGCCAGGGGATGTGCTGGAAGGGAAAGGAGGGCTCCCCAGATGGATTTGTAGATTCGTTCCTAGTGAGCACATGCTTTCTCCAGATAGTACCAACAGATATATTGGAGTGAGATTTGTTATTTATTTACAAGATAAGTTTTCCCTCTTGGAGATATTCCCAGTTTGCCTAGGGGATGTGCAAGCAGGCATACCATGTAGTGTAAATTTAGATGAAGATTACACACCTTATCACTACACGAAATGGTCAAAAATGTTTTCAAATGTCCTGAAACATTTTTTAAAAATAAGCTGACATCCATTTATCTATTTGTATGCTTATAAACATGGAGCACAACATGCATTTTGTTAGTCATCCAGTAATATTCTGTGGCAATAGAGCTATTGAAATTTGTGTGTTGCCTGATGTATGTACACTGCTTAAGTTTTTGGTGGTAACTGTAAAGGAGTTTTTAGCTCCTAAAAGACATAGATTGTTGGTGATCTGCAGAAAATCATACATTTCTTTAAGATAATTGAGTTATTGAGAAATGTCTATGCTAATTTTATTGTAAATTCTTGCCTTATTAGAAGGTCCATAGTCACGTCAAGATTTAATGCTGAAGATTTATTCTGATGTCTTTTACTCAGGATAGCAAACAGTTACAGTTTCAATCATCTAGGCTGCACTTGATTAAAACATCTGTGAACTTGAGTGTATTAATTAACTGTTTTCATAGTTTAAGGATTTTTTTTGGCATATATTTTCTGCCTGAATGGCAAGTCATCTTCCTATGCAATATTTTATAAAGTTGGTTCAACGATCTTGTCACTTATTTTCCTGACAATTGTGCTCTCTTGCCTTTGTGGTGTATTTTTGTGTTTTGCTCCTCAGTCCCTTGATACAAATTTGTGACACTGCTAGTCGATATGAAATCAATTACTGTTTGACATAATATGGTTGCAGGTTTTTTGACATTGTCTGGTTTGAAAAAGCTTACCCATGGCTGTCTTCACAGCTTATTATAAAATTCTGCTTCAGAAACATCACAAAATTCACATAATAAATGAGAAATATAGTTGTTTGTCACTGTCATGATTTCCTCTCCAAACCCCAAACATTATTCTCATTTATCAACTAAACCTTAATTAAATAAACCTCACATAACCTTGTGTCAGCAAGGCTCTTGTGAAACTTATTTTATGTTTTGAGACCCTTAGCTGAAATGTGCTCTGCAGCTGCAAAATGCTCCCCTTGTTTATTGAGCAAACTTTCTAAATCTGCTGCCTGCTGCTCTCACTTCAGGGTTTTTCTTTTTGGTGTGGTAAGAAGAGGAATTAAACCCATCATATTCTGTATAATGTCTTAGGAAAAGTGTTAGGTTTTGTGCTGGAGGGATCTGTCATACTAGTAGAAGCCATTAGCAATGATGTCGCGGAGGACTGAAAATAAAATAAGACTAAATGTAGAATGTTCTAGTGGAATGAGAAAATACTTTCCTGCTGTAGATGAAGAGATTAAAGATTATTCATGAGCAGAAATTGTACATATTGAGACCCTGAGGCTGATCTATGATCCAAACAAACGCCCACATCCAAGAAACTGAGGCAGAAAATAAATGTAAATTTATTGCATCAGTTCCAGTTAAGATAATATCTAACATATACAATGTTACAACATTACCTATTATCTCTAGCCACTATTCCAAGATAAAAAAATGTAGATGATTAACTGCAGTGCAGATGATGGTAATATTAATCCAGGAACAGTGTCAAATGATATATCATGTATTTTCTTCATCAAGGTAATGAAAGGTTTGGGATTGACAAAGATACTTAGCAAGGTGAATTTTCAGATTGCATGCAAATCTTAATGAAATTGATGGGAAACTAGTGCTTCACTAGGAGGAAACAACCTCACTATAATTTTGGACCTTAGACTTTGAAACAGATAGAATATTTTACAGGCAAGAGTCAAAAAAAATCTTAGTAAAAACAGATCTGGCTTAGAGTTCACAGTCCTTTATTGATTTAAGCTCCCACTAAAATCAGAGAAAAGTTTAATGACAAGAGAGAGATCATAGGAACTAGTGAGTGCTAAATCAACAATTGAATTGTTCTACTGATACAGAGAAAAAAATGTGTGTTCTGCTGGAATGAGTGAGGCGTGTGGTTGTTCTCTGCTCCTCTTGTATTGATAATAAATCAATAAAGAGAGGAGTTACAAGTATTTAATGTGAATAGGAATTAAATTGTAAGAGGAAACTGAAACAGTGCTAGTAAACTCTTCAGTCAAAACCAGAGATAGTCCCTATATGAAAAAGAAAAAAGAAATTAATTCTAACTTGAAATACATGTAGTATCTGGGGCTTGTGCTTTGATTTGACTTAGTGTGGAGTCAGGGGTAAGCAGCAGAGTTCAGGCCCATGTTAGAACTTCCCCCAAATCTTTGGGAGCTGAAGTGGAGATCCCTCCTCCAGTTAGAAGCATTGTCAAGACAACATATGACCTGCCAATGAGTGACTGATGGACAGAGCATGTTTGCACTGCAGCTGGGAGATACGATTGCAACAGGAGCACGCATTTGCACGCTAACTTGAATGGGCTTGCTTACTAATTCATAATAAGCAGATCTTTCATTTGCACAGCTGTCTTGTCCACCCAGCCACAACTTCACGCCCTATCCTCCCCACTTGTATCCCACCCGCCTGCCGCGGTCTCTTTCCTGCTCTGCGACCCAGTGTGGGATGCAGGTGGTGGGGCCAACCTGGATCTGGAGCCCGGAAGGCGTCGGTCATGCTGCCATCCAAGCTGTGCCCCGTCCTTAAAGCATCCCCCTGAATGGTGCCCGCTTTGCTGCTGCTACCTGCCACTCCGGCCCTTTCTCTGCCTGGAGCTAAATGCCAGGGCGAGAGAAGAAGTTAGGCCTGAATATTCTCATTGTGAAACTGGTTGCCAAAGAAAAAACGTTGATGTAAAATAGCTGGCTAGTGACTGATAATAAAATGTGCAGGGGAAAGTTCGTTTGTGCAGGTGAACAGCTTTGTAACATATGTCCTGAACGCTGGTCTCAAAATGGACAGGAAAAGGATGGGCTCTTTGATTAGTGAAGGAAAAATATTGCCCACTTCCTCACATATGTATATAGACTAGCTTAAAAAGATCTAGTGCTGATGAAATCTACTGTGCACAGGCAGTGATGGTCTGAGCTTATCCAAACCAAGACAAGAGTGTCAAGCTCATACTCTATACTAGTTAAGCCTTTGATGTCCAGGGGTGTTAATTAGGGTTAGTGGTGTGGTGTCGTGAGTTACAAGTTTCCAGTTGTTCCCAGATTGCACCCATCCAGGATACTGCATTCCCCATCTCTTTCCCATCCTTCTCCCCTTCCTCCACCCCTCTTTTTAGTCACCCCCTCAGCAGCTCTGCCTCGGGTACCAGCAGCTCAGAGCTTCCTCACTCCTCTCTTCCACCACAGCCCCATCTGTCCCTGTTACTGCAGCCCAGCATCGCTGCCTCTGCTCAGCGGGGCTCTGCACTGCCTGCCCTCCCTCTCTGCTGCGGATACGTCCCCCGCTGCCAGCTGGGACCTCCTGTCATGGACCAAAAACCCGAGCTGGGCCAGGAAACTCAAGTCTTCTAAGTCCTTAGAGAGGCACCTAATGTTTAAATATTTAATTAAAACTGACATGGTTCCTAAGCCAAAGAGAGACGCATATACTGCATACCTTATTTTGTGTTGTAGGGAGATTTGGCTCCTGGTTTAGCAAACGAGTTATGAAATAAACTTCTGTAAATAAATAAATGTAGAAACATATACCAAATATCTACATTTTACCTATAGGTGCTTTTGGTTTTTTCTGCATTGGATCATTAAGTCTTGCCCAGGCCCACCAGAGCACGACTCTGTTGTGTGTCCCGGTGCAGCTCACGTGGTGGAGATCCCTGCCCTACTCTGGGTGAGGAGACAGATCGCCTTGCCTGTTTGGGGGCTTTCAGGACCCAGGGCTGGTAGGTGGTAGGTCAGAGGTAGCCTGCTGGGCCCTGGTTCCTCTCTACCTGGTGCCAGAAAGTCAGAGAAAAGCTTTTGTCTAGGCAAAAACCTCAGAAAAAGCAGAGTCCTGAAGGTTTTCAGGCTTCTGGAACAGCCCTTCTGTGCCGGGAGAACAGCATGCTTAACAGTTAGTTATTCCTGCTGTGCAAGGTAAGAGTGGAAGGTAAAAGCTCATGTACCAGCAGAAGTTTGTGAAGACAGAAGTTAAAAGAAAAATTATTATTATCGTTAGGTAGAAGTGCTTTCATTCTATGAGGGGAGCATCTAGAGCTGTGGCACACATTTTAATCCACAGTTGGTTTTCATAGCAACCCTGATCATGTAAAACTCATGCTATACTTATTACATTCATATACTACTAATTATCTTACTTGCTATAAATGAAATTAAATATCTTGATTTAGTTTATTGCCAATTTCTTCTGCTAGTGATCCCACTCCTGCTTTCCAGCATTGCAGTCTCATTTTAGGTCGTGCTCCATGCTTCTGCAGCTACGTGACTGCACCTGTACATGCTGAAACCCTGCTGTAAGGAGTCCTACTCTGGAAACTGTTAAATAGAGAATATAAAAAAAAATCAAGCATAAGATTTATTCAGTCAGTACTATTTTATGCTGCCAAGCAAAAGGAAGAGAGGAGCCACTGGAATCATGTATCCAAATTTTTCACAATTTCTGACAACAGTGAGAATGTCTTTGGTTTCATAGATGAATGACTTGAGCTGTTCTTGCCTTCAAGGCAAATCTGTGAAATACCAAGAAGGAATGATGCCTTGAAGACATATTGATGGGTAACAAGGAGATTGCTGTATGATTACTGGCACTTGTGCTCCTGAAACAAAGCAGTACTATTATAATGAAAGTAGCATCACCTGAAAGCGGATGACTTAGGGAGGAAATTGCCCTTTTATTGTGCTGTATTCTTCTCTGAAGGAAGGAATGTGTTATTATATTACTGCAATATCTTTATGGAAGATATTTTTCAGTTGGTGCTTGTCAAATTTAGATTCATAAAAGCTGATTTTTATTTTAAACCTGCCTTCCTTCATAGCACCATCTGCTGGTACTTCGTGGGTCCTGTCGGCTGCTGCTGGAGAGCTGTGTTCTGCGTTTTCCAGAGGAATGTGAAGATCTGGTGGTATTCATTCCAACTTGGTTGTGTTATGGAGCTGCAATAGCATTTCTTTCGCTAAACTTCCATTCGCTATCCATTCATCCTGACAGAGTCTGTTTTCTGAAAGTAATTCTTATTCACATTATGAAAACCATTAAAAGGAAGAGGAATGCTTGCATTGTGGGAACTAATGCTTGAGTAATGATTTGTGGGCTTGGCCCCTTAAGTTTCTTGTAAGCTCATCCATAACTTTGTGGCTCTGCGGAGAAAGAGGCTGTGCTTTACCAAACCTGAGCAAAATGCATTAAACTTGTCAGATTTTCAGAGATGGCTTTTGTTTGATGTTTTATTGCATCTCTTCCCTGCTCAAATATGATTTCTTTCATTTCAAATGTGAATGAAATGGGCACATTTGAGGGAAATCAGTGATAACTGTTGAAATTTTTAAATGTATATGTAGGAGATAATTTTATATCTGAACTGTGTTGAGGGTGTCAAAGAATATTTTTATGGTTTTATTAGTGGGTTCTAGCCTTGGACCTGTAGATGGGTTGTGAAGGTCCAGTGACCTTTTCTCAGTGAAAGTTATCTTTAACTTTTAAACCATAGCATAATTTTGAATATCCTGTCTCAAAAAACCCAAACAATTCTCCTATCCCTATCCATAAACTTATCTAAATGCTTTATAGGATTTAATACTCATATTTTAATCTTGTTGACAACTTAGTTGTTTCTATAAAAAAAAAAGTATAACTGAAGTCTATCTAAGATGCAAAGACATCAAAATGTCTCCTAAAAATATATACAAAGCAGTTAATGTTCTTTCCAGCCTTTAAATGCGCCTCAAGACTTAACACTGCATTAAGGAAATGAAGTACAATTAGAGCGTAGGCTTATGTGGAGCTAGGAAATAAAGAAGCTTCTGAAAGAACCATTGTTGTAAGCAAAATGTTAATTTTCTGCCAAAGAAAGTGATGGAGAAAACTTTGCTTACTGGTGTCTGAACCAGCAGAGTCTCCTAACCAGCGGTACGTTGGAGCCCCGTGCCCTGGTGCGTTTGCTCTTCTGACCCCCTGCCCAAACTGCCCCATGTGAGGCTAGTAAATCTGAGGGGTCCCCTTTCCCATGGCATTCCTTCACTAACTCAGCCTTGCAGTTGTGTGACTGCATTCTATTGAACTGAGCTGCAAGAACGGACTTAATTCAGCATGTTTGTATGGAGGTTTGAGCCAGGCTGGTCTGGGCTTCCAGGGATATCCTATGGGACCAGATTGTTCTCACAGTCCAGGTGTCCTAAGAGACTTCATAAGCCTGCATAGCAAGATGTAAGATCTTGCACCTCAAGGAAGCTTTATCAGCTGCAGGCATCTAAAGCAAGGAAGAAGAAGAGAGAATTTGTAGGTTGAAACAGATAATCTTTTGGGAGGATGACTGTGGAAGGTCAGCTTGTGAATCCATATAAAATACTTTTGTTGACTCTGTTTTGACGGTTGCCGTAGTTTTGACAGCTGCATGTTAAATTGTGTGTGTTTATTTTACAACATCACTGTGAGGTGGTGTTATTCTTTTAAGGATGGGATCTCTCTGTTTCAGGGATAGAGGTGCTTGTTCACGATCTGGCAGGATATCTAAGATGTAGAAGAGATTTGAACTGGCATCATCGACATCCCAGTTGCACGCTAAATTCTTTGCTATAAACTTCTCTTAGTCCAGAAAGTTCGGTGTGTTACTTCAGCCGAGTAAAGTACAGCTGAGCTTCTTGAATACTTCAGTGTACTACATTTTTGCAAAAGAAGTTAGCTCCAATTTAGGCACCAGAATAAGTGGTTTTCTGAAAATCTGTTCCCAAATGTCAGTCCCAACAGTGAATTTGGAGGGCTCGAGGTTAAACACAAGTACATTACTTGGCTTTCATTCGCTGTCAAATTTTGTGTGTGTAGGTGGCAAGCTCGAACAGCACCTGCCAACTACTTATTGGTTATTGGCTTAGGATAGAGCTGTTAGTCTTGTCCTTCATTTACGTTTAGTTCTGAGGCATCCACTTTGTGTATTTTTTCGGTATCTGCTTTCAGAACTGTAGCAAAATTTAAGGTTCAACAAAGTACACAGTCTCAAAGCAGGAATTCTAACCTAAAGTGACTTTGTAGTCAACAATGAAAAATTGCATCTGAAATCGGTTACCAATGCAGAGCTCAGTGCGAAACTATTTCAAAGATGCAGTGTATCAGCTTTTGAATGTACAGGAGAAACTAAAGAATCGTCTTAATATTTTTCATACTGACTTTTAAAACAAGAGTGTCTGGATTGTACTCACAAGTTATTTATTGAGACCTGTTCTTTGTGTCCTGAACTCTCATCAGAATGTGCAGCTCCCTATGCTTCAAGCAGGATAGGCACACAAGTGTACTATTATAATATGTTTTATATGTGTCACATACTGCAAAGTCTTTGCTGTCCCCAGCTTTGTTTTGAACATCATGTCTCATTTTTATAAAGTCGTGACAATGACCTGTCTTCCGTCTTCTTATTGAGGTGTTTGTATAAAGGGTATTTAAGCAATGATATGCCTTGGGAGGTTGGTTTCAATATACATTACATGAGTAACGCAACTCTTTCTTACCTACCTTCCCTGCCAGAAAAGATGTTTGCTTTGTGTGAATGGGTTTGTTTACGGTCAAGGTGGAGGCAAGCTTTGCTGAATCTTCCATGTGTTAATGTGCATTTTGAAAATGTCTTTACACAATAATGATCAAAACTGTCACAGATAGAGTTTTTACGCCAGGGAACATTTTAAGGTGTTTTCCTCTTTAAAGCGAGTATCAGATTTGAGAGTTATTGGAAAGATCCATTTAAAGTAAGAATGGAGGATTGAAGGAAATCCATTATGCCACATTATAGAACCTTTTCTGGAAAGCCTTTTCCAAAAGAAGAGGCTGGCCACACAAATTGGTTCCCAGCTCTGGGAGCTGCATGAATTGTCCTGAGGCTTAGTTTGACTTGAACTGGCTGAGTGGAATCACATTGGAGCCAAACCAGGGGGAGAGGTAGCTGTGAGGCTGGCCCACTGTCATTTCATTTCTCTGTGTTCGTCTCCAAGTGTAATTAATTCCTCACACTTTGCACATCAATGTAAGACAGACACAAAATTCTGTCTCCTATTTAAGAATAAAGGCAATTTTTCAACTGCCCTCTTCACAAAGGATTGGTGAAATTGCTGGGGAGGTGTATTGGATCACTCTGTGCCAAGTGGCCAACGGGAGATAGAGGGGTTGCCAAGACCCTGCGGCACGCTCCAGCCGAGCTGCACAGGCTTGTCTGCAGGCTGGGAGCAATGGAGGAGAACAGTCTCCCCATCAGCACGTTGTAGCCAGGATCTCTCTGGCACAGGGCAATGCAGATGGGAAGAGGTTTGAGACAAGAAGTTTTGCTGGAACCAGGCAGATGCCATATGCCCTTCTTCATTTCTATGCTTTCATAAACTGTGCCCGAATAACTGGTTTGCCAAAGGTTCCCTTTTGGGAAAGGTTTTCCTTTTTGGCTCAGGTTCTGCCCGAGTAGCTCTGGATTAGAGAGAGAAGGCCGATAGCTGCATCTCCTTGCTAATGCTCTCTTGCTGCCTGGTAACCCATCTTCTAGCAGCTTACTTCTATGCTGCCAGATACCTTCCTCTGGCAGAAGTGTTTTCATTTTTTGTTCTCTATGGGAAACAGACTCATCTACGGTAGTTTTGAAGGAGTGTTGTCGTGTCATAAGGTGCAGTTCTGGTTTTTGAATCAAAGCCTAATGCTCCAAGTACATAAGCACACACACCATTTTACATGTGTGAATAGCATCGTGCTTGTTAAATATGAATGTTTCCAGGACTGTTTCCCAGTGCTGCAGATACAGCATTCTAAGATTATCCATTTGCTGTCTTTCCATCAAATATATTCATTGCAGGAACAGAAAGATTTCTTTTTACTATCTGCCAACCATGGAAACTCTGACAGTCGAACTGTATTCTTTCTGGCTTGTGAATCATCGCCCCTAACCTTGACTCAGCGATCACAAGGGAACACTTAGGCCATGGTTAACATATATTATTCTAATGAAAAAGATTCTGTAGTATGGTGTTACGTTACTCATTATTTCTTTAATAATGCCTATATAGAATCCCATTCATGATCTTTCAGCTATGTTAGTTCAATGGAGCTAAAGGAATAAACCAGTGGAAAATTATTTTTAGTCCTTTGAGACAGATAGATCTGACATTAAGTATGTTATGAATGCAGCAGAGAGATCACTTTTCTGGCTATAGTTAACTGAAAATCAAAATAATATATTGCTTCAAGGTGGCAGCATTTAGTTAATCTGAGATATGATGCTCTGGCTAGAGGAGAAAATGTACGTGAGCGTGTGCTGGATGTGAGAAGAAAACTCCAGGAGATGGTATTCTTCATTATTAATATAGCTTTCGGATATACTGTGATTATTTATAACTATAAGAAGAAAAGTGTGTTTTGCATCAAAGGCAATTATGCCAGTTAACAGCATGTTCAGGCTAAGATAATTGACTGAACAATCTTTTAATATTTTGCCCCTTTCAAACCTGTTGCTTGGTTACCACTTTCTCTGAACTATTATGTACCTTGCTGAAAATTAAATAGAAAAGAAAAGGTTTTAGCACCTCTTTCCTTTGTCTTTTCCATAAAGTATATATTAAAATATAATTTCAGAAGTGGAGTCAAAGAATTATGGCTTTCTGGCAGCAAAACAGGAACAGCTGGAAACTCCACAATCTGAATTCAAACCTTTGTTTTTCTTGAATGCAAGCTTTTCCTTCCTCTTCCAAGGGAATTTGAGACACAACGAACAGATTCTCAAATTGTGGACATCCTGAAGTAACTGGATAATGCATCCAGGTAAGTCTCTTACTAGTAAGAATGGTTTGTTCCTTGCTCAGTTTTACTCACTCACTAAAACATGTAATATGAAAGTGTGAGGTAGTGCTTTCAGTGCCTTTTGAGGATTTTGTATAATGAAATGCTTTTTGGTCTCTATCTAAATGCCAGGTATTCTATTGAATTATATCATGCCACGAGCTGCTGTGGTTTCTTTAAGCTGTGAACTGCTACCTTATCTATACACAAAAGCCTCTCAGAAACACCAGAGGTGCCTTAATGAGAGGGTTCAGATTTGCCTACAGGACTCATTTCACATTTCACCACTGCAGTGGGTTTTGGAAACCTCCGGGTTTATCTACCTTGCTTCACTTCACTCTGATACAAGTGAGAGCAAGGGCTTGGGGATAAATGGTCTGGTGGGCTCAGTGGGCAATGTCTTTAATATGACCTTTTCCTAGGATCATCTTACTGATTAAGACCAGGCCTTAAGTTGTGCGATGTTGCTACCTGAAAACTGAAGGCTTTCCAGTGCGGGTGCAACCTCTGATCAAGGAAGTCAGCAGTCTACAGTGAAGACGGCGACTCCAACCCAGGCATAATGTTTTGACCCAGATTAGGCAAAGAGATATTTATTAGAGATTTGTCCTAACGAGGATGGCTTTTGCTGACTAATGGAAGTCGAGGAAAATCTCCTGCCTGTGACCCCTGTGCCTGGGGAGGGTTGTCCTGCCCCAGGCCATAGACACCGTGCTCCTCCCCGTGAGGCACAGGGATGACTGCCAAGGGCTTTGCTGAAGCTTATGTTAGGAGAAAAGAACTAGTGAGAGAAAGAAAGCCTCATTCAAGTAGACAAACATGCTCTTCTTGCAGGAGCAGAGCAGAAGCTCTTGTGCCAGGGTCGGTGGCTGTGGAGGGCATCAGCAGCAGTCCTGGTGGGTTTATACCTGTGGAGTTTAGAGGGGGTGACCACTGCCCTTGTCAGTGCTCTAACTGCCTGGTCATGTTGTCAGTGGTGCAAATTTCATCCATCCCCTTCTGTGCTTAACTGCAAGTAGGGCCTGTGCCATGCAGAGGGACAACTTTTGTTCGGTGAACGTGCAGACAACAGATTTCACAGCACGATAGTGACTCTAGCAGACTCTTTGTAAACCACAGGCCTTATCTTGGGAAGCAGCATGTACTGCAGTAAGTGAAAAGTCAGGACTTTGGTGTAGCTCATTGCTTCAGTGGGTGATGGGGCAGAGCTGCAAAGATAGCTCTGGTCCAGTTGTCTCAGCTTTCAGCTCCTCTCTACTTCCTATCATCATGAAAATGAGCAGAAGCAGAGGGGAGTTTCCTATCTGGATACAGGCTTGGACCGCAGACATCTTCTAATCTGGATTTGGGGATTTGCCGATGATCTCTAATGCAAAGGGAATGTTTTGTTATTTTGTGTTCGTAGCCGAGCCAGTCAGCAGCACTGTCAAAGTGACTCACAGCAGTGCTGAGATTGTGACTCACTGCTATGTCCTTTCTGGAAAGACACTAATCCTCCTTTCCTGCTGCTTGGGCTGTTTTGGGAACCACAATGTTAAGCACTGAAAGGCACATTTATTAACTGACACATGCCAGGACTGGGTTTTGTTTGTAACAGCGAGGAAGTACTTTGTGGCCTCTCTGCTGTTGACTAGACGCTGACACATCTGGCACCCAGGCACCAGAGGATGTAGAGATTCGGGCATTTGTTTCACTGGTTAGATCTGGGTGTCAAGCCTATTTCAATCAGTGGGTCTTTGGGCTCGATTCAAGAGTTTTTCTTAACTACCAACATCTGTCAGATGGCAACTCCCCGAATACACCCTTCCTGGTCATGCTATTTTAAGGCACTTATACTTTAAATAATAATAACAAAACCCTTCAAGATTTTTCTCTGAGTAATTTGTCCTCAAGGGACATGGAAGTCCTCAGGTTTCTTCCTGACCAGTGACAGGATGTGGTCTATCCACCAGCAGTCATCCTGCACACAGGCAGTCTCCTCAAAAGCCTTTGGGATTACTTGTGGAGCAGGAGGAGCTGAATGTGCTAAGTAGTTTGGTAACTCTACCTTGGTTGATTATTGGTGTAGCTCCTGCCTTAAAGCGTGACATTTCTGTTCTAAACCAACAGTTGTTTTGTTGTGGTCTCTTGGAACTTTTAGCTAGGGCGGGAATCATCTTGCGTGTTCTTCATGTCTTCAGACGTTTGCAGAGGATATCTTTATCTGAGCTCATCTCCCTGGGCTCCAATTACAGTCAGTGGAGAGAAACAGGCGTTGCAGGCTGTGATTTATCTGACATGCTTTAGCTCTCTGCCTGAAGAGGAGAGAAGTTGTACCCTAGAGGTGCCTGTTTCAGTACACTGTGAAGTGGTTCATGGGCAATAGCATTAAACAGAAAGGTCTATACTGAGTCAAGTGAATAACACCTACAGCACTTATCTAATGAGTGCTCACTCAAGATAAAATTTATCTATGCAAATGCCAGTTAACTCAATTTCTTGAGGGGTTTGGCCTTTGCATGTTTTTTGAATTAATTAGGGGTATAGTATTTTTCTCTATTTAACCAGAGGAGAAAGAGGTGTGTTTTCCTCTTTCTCGAGGGAGGTAGGCACATTTGTACAAGTGTCGGGCACTGGCGTGGCTTCACTGATTCACTCGGAATGTGCCAGTGTTTCAAGCTCTAACAGTTAAAAAGTCATGAAAGGTTTTCAAACAACAAATCTGTGAAGCTTTTAATTCATTTTCCCGTACTAATAACATAGAGGGAAGCCTTCAGTCTGCATGGCAGTTGTGAAGAGACATTCACTCGCACACATTCAGAAAAAGGAGCCCTTCTCCCTGGCTCTGTAGGCAATGTAGTGTTTCCTTTGTTATCCTCAGAGCTCCTTTGACTCAGCACTTTCACTGTCCTGTACATTTTCCTCCTTGCCTTCCTTTCCATGCTTTTCTCTTCCACCTTTAATTCTGCATGGAGAGTGCTGGCAGAGCTTCTGAAAGCCTCTGTCTCCAACTAGACCCGTGCTTGGAGGCATGGTTGTGTCTTTCACATCCTTTTACTGTATGTATCTACACACCCTAATCAATACAGCCGCTTTAGCTGGAGGAATGACCTCTGTCTTAAGCCTCATTAGGTCATGGGAGTGTGTAAGTTTCAACAATTTCTGTTCCTAAAATATGAAGGGATATGAGGCAGAGTCCTTTCTAATGAGGACAATGGCTTTGTAATGCTTTCTTTGTATAATGAAAAGCATATCCAGAAAAAAATCCAAGTAGATTGCAACACGTGTGTTCTAATTGTTATGCTTATACTTGACATTTCAGAGCAATGTTGTAGTTCCTGTCACTTTTTCTCACTAAGATTCAGTTTGTTGGAGATATGTACAAGTCTTGGAAGAAAACTTTTTCAGAGTGAGTGGAATCTTCTGTTTCTGCTTCTTGGAGTTTTTGACTATTTTTATCACAGTGAACACTGATGAAATTCAAAACAGCTCATTTTTTTCTTAACAAATACCTGTCCTTTATAAAAACAGAGGTTCCCAAGTGGTAGTAAAGCAAAAGAAGTCTCAGCAACAGTCTTGTAAGCTAAGCTTTCTACTGTTAAAGGAAAAAATGTAAAATAGAAATCAATATGAATTTTTTAAAAATATGATCTCCCCAAAATATTAAATAATGATGTAGTCTAAAAGCAGAAAAATTACAAGATTCTGTGATGGTGTCATTTTACTGAAGTACCATGTATCCCTCCTTGATTTGATAGGTGAAATCAGAAGCTGGGCATGGTGCCAGGCAGAGATGGTCAGAGCGTCCCATCAGTCTGAGTAGAGCTCACGAGGCCATGCCTCCTACCAGGGTTTCACATAGAGTGTATTTTCACATGAAAGCATGTAAAGGTGGTGTTACAGGTGTTGGACTTCTAGTCATTAACAGTTTTCACCTTTGATGACATGAAGCTGTTCCGACCCACAGAAACACAAGAGTTCACTTGAATTCCCACACTGCCCATATGCCTACATTTCAAAGACTGTTACCTTATTAACTGGTGAAATATGCTCACTGTAATAGTGGCAATGAGAAGTATTTAACTGCACCTTACACAGTCAAAGCTCAAAGTTTTAAATCTGCAAAACTCAGCTGCTCCTAACTCAGCAACTCCCACAAAATATGGAGGTTCAAAGGATTCTTATGTTAAGTTTTGCAAGTGCTCACTTTTTGCATTGGGGAAATTGGAATTTCACAGGAAATTGCAAGACAAAATGTTCCACTGCCTACCTTTTTTTTCGGTTGGTTTTTTTTTTTTTTGGTGCTCTGTTTGACCAGGCATTATGAATTCATGTCTACTGGCTGCTTTTGCTTGAGTTGATCGCTCAATACTCAAAGCACTCCCATAGGTGTGAGGAATTTTAGGTTCAGTTCCTTTCTCTCTTTGAGAATTATTAGTATTGCCTATCTAATCTGCAAGTCCATTTTGTGAGAAAGGTGTCCACGTTGAGTCTTAACTTCAAAAGGAAGAATTTGGATCTGTGACTCCCAAAGGTGGGAGATGTATCCTTGTAGATGAAAATAATGCCTCATTCAGACCACGGCTCTTAATGACTGGGTTAATTTGCTCTGCCTTAGATATTTGTAGGACTACCAATTATAAAAGTAGAATCTTTTTAGGACTGCAAGGCCTTCCTTCCCTTTAAGAGGCAGCTACAAATTTAGAATTGGCAGCATGTCCTCTAGTGGAAGAAGTTTTTCTTTTGAAACAATAAATAATGTCTATAATAAATGTCTAGGGTTGGAAGATGTCTCTGCTGCTGGAGCTGCCACTTTCATGAGCAGTGTTAATGGTGAGCTTTTAAATATACTGAGAATTAAAAAAAAAAAAAAAAAAGGCCATGCTGTCATTGTAATCCACTACATTTTCTTCACTTCAAAAACCTCCCTATTACCAACAAATTAACAACAAAATTCTGGCAACAAAATTCATAACGGTTTCTTCCTTGATTTGGTTTTCATATGGGACATTTCTCTTGTGCCTGTAACTGACCCTTCTGTGTAGAAAGACTCCATGTTCTGGTGGCTCACGTGTTGGCTTGGAACCAAGAAAACCTTTGTTCTTTTCCTACAGCTTTCCCACCTATTGCATCGAAGAAATGGCAGCAACAAAACAAAAAAAAGTGATGATTCTTAATGCAGAAAAAAATCAGGGTAGAAATTAATTTGCTCATCTTTGATACCTAGCTTTTTTCACATGTAAAAACTCCTTGCATTTATATTGCCTAGCAGTGGTGTAGCTAGCATGGTAGAAAATGTAGCAGGAGGAGCAGCCTCCTCTTACCTGCCATCCATGCCTGCTAAACTACATTATTTTCCCCTTCTCCGTGTTTAAAACTTGTTTTTCAGTGGTTTGCAGATGCTTCTCTTGCTTCCCACATAAATTCCAACAGTATGACCAGATGTCTATTTCATTTCTCTTGACACACTTTACAGCCCTAATCTGAAATGTTAACACCAGCCACAAAAGAATCATACGCTTGTTGTGTAAATCACTACAATCAGATGGCCAAAACATTATCTCATGCTGGCCTAGATGTTATAAAGTTTGCAGCTAAATTGCTCCCTTAGGGTCCAGGGCAGAGGTCTCTGGGCTTTCTGGCTGTGCTCTGAGACGGGCAAAGACAAACCTCTCTGTGTAAGAGCGTGCGTGTGTACGCAGTCTAGACAGATGGCATGCTCTGAACCAGTTACTGAGGGCCCATGAAAACTTGTTTCTTTAATGGAAAAGGCAGGAAATCAAGTGAATCTGCTGTGTTTCTAGCAGTTCAAACCACTGCCATTTCCCCATGTAGGAAATCTGTGGTTGGAGCACAGGCCAATATAAGACCAAAAGTATGCGTCTTGATTGCATCTTCACCCAGAGGGGTAAAGATATTGGCCATACAAGATGTTCCTAAAGAGGAAGACTTCATATAACTGGCTTTTAGGAGAGAGAAGATGATCATGTTAATATCAGCCCAGCTGAACAAACTTGCTGTATTTGAAAATCGTGCTAGCTTCAGTGACAGATCTGCCCGTTGGCAGCGTGAGCAGAAGAATCCAGGGGTCACAGGCAGTGAGTGACTACAAAGAGGAGCAAAAGCCCTAAGAATCTGAATCTGAAAGTCACCTTAATAAACTCTTGAAGGTTGGATACTGGGCTGTGGCTAGGAAACCTGGATTATATACCTGTCGCTGGCCTGCTAGTCTTCCTTTTTTTTTTTTTTTTTCTTGTGTGTGCTTCTGTATTTGTAAAAGAGGACCTCCTTTGTTAAACTTACTAAGATTCACAGATGGAAAGCGCTGTGTAAAAATTCAGTTGTTCTTTTCACTACTTGATTCTTTTTTTCCTCAAGGACTGGGTGAGAATAGAAGTTTGAGTTTGCGTGCAAAAGTTGTATTTTTATTTTGTTTTGTTTTCCTAACCACTTCCATATGCAATCAAGTTTTATTGCCAGCTGCTCTTCATGGTTGGTCTCCTGGGACCCTAGGCTCCTGTTTGTTGTTAAACTCATAACAGTTGGTTAGTTTAATTTTTTACAAATGTTAATTTATCAGGTTTGGATTTCCACCAGTTCTCTCTACCCAGCCAGAAGTGGGCAATGGAGTAAGCACTGATGTGTAAGAAGGGCACGTCAGAACCTCAAATTCCTGTAGTGGGAGAAATGGACAAGTTTATGGCTGTTCTCACATTCTTTCTGTATTGAAATTAAATATCTTCAAATTTTTCACTTCCCACAGAGCAGGAATATGAAATTTCATTTAATTAACGGAAGAAAGATTTTATTTCAAAATTTTAAATAGGAAGGGACAAGGCTCCCCATGATGATCACAGCAGGGACCCCGTGAGCCCAGACATGCTGCTCACCAGGGAGGCTTCCAGGGAGGCCAGCAAGCTAGCAGGAAACCAGCCAGGTTTCCCTAGGAAGTGTGTCTGGTTGCTGTTCGAAGATTTGATTCAATCAATCTGTTCCTGCAGAATACATATGCATATTTTTCAGGAATTGGCATTTTCCTATGGAAAAATGTTTTAGTGAGTTAAAATTGGAGATTAGTGAGCGTGCTTTCCAGTCAATCCTAGCTGCATTGGTGAGAAAGCCACATACACTTTGTAAATATATGACAATCTAGCATACAGTTAGGCAACCACACCAGACCTCTAAAATGGGGCCTATGGATGACCTAGAAGTTTCCCTAGAGACCTTTGCGTAGTTATCTGTCCACCTAAAGCTAGCACTGGAATGAGAAGACCATCAGGATACTTCCCTACCTTGCAGGGGAGGACTGAGTGGAATGGGCCGCAGAAGCAGAACCCAGCTATGGTGAGAACATCTGTACCCTCTTCATCTTTTCATAGTTTCAACATATAAACTTGATAGCTGTGAGTCCTGTGAATTTCCCTGTGGAATTTATTCTTTAAAAAACCCCTTCTGATTGTATGCTCAATACCATGGTACCTATAGCTGGAAGACTTGAGGAATTGGGTATCTGCTTTGGATTTAAGAGTCGGTTATTGGTACCAGGTCACAGAGTCCTGAGCACTGGCTGCACTTTCTGCAGCCTGCGGGCTATGCTTTTCGGGGGACCATGCAGAGACCTGACAATGGTACAGAGGCTAGTGGACAAGCTGCTGTGGTGCTAGCATGGGCAACCTGTGCTGGTGATGGACTTGTGCCCACCACAGGAGGGACAGAGTGGTGGTGGTGCAAAGAAGGAGGGTCTGGGGCTGGGTCAGGCAGTGTGGCCTGTGGCCAACCCCACCAGATCTTCCACTGGGGATTCCAGAGAGCACATGGGAGGTTTTAGGTGAAATCAGGGCAGAAGTGGAGTGTCTGATCCTGCTCACCAGAAAACTGCTGAAGTGTGGTGTCCTGTGGTGTGCTGTCATATGTAATGGACAAAAGCTTGTGCATCTGGTGTACTATGCAGTGTTTGGGAATCTAAAGTCCAACCAAAAAATGCATTTTTTCACACCTGCTGTTAAAAAGAGATGAACTCTTGCGGGAGTTTGTAAATGGAGACCTTTCTGCCCTGTACTTCATCAGGAAACTCTCTGTGAGAACAAAAACGTGCTGTAAGGCAGGAAAGTGTTTAACTGTTGCGCGACCTGTGGAGACTGCACCATTTCCTACTGTTGCCCTCACATCAGATTGTGCCCCGTTACTGTGGCCGTAGGCTCTTCCTAGAGGAAATCTGGGTTTACATGGTGGTGCCACCTTCTGCACCTGAATGCCATTGGTTAGGGCCATGCATCCAGTGCTTCCAGCTCCGTTTTTCAGGGAGGGAAGAGGACCTGTGGTGGAGTATGAGGCGCGTATATACGGCTGTGCTCGGTAAGGCAAATGTGGGTGGGAGGAATATGACTAGAGGTCTAGTTCTCCATGTGCAGACGTGGTGAGGAGACTGATCCCCTGGGAAGACAGAGCAGTGCCACTGCTTGATGTGAAGGTTTTATTTTTCATAATTGGATGAAATCATGTAGTTTCTCTGTCGGGCAGGAAATAAAAGACTCTTTGGCTTTCTGAATTTTTACATGCGGCAAGCTGTGGTGCTCATTGTCCTGGCTGGCAAGAACTGTGTTTAGCCCTCAACTGGATCTTAGTTTGTATTTTAATGGAAACACGTCTCCTTTGGAAATGCCATGCCCCATAGCACCGAGCCCCACCAGTGACTCGGTGCTGAGTCAGAAGAAAGAGTGCCATTTACTGAATCAGCCACACAGCTGTGGTACAAGCTGATGTTTTCCTTGGCTATCTCCAACAAAATAGTGACCAGACACATAGATCTACTCAGCTTGCTAGGTGAGATGAGATCACAGCTCAAGAGGCTAAAGTCACATCAGGGCATATTTGCAATTAGAAAAAAAACCCCTATTTTTGTAGACTTGCTTGTTTGTACAGGATGTAGAAGTAGGTATGATGCAGGGCACCCAGATTTGGAGCTCTCTAGATGCTTCTTTTAGAATTTTCCAAGGGGAAATCATCATTGACACTTCAGAAATGAGAATTCGCAGGTATACTTTTGGGTCTTTTAATTGAACTGTTATGCTAATACTCCGTCTGACTCTGATGCTGATGTTTTCCCTGCGTGAGTCTCCTTCACAAAGGTAGTTTTTGTTTTTTGTAGACTTGTCTATTTTTTAAAGTTACCATCATATTGGCTGCAGTGCGTGTCATATGGAGTAGTGGAAGGTACTAAAAGTTATTTCATGATTGTGTAAAAGTCAGTATATTACTTTTCTAATATAAAAATCATATACTGAATTATGGGGAACGTACAGTATAGACATATCACATTAAAAGAAAGGAATGATACTGAGAAAGGTAATTTTAAGTTGAAGTTCACAAAGCAATTTTGTCAGATCTGTTATTCTGCAAAATATTTCCCTGGAAAGGTGTCTGAGAGAAGATCCTTTACACAGCATTGACTGCACCTGCATGGAGTTTGCTCCTTCAGTAGCGGTGCAAATAATCATGTCTTGCTCACTGGTGGTGTCTGTGATCACAGCAAGAGGAGCTGAATACTTGCTCCCTATGTATTTAATGCTGTGATAAATTTACACAGGGACACTGACCCTGACATCGATCAGTTTTTGGTACTGGGCTGCCACATAGTGGCCTCCTTCATAAACCTGGAGAATGGGAGGAAGTAGGGAGAGTATCAAGTTGATAACAAGAATGAACAAATACACGCTTTGTGACTCAGTTTACAGTATCTGTTAATTCCTTACTGGCTGAGGAAGCAGAATTTAATTCTGTACAATCCAAAACACAGGAAACAAACATGAGAACATGGTATACAGCTTTTATCAAGTATCTTATTTGTATTTGTGCCACCTTTGCTTCACAGTGAAGTCACTCAGGAGTCTTTAGAAACAAAGTAACGTTCATTAAGAAAGGTAGGAAACCCCTCAGTTAACTAACAAAAGGTTCTTTAAAAAAATTTATAGAAGTGTTTGTATGAAAGTAGAAGAGTTTTCTCTGACATGCTAATACCTGCTTTCTTTGATACCTCATTTTCTGTCTCTAGATAAAAACACCTAACATTTGAAGTTTCTTCCTCGTAGATGAGCTCGGTTTAGGAGGAAAAGTCACAAACGGGTGTACGCAATAGGAATGAATATTTCCTCACCTCAGGCTCAAGCTTGGTGCTCAGGGTAGTTGTTTGGTTTTTGCAGCAGCGGTTAATGGGAGCGCAGCCCCCCTGTTGCCCTCACCCGTGTGCCCAGCTGCACCCTGCGCGTGCCCTGACTCCCCGCTCAGCAGTGCGAGGCATCGCTCCTGGCGCACACCAGCGTGGCTGCTGAGGCATCTTCCTGATCTCTCTGGGCACACGGCCGCTTCGTGTCTGGCTGCCCTGTGCTCTCTACAGCCCAGCGCTTAGTGGTAACTTCCCCAAATAGCCTTGCTCTTCTTCCTGTCTGGATCTGCCAGGGAAGACGGGCTTTTCCCTTCATGTTCATGCTCCTGTAGTGAAAAGAAAGCTCTGATTTTCCAGCTTGAGGAACCTTTCTAAGATGTGAGGCAGTGGTGAAATCCTGTTTTGATCCAGACCCAGAACCTGTGTGATTTAAAATTTCAGCTAAAGTGGTTCTGTGCACGGGTTCTGCCTTTGTAAAATATCCATGAGGGACGTGGGAATGGGGCCTGTTTCATGCCTTAGGATCCTGCTTGGGTCAGTACTTTGTAATTTTGATCAAATGCATGTATTTTTGCTGCACTATAGGTTGAGATTTTGACACCCTTCATTCCCCTATGCGTATGTTGTTCCTGTAAGCATGTAATCCATTGCAGGTAGTCAGCCTTGAAGACTGTAGGCTTGGTTGGGTTTGTACATAGCTGCCTGTTACAGTCTTCTGTCAGACATGATTTGAGATAATAGAAAAACTTTAAGGTCTTCTTTGAGCTGCTGGAGCATGTCCAGAGAAGGGCAACAAAGCTGGTGAAAGGACTGGAGCACAAGTCTTATGAGGAGCAGCTGAGGGAACTGGGGTTGTTTAGCCTGGAGAAAAGGAGGCTGAGGGGAGACCTCATTGCTCTCTACAACTACCTGAAGGGAGGTTGTAGCCAGGTGGGTGTTGGTCTCTTCTCCCAAGTAACTAGCAAAAGGACAAGAGGAAATGGGCTCAAGTTGCGTCAGGGGAGGTTTAGATTTGATATTAGGAAAAATTTCTTCACCGAAAGAGTGGTCAGGCATTGGAACAGGCTGCCCAGAGAGGTGGTGGAGTCACCATCCCTGGAGGTGTTCAAAAAATGTGTAGATGTGGCACTTTGGGACATGGTTTAGTAGACATGGTGGTGTTGGGTTGACAGGTGGATTTGATGATCTTAAAGGTCTTTTCCAACCTTAAAGATTCTATGATTTGGTGATTGTCTGGCAGCTTGTGGTAGCCTGATTTTCTGACATACCAAATATGCACTGTAGACCATCAGTAGAAGATGGTATTTAGGAAGTTCAGACTTCAGCAGTGTATGTGCCTCCAGTCAGACTAGGCATATGCCAAGCTCCTGGTGCTGGTTATGGTACTTTGGTCATGAGTTAGTGCCAACTCAGGAAGCAGAGAGGTAGGAAAAATGAGCTCTGTCCGTAAGAAAAGACTGTTGTAAATCTTAAAAATAGTTTCATGTGAATATATGGCGAGCTTAGATATTTTATTTAATCATCTGTGATAGAAATGCTCAGTGCCTTTTTGTTCTAAGAATCAGCATCCCATGCATTCTGATTTCTCATGGTGTAAAAAAAAAATCTGATGTTTACAGTAGGTGAATGTGAAATATATTTCTGGAAAAGCTCTAGGATCTTCATTTTAACACATGCACATTAGTGCTATCATTAGTGCTATTAGCAGAGTAGTAAGTGTTTACTTGGTGAAATTATGACTTGTTTTATGGCTGGTTTTATTTTGTCATAAATTCAAATCTAGGCAGAGAAACATAAACGACTGAGGCAGTTGTTGCAGGCAAAACAGTCCCTACTCAGGGAATTTTTATTTAATCTAATTAACACAAACTTCTGATCACCCTGGTTCTGGTGTTGAGAAAAAGGAGGACAAAACCAATGAAATAAACACTTCAGTAAACACCTTTCCTCCCCCTTCCCCAGGCTCAGCAGAAGCCAAACACCTATCATACCTCCTTTCCAGTCTCACCTCCTTGTATTTTCGCCGTGGGTTACACTCAACCCACGCCAGTCCCTGTGGCAAGGTGCTGGGCATTGCAGGAGAGCCGGGGCCACGTGCATAACCATTTCTTTTGGCTGCTCTTTGCTGCTTCAAGTTTTCCTGCTGCTCTGCTGCTTCTTAGTGTCCCTGCCTGGCGTGGGTCACCCATGAGCTGCAGTCCCTCAGGGGTGACCCTGCTAGAGGTAAGAAGAAAGTAAGGTGAATAGCTCTTACTGATCAGCATTCACAGAAACAAATGCCTGGATACAACGAGTAAGAGACAGAGAATTGAAACTGTAGTAAAGGGACTTGGTGGGGCACCTACTTGCCTGGATGTGTATTTTCAATAAAAGCAACCAATTTCTGAAACCTGATATATATGTCTTAATGGTTTGTTTATCTGAGAAATGGAAAACAGGTTAATTTTAAAAAGAAAACTCCATACTGGGGAAATACGTACACTGAAGATCACAAAAGGAAGTATACAGAGGACACCAAATTCCATATTCAAGTCAGTGAGGTTTTTAGGGCCCCTCTTCATGAAAATCCCAATGAAATTACCGAGAAAAGAGTTTGTCAGAAAAATCTGGTGAATTTTCTGTGTGGAAATTTGCACATGTAGTATCTTTTTCAAGAAATTTCATGAAGCATTTTAAAAACATATTTTCACTTCACAAAATGTTTCAAAAATAAAGAAAAGGTGTAAAAAGAAATTGCATATTTTGCTTGAAATTTTATTTCATCTTTTATAAATGGTCTCCCAGTAATGTGATGAAACTTTCGACACAAAGAAGTTTTAAGTAGAAAGGAGAGCAAAACCTTCACTGTGTATTGAATCCCTGTCATTAATAATTTTCAAAACTGAATATAAAATTAAATGTTTTATTAATTTAATATGAGTTATATTCAGTTCCTGGCATATCATGAACTAATATAAGAACAGCGCATATGAATTAACTGATACAGAATTTCTAAACAATGTTTGAAAATTCCTAGTTATTTTCTTTTAAAGAAACAAATTTCAAAGTTTATATTCCATGGGAAAATTTGGAAATCCTCTTTTCCTTTCCCTTTTAGAATAAAACTCCATTGAAAAAGATGGAATTTCTCACAACATAAATGCTAATTTTTGAGAAACTTCAGCTCAGAGGTTGAAGGAGACTTCAGTTTCCTGCTGGAAAACAGGAGTTGAGTTCTGAAATCTCTGGGCACTAATAAAAGAATTATTGTCTGGCTGAAAAAGAAAAGTGCCATTGTTGACAACTGGAACTCCCTGAAGGTATCTCTCAACGTGCCTTCTGAAACAGAGCCCATCCTGTTGTTCAGGTTTGGAACCTAGAATTTTTGGTTGGGTGTTTGTGAGAAATGCAGGCTATGTCAAAGTCCTACCAGCTGTAAAGAGAGGGTGCTTGCGTGGGAACACCACTATCCCAATTGATTTAGGTCCCTCTCAGCTTCTCTGGCTTTGGCATCTCCTTCATGGGACTCTTAAAAGAAGGTTTGGCAAACATCTGCCAGATGCAGTCAGAGTACATGGATCCTTCCTCAGTGGAGGAATGGGACAGTAGATGATCTGCAGATGTTCCCCCTAGCCCTACCTTTCTGTGACTTTTTTACACATAGGTGGTGGCACAGCAAGCAGAAGTTCTGTAGCCTCTCAATGGCATGTTGTTCTGCCGTGCCTATTACTGCAGCTGAGTTTGATTGCATGACCCGGGGGGCCCCTGCCAGTCCTGTATTGCTGTGTTTTTGTTGGAAACTTGTTCCTTCAGACTGTCTCTTCCTTAGTTTCTGGGACGTTGTGTCCAGTCCTGCTCATGTCTTCTCCCCTGGGAGTTTTCCCCCAGGTACGCCCTCCCCAGATGTGGAGGTTTCTCATGTGTACCTGGTCTCTGGCAGCATCTGCTGTTAGTGGTTTCCGTTCTTTCAGCAAACTGCCTCCTGGAGCTGGGGTATGAGGCTGACTAGAAAACAAACCACAAAACAAATAACCTGTGGGTTAAGCTAAACGCAAAGCTGAAGTAGCGGTAGCTCTAAGTGTGCTGTTAAATTCGTATGGTGAGTTAGAACAACAGTGAGAGCAATGCCATTTAAAATAGCGTTAGTCTACCTGGCTTGGTGGAAAGTAGGCTGCTACTTGCGTGCTCCTGGGGAAAGGGTGGAGTTGCACAGAAGCTCAGATGGTTTTCCTTGTATCTCGTGCAATTCAGCTAAACACTAACTAAAGCTATTTTACAATCAGATGAACGTTTGTATTCCTGGCTGAAGAGGCTGCGAAACAGCCACTGCCAGCTCCACCGAGATGTGCTGGTTGTGGTGCGGGTACAGTCCTGATCTTCAGTGGGTTAGGAGAACCAATTTTATTTGCATTGTAGCAAAGCAGGAACTGTCATGCAATCAATTGCTGCTTCTCACCTGAGGCATGGCCACTGCTACCTAAGGAAGAGTGGAGTTTGAAACCTCAGTAGCAGTGTCACAACAGACAGCCTGCCTGCGCGCTGACTTTTGCAGTTCAGCTGTTAGTGAATCATGCAGTTAAAAAATACTGCAAGTTCTGACTCTGTGGTGCTGTCCTTCTTCACAATCTGCCCTTCAGGTGCTCCTATGCAGTAATTTGTGCAAGTTCGAGGAGGTTTCTTGCTGTTCTAAGTAATTTATTTTTCTTGCACTTCTTATCATACCTATAATGGCTTTTTATGACACCCAGCTCCTTTGTTCAACTGGAAATTGGGCTATTCTATGTGTAATTTTGAGAAATACAACTTAAGAAATTTCAACTGACACCACAATTTAGTATGAGTTCAGTGTCGGCAGTATTTGGTGTGTCAGAAAATGTTCCTTTGGTGAATTTTACTCTAACTAATGTCTGTGTTGCTGTCCCAACCCCTTTGCCATCAGTCACAGTGATTTCATCAATTTAGAAAGCAGGGGAGTGCTGGAGGAGTAGGATGTCAAACCAAGCAAAAGTAAAAGTAGAGCTCCAAAACTAGATACAACATCTATAAAGCTTTCCTACACTATAGCTATTGGCTTTTCATGATCATTGTGAATTCAGAGATATTGGCAGGTGATTTTTAGCTTGCTCAAATTTAAGAAACAATGTCACCTAATTTATTTAGCTGAAGACATTTCTAAAAGAAGGAATGTAAGTATTAACTAACAATCACGAATTATTTTGTTTATATAAGGAGCATCTTGTTGCATACTGCATAGGTCCTACCTTTTGTAATACTGCTTTTTATAATAATACCAGTATTTTTCACAGTGTGTTGCTGTTACTCCCACATGCTTCTTTTTTTTTGCCAGGAAGCCCTGCCTGATTTAATGTAGAGGTTGACTCCAGGGAAATGCATTTCAGGGGATCTCAGCAGTGGGCCTTTTGCAGTGGTACAAAACGGAGCTAATGACAATGTTTTATCTAGAGGTAAATGTATGAGGGCAAACCCCATTTTAATTGGCTGGATGTTATTAGGGATGCAGACATCCAAAGGGTCCCAACTGAATTAAATAAATCACCTCACTGCATCTTTTGATTTAGAGCCTTAATGATCATTTTTCCTCTTTTAAGGACTGCAGAGCAAAGGTGACCCTGCCAGCAGGGATGGCAATCCATGGCGTGTTCTGGGACAGGTCTTCTAACCCTGGGGAATTGTATACAATTTGGAAAATGTTCTCTAATACGTGTAACTAAAAAGAAGGTTGTCTTTTTTGCTAGAGTATGTATTTGTTTGAATTTACTCAAATCTCTTGTATTTTGCTGCAAATTATTATTGCTACTGGTTATGTCCTTTGGAGTGTAATCCAGCAATGTGAGTAGTTTAGGGAATAGAAAGGTGATTTATATGCCGTAATGAAAATGAAACTCTCTTTAAAAGCCAGTGTAGGGAGTCTTCAAGTTGGACTTCTGCTGGACTCCCTACAAAAATAGTCCTGCCCCAGGAAGAAAATGTAGATGAATGTGAGTATGCAAGTCAGTAAGTGATTTCCATCTTTGGTCACCAGCTGATCATAAGATGCTGAATAACTTTTGGAAAGGGACAGTGAGAGTGCTTTTAGAACTGAAACTTTAGAATTGGTGAAAGCCACATTACTTTGCCATCCTGACAAAGCACAATGCAACTTTATGTTTTTTTTCTTCCTTAACCAAGGAACTGTACTTGTTCAGTAGCTCATTGGCTGAAAGTCTTGCCTTGCATGAGAAAAACACCCCATGTGTGAGGTGGGGGTATTTCTGTTCAGTTTGTGATGGGGAGGAAGGTTAAAGCAGCTATTTTGGAACTTCTTTGCTGTCACTTAGAAGGTGTTACACTGAGCTCTTGACCAGGAAAAGGAGACAGGGAAGGTTGTACTTCTTTGAGTGAAGCCCTTATTTATAGGGGCAACTTGAGGGGTTAAATAAAGCCTAGGATTTATACACATGGGAAAGTAAATTATGCATGTTAGCATGTGTAAAAGAAAAGGAAAAGGAGAAGAGCCATGTGGCAGTGAAAAGGTGAGATGTCTTTGTAAAAGGCTATTTTTTAATTTCATACAAATATGGCACAGTGTTGAAAGCTCTTGTGACTTCACGTGATTTATATGATGTCAGAGTCTTGGTGTCATGGATTGTGTATTTTAGCTCGCATTTATACAAGTGAAAGATAAACACTTAGGTTTTCTTGAAATTATGAAATGTAAGGGCTTCAAATTAAATAGCAAATAAAAATAGCCCACATTCCCCTCCAAACTGTCATGTTTTGCAGTCCGGTCTCCAGTCTAGGGGAAGCTGCTCTCCATCACCAAACCTGGGGATGCAGCTGTAGGTGCCCTGAGTGGGAGACTCTTCTCCTGCCTGTTTTGTGCTGAGGCAGTTCCTCTGATTTCAATGACATTTCTCCTGACCAGCGAGATCAGAACTAAGACCCCAGCATCCAGTTGCAGAATGGCGACATACAGAGGAAGTTGCAGCCTAATTGCTTGTAGTTAATCAACATAGCAAGTTTGTATCTTACACATTTATCTCTTCTGCAGTACTGCCTAGTGTAGCAACGTGGGGAGGAGGAAAAGCACCCCCTGGGTAAGAAAGTGAAGTTTCACATTTCATGCTGCTTCTGAAGAGCTTCCTGGGGCTCTGCTGGCAACATAATGATAATTTGCCACTCTGCTACTTCTAAATGTAAGACTAAAAATGCTATTAATGGTGAGCTGTTATGTTAATTAGTTAATTGTTTGTAATAGCCATTTCTGTTGGTGCAAGGTAAAGAGATTTAGATCCAGCTATACGTATTTATTTATAAATCTGGAAGAGAGAAGGGTTTCCACCTGAATGCATGTTTCTAATTGGATAGATTTTCTAAGAACCTGATTTCTGGAGAAAGGATGATGGCAACAGACTTCTTTAAGCTTT
Organism: Balearica regulorum gibbericeps; assembly: GCF_011004875.1. Lineage (NCBI taxonomy): Eukaryota > Metazoa > Chordata > Aves > Gruiformes > Gruidae > Balearica > Balearica regulorum. Next base: position 121,967,343 of record NC_046184.1, read on the forward strand.
TTCCTTTTGGGAACTCAAAATCACTAGTTACTTTTCAATCCTGCCTGTTGATTTCTTTATTTCTCTTGGCCTTTTTCAGAGGAGAACACAAAATAACTCAAGTACACTGTGCTTTAGTGTTTGTATGTGATTATACTTCTGCACTTAATTCATGATAAATTAGGGTAAATAGCTCTTACTGATCATCATGCATTTAAACAAATTCCGGGAAATAATGGAGGCCAGATGAGGGAGAGAAAGAAAATTGAAACTCTCTGAAAAGTGGCTTGCTGGGGCAGCTGCTTTCCCAGAAACATGTATTCAGTAAAAGCAGCTATGTTCTATAACCTAATATGTGCTTCTTACAGGTTATTTATTTGGGAAAGAGAAAGTAGGTTAATTTTACATGGAAAAGCCTGTGCTGACGAAGTTACAGTGTGCTCTTACATCCTATTGTATGTGACAACCTTGCCTTTTGGTCTTCAAAATCTGGCTGATCTTGCAATATGTTTTGCAAATGGGCAGCTTGAATTTGTGGGGGCAAGGGAATTCCTCTGGAGTTCAGGTGATCACAGTGGGTCGTGTGATTCCTACACGAGGGGATACAGGGTAGCTGTACGCTGAAGAAGCACAGAAAAGTACGTATGTAGCTAAGAAGTTTTACAGGTTGCAGCTAGAGGAATAATGTTAGGTTTTTAAAAATACTGAAGGTAACTCAGGTACCTCAGTTCATTACCTGGTGCTAAACACTTATATAGCACCACAGCATATGATGCTCTTTAAATGTTACAAGAAAAAATATCGACACCAAAGCATGCTACTACCTTCCTTTAGTGTTTTAAATTTCACCGTTGGGGTTTTTCATAAGGTCCTGTTGAACTGAGCTGTATCTTTGAACAGCACAGCTAATTGAATTATCCCTGAAGTGTATTCTAGCTCCAGATATATGCTACATTCAATAAGTTCACAGCACGTTCTTGAAATAAATGAAGTAACATTTCTAGAGTCTACCTGCTGGAAAACTGCATTATGCATTGCCAGCTAGCTCTACTAGTTGGATTTATGTTGTTCATACACTACTTTGTATCACTGTGCTCTTATTGTTTTAAAAAGTAAATTGCAGATGTCTGAAGTTTAAAAACCTCCCAAATTCATGTTGATATGCTAGAAAATTTAGGAGAGAAACCAACACAAGTGGGCATTTTAGGAACTCACTGCTGTTATATCATTGAATAAACCAATTTGATGTCTTTAATGAAATGAGGCAGTCTGAAGGCAGAGAATAGCTTGTGTGTTTACCCTGAGGGAGCATTGCAGAAGCTGTCTTTTCCATAATTCAGAGTACAAATTGTTTTGCAGCTAAGGGTCAAGAGGAAAATACCCTCTTTTTCCCCTTTCCATATCCTGCACGACGCCATAGAACAATTAAGTTTGGGGTGTGTGTGTTAATCCTCTCACGGAAACATCTGGAATTGGTAAATATCTGAGGCAGGAGACCCTCTTAAAACAGTGTATGAGGGATTTCCACAGTGCAACAAACCATCTTTTATTCTTTCCTTTCTTCTGTTCTCAGCTCTTTGTTAAGTGAAAGATTTTAAGACACGAAACATAGAAAAAGTGCGTCTGTGCTTAAAGGGGAAATTTAAAGTAAGAACTTCAGCCAAAGTTAATATTATAGACCAGACAAAGGATTTGTTTATTCAGGGTGGGATGAAAGAAGGAAATATGTATCAAGGGGCAGGAGAGCATTTGATCTTGCAGATACTTGGGAGTAACATTGGCAATGGCAAAATAGAGTGGAAGTTTCTTCTGCGGTAGAAAAGCCAGGGAAGGAGGGAAGGGGTTGGTGTGTCTCAGAAGGACGTTTCCCCAAACACAAGTTAAAAATGGTGAATAAATGATAGATACTTGCTGCTTGCTTAGAACTAACACTTCTTTTTGTCTTTATTTCTCTGTAATGGATTTCAAGATGTGTATAACAGACAGGTGTTCAAAAGTGCTAATTTTTATAGACCCCCTCATGTTTTCTGGCTGAAAAGTTATTTTAGGGAAGAAAACCTGAAACATCTCAAATCTCAAGCAAATCAGACCCGTATATGAGAAACTCCTGCAGTACGGTAATTTTACATGGATTATTTGGCCTGTGCTTATTATGATTTCTGCGTGCTTTTCTGATGAGTCCAAACAGAAGAGGTTGATTCTGTGGTAACACTCTCTTCCAGTAGAGAGTAAGAAGTCTTTGCAGAGATATACCCAATATGATAATTTTCCTGCAGGGAAATGGTTTGTCTTGATGTTTTTTCATCAAGGCTAAGTGGGAGGAAGCAAACTGAGTCTGTCTCAGCTGACATTCTGAACTAACTGAAACCTGCATACCAGACTTAAGGAATTTATTAAATACGACTTGTGTGGTATATACTATACTTTTAAGCTTCCTGCATATCTCCTGCCAAAAGCAATTTCAGTTGGAGTACTTTATTTCAAAGGCTTCCCCCCCACCCTTCTTTTAATGTATCTGTATTCTACAATGGTATTATTTTGTAAATATATGTATGTGTTTAGCACAAAGTAAGCCAGAACTGTCTGTGCTGGAGAAGCTACAGTTCTCTTTATAAGTCTATTAAAAGCCTTTTTTTCCTCAAGAAGTTATGAATTTGTTTTGTGCTGAAACTCACCGTATGGGGCTTCAGTGGTAAATTGACTTGATCTACTTTACATTTGTTAAATAACATTTTATTTATATTGAAATTGTAATGTTGGATGCAACTTGATTCTTCCTGTGAATATCCTGTTCTCAAACTTCTATCATCATGTTTGTTGTAAATTTATATTATCAAATTAAGCTGTTACGATTTAAAAATGTCAACAAGTTTTTTTTCTTTCATATGTAAAGTAAATATTGTGACAGCTGCCTTACCCCAGCCATCTTCATAATACTTCTAATAAGATATCATATTAGTGATATTTTTTCTGCCTATAGGTTTGATTTCATGCACCTAGGGCTGCCTGGGTGTCTGACTGCTGCTGACTCCCTGGGCTTATTATTATTAGATTGAGCACAACAGCAACTTATAAATATGCCACCTCTGTGTGGGAGCTGACTAGGGCCAGGACAAGAAAGTTGCTGCCTGTCTTCAAAAGACTGTGAGGGCATAAACACTGTCTCTTATGAACACCTGAACCATTAAAGCATCTGCTCTGCGACCCTGTGAAATGCACACCACGCAGCTTCAGCTGTACCCTGTGCACTGGGTCCAGGGATTTCTGTTTGATTATTGACATGGTGTTTGTGAGCCACTTTGGCCAAATTTCCAGCTAGGATGTTTGCCTGCTTGAGGTACGCATGTAAGATTTGACCGATATCAAGTCACCTAAGACTACAGCTTCTTTCTCCTAGAAGCTTTGCTTAAAGCATACCAGAAAAGAAAAATTATTGTCTAAAGGGTTGTCTGATCCTCCAGAGACCAGCTGGTGTGATATCAGAGAAGGGTGGTTAGCTGTAATTACTCCTTACCGGTTCAGGAGAGGGTGAAGTCAATTCTCTGTTTATTAATCACTTTCAATATTGCAGAGAAGTGCTATGGAAATTGAAGCGTATTTTATATTCTTAGAGATATTGCACATCTCCATACACGTGTATGGAAGCAACTTGTCTGTTTCCAGGTGTGATCCCCTTAGATGTGATGGAGACTTAGGTACCCACTTGTAAGAAAACTGGTCATTTCAAAACCACTGAAGGAACAGGAAAGGAGTTCAGAATAAAGCGAACAAAACAAAGAAAAGGATACGGTGGGTATTTCAAAACTGCAGCTAACAGTAAATTCCTGTTCTGACAGAAGTATCCGACCTAGTCGGTCTCAATCTGTGGGGCAAAGGATGCTGAGAACTAAAACCTACAGCGGTCAAAACCCAGAAGTAGCTAATAAAGCACAGTTACTGGCTATGGTTTGTTACAATGCTTTAACACACAAAAAAAAGGCTGACCTGACAAGCTAAAATTCCGTTAAAAACCATCTATAATCTTTTTACATTACCACTAACACTTTGCAGCACTTAGCTAATAATTAGGAATTCCTCTGGTTTTCACTGTCACTGTATGAATCATTTGGTTTAAATGTGGATACCTTAAGTAGGTCTGAATGATTCCGCTGGAATCAGCAAATTAACTAGACCATTTAATCTTCTCAGCCACGTTTACATGGCTATAGGAACTGTGGTACAGACATTTTGAACGTTAATTGGAGACTTGTAAAAATGAAGGTTCCTTTTACTTTTGTAAAGGTCAGCAGAATGAATGGTACAATTCACATCACTTGACAAAATGAAAGTTGTTACACAAAGTGTCAGAAGTGAAAAAACAGCATTGAAATGAATAAACATGTGAAGGAATTAAGTGAAATGGATACAGAATTTGCTTTGGGACTAGCAATGAGCAACTAGTGGGATCTGTACAAGGAAATCTCTTGAAAATGGGGAGACAAATCTAAATTGGGAAAGCTAATTCTAAATATACAATTGCTCATAATCTCTCTCTTTTTTTTTTCTTCTCTTTTTTTTTTCTTTATGCATATGTGGTCATTGGTCAACCAGTATTTTTAATGAGTAATAGCATATATTACACACTTTAAAGAATCAGTTGCAAGGCACAAATTAGGTAAACTCTACGACTGTACTCTAAAGGTAGAATACATTATGACTACAAAGTATTACAAATCCCACCACTTTTCCAGTGGTGATGAAATAGGTGGGCCTGGCAACTGCATAAAATAACTAAATGTAGGATGCATTGAATTATTATTTAAGTATCTACTTTGAAGTAGTTACCATTCTTTGACTTAATAGGAAAAAAAGAACTTTCTTTGCTTATCTTCTGACAGGTCCCTTTGAATGTTGTATTTCCCACCATTTTCCTGTTTTAATGTTTTGGGTTTTTTAATTTCTTGCTTGAAATGTTAATTTCTGTTTTCTTCTTTTAGCTTTTCTTCCACGCGACTGCTTCGGTGCCACTTTCCTCCCTCCCTGTGCCCTAGACTCGGCAGCATCTGTAGGTCAGCTGTGCCTTGTGCAGACCAGTAAGGAATCACTGTGGGCAGCAGAGCTGGCTGCTTTGTGTGGGAGGAAATGCTGCAACCGGTTTATGGAAGCAGTACATTTCTCACCTGAGGGGCGACCAGCAGTTAAATTGGTTCTGTCAAGCTGCCCGCAGATTCAGAGTTCAACATTTAGTCAAAGTGCTCCTAACCAGAACCAGCATTTAACTTTCTTGCTTATTTGACGTCTAAGTCTTTGAGGCCATCTGCTCTAAATGAATCTTCAGATATCATTATTACAATATCAGCAAGGGATATCACTCAAAACTGGAGTGCCCTTGCTCTAGTTTCTGTGAAAACACAGACAAGGAAATATTCCCTGCCCCAAAGAACGAAATGGGTAAGACAAAGCAAACAGAAGCACCTGGAAGGGAAGAAACTTGGTTGCAGTCACACAGCGAATCAATCCTTGGCAGACCTCGAGGTCTCTTGAGTTTTGTGTGGTTGACTTTTCTTGAAAATAAATGCAACAGTGATTTGAAATCATATCCACAATGTCAGAAACCCCCTTTATATTTCTGGTTATTGGGCCATGTCTGGAAATACCCTTTCTGGCATATCAAGGGATCTCACTGGCCTGCTGCAGTCCGTAATCCCTATCACCTGCCCCTCTTCCTTCACCTACCCTGTGATCTAGGCAAGGTGTGAAAGAATAGAGCATTTGTTACCTTGCACCAATAGCCATTTATTCCAGTCAAAAGAACTCCAAAGTGGGGAAAAAGTGAGATACCTTACAGCGGCCTAACTTATAGAGACTGTAACTCTTTTGCAGACTGGGAATTTGGTCAATTTTCTTTAATACTGAACAGATCCAACTATAAATCACTTTGCCTAGTGTCACAGATAGGTAAGAGGAATAGAAACAGTGGACACCACAGACGTACTTTGTTTTTATACTGCTTTTTCGTCTGGTTTCCAGTTACCTTTTTTGCATAGTTTTCTCACTCATCTTCCTGTCTCCCATGGTGGTATTTTGAAGCACTACTGTACACCTATATGTAGGAGGTCTCCACTGAGGCGAGTGAGTGGAGCTGTAGAAATGCCACCCAATCTGCCTTCTGGTGGAACACGCAGATCCCGCTGCCTTCAGCCCAGCTGCGTTCCCTTATCTTTCATACTTGGCATCCTCTCTCCCACAATTATGTGGGAAAACAATCATTAATACTGTCAGGATTTATTTTTTTTTTTTTTTTTTTTAAGATTTGGGCTAAGATTTGCACACATAAACTTAGGATTTAAAACCAATTGGCTTTATAACGATTAGGTCCCTGTTTCAAAAGGCACTTGGGGGGTCTCACTCATGTGAAAAGCCATGGGAAAGCCACTGCAGCCTGAAACGACAGCATCCACTGGCAAAGCTCAAGGCATTAGCGGAGGTTCAGGGACCGAATACGTGTCCGTATGCCATGCAACCCGTCCTGCAGCACAGACAGCGAACGGCACCCTGGCTGCAGTATCGGCCTGGCCCTGCCCCAGGGCTCTCAGCAGGACTCATGAGACCAGGGCCAGCGACACGATGAGATGGATACGCCGGTCCCTGTCCCATGTGTTGTGCACAGGCTGCCAGGCTGAGGCACTGTGCACGCTGCCGCGCTGCGTGGCAGAGACATGCTGTCAGGCGCCTCGCTCCGTATACTGCTGGCTTTGTACGGCGTCTGACAGGGCTTCCTGGCATCTCCAGAGGTTCCCTTGGCCCAGCAGGAATGTGGCTTTCCTCGTCCTCCTTACAGCTCAGCCATTAACAGCTAAAATCAACAGTTTCCGTTCTGCACTCAAAACAGTTTGGGGATCACTTTATGTAATAAGTGGAAATCTTCATGTACCATCTACAAGGCATAGGTTATATTATTGCCATGAGCAAGTTAACAATTCTGGAAACAATTGAGTACTAATAATAAACTAACCCTTAATTGAACACTTTTTGCATTGTTTAGGCTCATTAGCCTCATGGTAGTTGAAGGAGAATAAGGCATCTGCTTCTAGTTTCTTTCCTAAATCTGTAATAACGATTTTGATGTATATAATAGTAATAGACCCCGTATTGTGGTGTTCTGTCACATCAGCTGACCGGTTCTGCCTTTTTTACAATCTTTCTCTTGTAAAATGATCAACCTTTTCTACAGTAGTATGAGGCTCCATCTGCAGTAGTGGATGCATTCAGGCATTGTAAAATGTGTGAGTGACTATTTTTGAATTTAGTAGCACCTAGAGGTCTAAGTTAGGGTCAAAGCCCCATTGTGCTAGGCACTGTAAAAACTCACAGTAAGGGAAATTTATCTTAATATGCAAGAATAGCAAATTTAGAAGGTGAAATAGTGGTACAGAGAAGAAAAACATTTGCCAAAGTCACATCTCAAGACAGTAGAAGAGATAAGAAATTGAATCATAATCCTCATTCAGTGTCTTATCCAGAAACCCTGTTGTTTTCCATAATTAAGCTATTAAACAGTAAGATTGAATATTTAAATGAAGACAAGGAATGAAATAGAACTGTACACCTCAAATCACCTTTCTGCTTTCCGTGGTGCTCTGGGCTTCTCTTTGTTGCTGTTTGTCTGGTATTTGAGCACAGACTTGGGGGACGTGGACTTTCGCTCTGCCCCAGTTATGGGCTTTTAAATCTTCCTGTTCTTTCCAGCGTGAAGACTTTTGATTGCCTGTCTTCTTTCTGGTGGGGGAACTGACTGCTGTTTCATAGAATCACAGAATGGTTTGGGTTGGAAGGGACTTCAAAGATCATCTAGTTCCAACCCCTCTGCCATGGGTAGGGACACCCTCCACTAGACCAGGTTGACCAGTTTGTTTCATTTGAGGAAACATGTTCTGCAGGGCTTTCATGTTGCTGATGCATCCTGCTGCTTTTGATGCTTCCAACCCAGAGCAGCTGGAGTGCTTTCCCCTGGCCTTGGCACTTTCCACAGATCGCCTGTTTATGTGCTCAAGCTTGGTGGGTTCCGCTTCCTGGTTATTCTCACTCCTAACTCCGTTGCGGTGGCTGTAACTTGCGTCTTGCTGCAGACTCACCTGGCACGTTTTCTATCACGTGCTTGCTGATGTGAGAGTTGGACCCAGCTTTGCCATTTTTGTGCCGTGTCCTGGGGCTGGGACTCCTTTGCTGTAGGGAGGTGCTTGTGTCTGGGGCTCAGCAGGTGCTGGATCCTGACCATTGCTTACACCTGGACTGCTGCTGCTGGGGGGACAAAATCCTGGTCTTGCAGTCCCAGGCCTGGGTTGCCCCAACCACCCCAAAGAAGGGGCCATAGCCCAGGAGCGCTGAGTTAAGAAAGACTTCCAGTAAGTTATAGTTGATTCAGGATGACTCTCCTATGATTTTATGCTTGCCTCTGCCTCTTCTGACCAGAGGAAGTCATTTAGGCTCCTTCCCCCTGTTGCTCATAGGCAGGGTACTTTTAACCTTTGTTTGTATCATTTTGTGTAAATGGTGCTTTGGAGTGTGACACCTCCATTCTCAGCCGGCTGCTGGTCCTTCACCTTGTTCTGTGCAAGTGTCTGTGCATAGCTTGTTTGTTTTGTTTTGTTTTGGTTTGGTTTGGTTTGGTTTGGTTTTCTCCCCCCCCCCGCGACAGTTCAGCTCCTCTTCTTGTCTGTGTGCCTTTCCTTTGGGTTGGATCTGCCTGCAAACTAGAACCTCTCCTGTCAGCTGGACAAGTGAGCCACAAGTGTGCCTTTCCTTAATAAAGAAACCTTTAATATCCCTAAGTTATGTGTTGGTGTGTGAGTTCTTGGGTCAATAACATGAGTACGAACTCATATTTTGCTGCTTAGCTTCTAGTTCAAGTCCTCTTTTCAGCCCCATGCTGTCACAGGAGTCATGGCAGTTCACAGTTGGCTCTGTGTTAACTCCTGGCAAGGGCATGCACCTTTTATGTCCTTTCTTCCCAACCAGACAGCAAAAGCTCCACTTTTCTCTGCCCTGCTCCCTGTCAATATGTTTGTTTACGGGCTTCATTGTTGTTATTCTTGCTTCAGTGCTTGTGCGGATTTGTAGACTCAGAAATGTAAGTGCTGCTTTGTTTGCCTGTTTAATCATAAATTTGGTGTGTGTTCTGCCCGGCCGACCATTGGAGCTGTGGTTCTCATACATTTATTAGTGAATAATGAAAGAGTCATAGTCTCTGAAACTACATTCACTTCTTGCCAGGGAAATTATTTACAGAGATGCTGCAGGTACTGCTAGCTCTCCATTTGAGCGTGCACACACACACACTGGTTTCTTGGCCTCTTCCGTCAAACTTTTTTCACAATATAGCAGGAAAGATTAAAGGGTCCTGATGAGTGGGGTCCTTACCTACTCTTTATTGTAGCTCCTTCCTCTCTAAAGCAGAAGAAGGGCTGAAGCTATGCAGGAATGAACTAATGGTGGGGGTGATGGTAAAAACAGGAGCAGGAATACAAAGCAGAGAACGCTGTGCAATGCTGAATACAGTGTGGAGATTTCCAGGGTAACAGCATTGCCAGTGCCTGAACTAGGAACTGAAGGATTTAGGAAGAAAAAGGTTCCTCGGTAGTGGATCCTGATTTCCCTATGTATTCAGTTTCTTGTCCTGGACTGACACGTGCTTAACATTGATAGCACTAGAAGGAAATTCCTAACTATGCCCTTCTTCATCTACAGTTAGACATACTATATTTCACTAACTGGTCAAGTAACTAAACCAAAACAAAAACCTTTGTGATTATTCCTCTCTTTGAATGAAGATTTTTTTTTGGTCAGATACATAGTAGGGTGATACAGATATCTTCATGAGCACTGTCCTTACACACTGCAAATCCTGAGGGCTTCCTTGCAAGAAAGCATCTTGGAGATATAGATTGCCGCCTTTCCAACTCAGGAGACTTAACTATGTTGATCTTTCCACTGATGGCATTTTAAATTACGTTCTTTTCCTCATGCATATCTTTTGATACTTGCATGACATCTGCTAGTATAGAAAACCAGGTGTGGTGTGATGAAGATAGGGACTACGTTACTTGACAAGTTATATAATCTTAAAATCTGTCATAGGAATGTAATGTATTGGACTTAAAAGATAGACTATTTGTCAATCTGATTAGATATTTGTATTTTTAGAATAAATGTTTGGATGTTTTCACAAAATGACTGGAATTACAGGGATTCTGTTAAACTCTTTGGGTCTCCCACTTGACTGCTTCATGAAATGCCCCGAAGTTTTTCCAGTGCATAAAATGATAGGCTTTCCTGTTGCATCCACATTGTGCTACACTGCTCCTCAAACAAGTGAAATCTTTGGGAGGTGACACTCCCAGCAACTTCTTCACTGAGCAGGTGCAAATGTCAGAAAGTTCTCTGCTGTGTGGTTGTTGGTTTTTTGGAGGTTTTTTTGTTTTGTTTTTAAAGGCTGTCTGAGGCCTGAGATGGGCTCTGCTTTGCTGCTTTCCCCTCTGGAAAAGCATTTCTAGTCATTGTGCCTCTTTATCGTATCCACTTCTGCCTGATCATCTGCCTGCGCTTGTTGAGCAGGAGGAGGGAAGCTCATTTCTGGCAACAAGCAGTGACACGTCAAGGTCCTACAAGACCGCTGCATCACAGATCTCCAGTGCGGTCAACTCTGAAGAAAATGGTCCAGATGCCCGCCCTCAGCATGCTCTGGTGACTCTCTGTGCTGAGAAGAGAATTCCCCACTCTGCAAGTGCTGCTGGATCCAGGCAGGGTGCAGGGAGATACAAGATCTCTGAAGCTTCTCTGCCTGGCATAGGTTGAGCCCTCAGCTTCATCATTGCCCCTTTGTAAGAGCTCTTAAAACCCTGCTGATGTCCTGCCCAGCACGGATGCCATAGGCAGACTATGTGGCAAGACACAGCGGATCAGAATCGAAGGAAATCTATGGGAAATGGCCTAGGAATTGGTTTGCCTTGTGTCCTCAGCAGCCCCCAGCTGACGAGGGTGTTTGCAGAGATGAGCGTGCGTCGCTGTTACTCACTGTGCTCACACACTCACAGGGACGGGGAACACTCACCTGAGGGTGTTCTGAAACAGGGCTGTCGCGGCCTGAAGACACGTAAGAGAAGCAGTTGCTAACATTACCAAGCAAACCCAAAGTGTAATCGCTGTGACTCTGGCCTTGCCAGCTGTGAAGACAAGCGTGTTCTGTGACTGGACGTGTGTTCTTGCATGGCTTCAAGAACAAGTACAAGAGATGGTGTGGTTTCACAAGCTGAAAGGAAAGGGAGCTCTATAAAAAGCTGATAAGCCAAACACCAGGGTTAAATCTGGGCTTTGAGGGGTAAGTCGGGTAAGAGGGCAGCCGAGGCTCGGGTTCTCAGCTTGCAGCACCAGCAGCACAGTTGCACACTAACGAAACGTTTTGCTCTGTGTATTATGCTGGTTATGTCAGGCTCTGCATCTCATGCTGGTTCCCCAGAGCAGCAGAGTCACCTCCCTGGCATTGCTTTGGCACCAGCAAGGCTCCCAACAGCAATGGGAGGCAGGAACAGGGGTTGTCTAGGCGAGGGTCCAGATGGATGCAGTTATCCTAATTCAGGTTATGTATGATCTTAGAAGTAAATAGAAAAGACTGCATTGTTTACTGTCCATTTTCCTTTTCCTTTTTTTTTTTTTTTTAATGTGCAATTTACATTGCCTTTGGAGTCAATCCCAAATGATGGGTGTTTAGTCATTTCATGTCATGCCCACCTGCTATTTTCAGACATTTCAGAAAATGACTGGTTTCACAATAGGATTGCAACATATGTCAGAGAGGGACAGGGACGTTAGGATAAAATTGGAGAGGGAGGAAAACATAAATGCATCCAGAGCTGTTATTTCATGTTAATATGCAGATGTTTTTTATTACATAAAGACATAGGGTACTGTGCAGAACTTGCTCTCCTCACTCATTTTGTCCTACTCCTATTCCCCAATTTTGCTCTTTGTCTGATCGTCGCATCTTCTTGTAACTAAGACTGAGTATTATCCTTGAGGCACCATCTGTTTACTTTGTATCTGTATGACATACCACTATGGGACCTGGCACTCACGGCCCCTGAATTGTCCGATGACACACATATTAATAGTCTGATGCAATAGGGTAGTTCTGCAGTTCCTTAGTACTCCTGGATGCAGAGCATGAATAAAACAAGCTCCAGTCCAGGGAACTCTTAATCCCTCTTCAGGCAACAGGAATTGGTTTGGAAAAACAGGTGAAGATTGTAACAAGGCATTTGGCTTGCTACAGAAGGTTTTTGTTCGGAGTATATTTAGAAAGAGTATATTTTTTCACGTAATGCAGTCTGAAAATGCAATTCGTGTTGCTTATTTCATCTGAGTTGGAATCTGATCCAGCTGTATCCGAGCTGCAACTGGACAAGCTCCTAAATCAGTTATACCCCACCGTTGAAGTGTGATAGGAATCTCATTTTCCCTGATGTTTTTAGCCCATGGTCAGTAATTCAACATGATCTTCTATAAAGATACAGCAAATTCAAATTTTCCCCATTACAATTTGGAAACAGCCTCTTTAAGCAAGAACATTTTTTCTCAGACCATATTTCTTGGTTTGTTTTGCATAGCCCAAAACTCAAAGCCACAAAAGAGTAATCAGCAATATTCAGTGTTTTTGGAGCCCATATTTTGTGCGGTTGTGTATGTCAGCAGCCTTCTTTTTTTTTCACAATGCAGTAGAGCAGAGCTGAAGCATATCCAAAATCAGGCTTATCAAACATATTTTCCGTATTTAAGGAGAAATATATATTTTTAAAAAATATATTTTAAACCCTATGTTTTCTGAATGCAAGCTGAATTCTGTTTCCTCCAAGCTTTCAATTTTCTTTCCAAAAAATCTGAACTTAAGCTACGAAAAGGATGAAGCATCATTGTGAATGCCTGTAGAAAGAAGAAAATAGGACGCCACTTGAGGGCAGCAAATACTCAGCTTCTCTCCGTCACGCTAACAAAGTATCACAAAGAGATAGGAGGTTGTACATTTATTTTCCATTTATTTATCTTGTAATTTTTGACTTGTCTTGCAAAGAGCATTGTTTCCAAATAATTGCACTTACAGAAAGAAAATTCATTTTTGTATAGCTGCAAAAAGGAAAAAAAGAGGATTTTGTTCTGGGTTTTTATTTTTGCCTTGGAATGCAGCAAAAAATATGAAGGTGCATGGAATTTTTTTGAAGGTGGCAGAGAAGAGGTCCAGCAGCAGAAGCTCATTTTCACCAAATATGTCCTCAGAATGTTGTACGAAAGCATTTGTGCAACATCTTCATAGAAAAAAGCTGAAAAAAACCCATATGAACTTGAAAAAATACATTTTCAGTCAATATAAATGATAGTGTGAGATCATGTAACTTTCACATACATACAGGATGAAGACAATGTCAAAATACACATCTGAGGATGTCAGATTAAATCTGCACAAGAACTTTTAGTCCTAGCATAGACTAAATTCTTATAGCACTTGATTTCACGACGATATCTTTTTCTAAAAAAATACTCATTTTTAAAATGTAGCAAAAAGGATAAAACAAAATCCATCATCTGGAGATAAATTTATGCCTTCGTCTTCCATTAACAGAATTAAAATTGAGATGTAAAGTAGAGATCTTTACCAGTTAGGGTAATGGAGTGATCAGACATGGGATTATTTGGGAACTTGATGGAGAAGCCCATATTTTGTTGTTGTGCTTCACAGACTGATGATGTAGATGGAGAAGTACTGGATTTCGGTCTAGGATTTGACTTTCTTCCTAGTCGCATCTTTCCTAAGCTGATCTGTTTTGCACCTCTTCTTGTGCCAATTGCTGCCTTCCTTATAGCCCTTTTGTCCTCATTGAATGTCTCCATTTCTCCATTCTGCAGTTTGGACTGCTCCGTCTCAACCCCTTGCTCCCCTCTTGTCCCTAAGCCTCTTCCTAGCTCCTTCTCCATGACATCCACCCTTCTCCTCCTCCACCTTGCTGAAGGACCAGGATGGGGGCAGCTGGAGTGCAGTGGGAGACTCTTTTGGCCTCAGCTCCTCTGCCCGGTGCTGCAGCATCCTCTAATTGTTGGAAGACGTCATGAATAGGGAAGTCCTGCTCAGCCCCATCAGCTGTGAATGTGCCTGTGTGTATCTTGGGACCTCAGAGCCTTGTACAGCAGAACCTGAATGTTTTTTTCACATGGGTTGTAAATGCTGGCACTGGTTTCACCCGCATCTCTGTTGAACTTTTAAGCTCTGGTCAAAAGCACAGCGTTACTGCAGAGTTTTAGTTTTATGGTGGTATTTATTTTAATGTTGAGGTTAGAGAAAAAGTGAAGTCGATTTACCATTTTCAGAAATGAGGGAGATGTATAAGCTAACTAAAAATATAGCTGCATACAGAAATAAAATTCAAATTCAGCTTAATGCAATTCAGCACCATAATAGGCAATTTCAGTGCATGTGAACAAAGTTGGTGAGATCTAATTGAAGGCAGACTTATGTAATGGAAAATGTAAAAGGTGTCTTACCTGTGGGTATTGTTATTGGTATTACCTCTGCTCTGTTTCTCTCATCTGAGGTTGTGTTGTCCTGTGGACACACAGGAATATTGGAAGGGGGTAAATGGAAGAATGTCTCTGTTTTGTAGATAGGAAAACTACTGCTCAGAAAGACTGTTGGTCAGAGTTTTCAAGATTTGGCACCACTTTTGAACTTTAAAATTTCAACTTTTGTTATCCAATCTGAGAGAAAGAAGCTGTCTTTTCAGAGTGGCTTCACATTTGTCCCTCCCACTGAAAGTAAACTAGTCCACTTTTCTAAAAATCAGATCTTAAGTGCTTCAAATGAAGTCTGCAAAAGCTGGCCATTATTGAAATGTTGGGGGTTTTGCCCTATCTTGCACAGGAAACCTGTTTTAGAGCCAGAAATGCAGATTGAATCTCAGGACTTCTACACCTTTGGTTCAGCAACAAGACCATCTGTCACTTCTAATTCTTGCTATGAAAAAGACAATCTAGTTATCTTTGATGGAATCATTCTGAATTTGCAAGCTACATTCTTCTCCCTTTCCCCAATTAGATTTTCTTCACCTCGTACATACCTGAATTTCTGTTTGAAGGTTCACCCTTGGATAAAGCTAAACCCAAAGAGAACAACCAATTTTTAATCACTGTCTCCCCATTGGCCGTGATGTAAACTTGTTTTGCAAGGGTTTCAAAAGGGAGAGAAATCTGAAAACAGGTGAATTCCTTGTCACTTTAAATTTCATTAAAGATGTGCAGAACTTTTGCCCCACTTTAAGCTTGATTTATGTTTTGGAAGGTAGAAGATGTATAAGGAGGGGCTGGATATTTTTTCAGACATGTCTACATCTTAACTAGCATTTGCATATCATTCCAAGACTACTTTTTAATCTACTGGGTTCTCATTCAACTTTGTTTAACTCTCCAAGGCAAAGTACTCTTTCTCATAGCACCATTAAAAACGTGACCAGATTCTCTTTCATAATGAGGAAACAAATCAAGCTTCTTCTTTGGAGAGAACCATCCTCATCTGGGTAAAGATATCTTTCCTGAGATCATAATCTGTTCAGTCTTTCACACATATGTTTTCATGGTGTAAACTACAGATAAAAAGCACATGATATAATTTCATCATTTGAGTGGCCTTATTTTTCATGGCTATAGGTGAGGGAGTGTCTCAGGCATCTCCTTCCATCTAACTATTGTTTTTCCCACTCATGTATACATGAATATAATACTGAAGCACCAGCTCAGTTGTGTTTGTATAGTTCACAGCATGACTCCACTGTTAAATTTTAATGAAAATATGATTGAAAGTTTGGGGATTAATGACCTCTTGTCAAAAATTCAGCTGATATCTACTTTATCTGCGCCAGTTCTTCCAACCTTCTTTCTACAATGAATAGCTAAAAAGGACTGAGGAACTGAAAGCTGTTTCTAGGATACAATGTGCAGCACTTCTTACTCTTGGCTCACTCTAACTTCAACCTCTCAGCTCTGTCTTTTTTTTTTTCTGTCTATGAATTTAAAATAGTTTTTGCCACTAGATAGTGAGGTAAAAGCAATAGCATTTGTCCCAGCTGTGGGTGGGATCACCTTGCTACCGTGGTAAATCTGAAGGGGCCTATCTTCACAAGGATTTAGTGGTAGGGTAATTTCCACACATTACTTATCCTGCTGTTTGGAAAAAAACATTTCCTGCAGTGAGTTCAGAGGCTTTGTGTATGTATGTGAGCACACATATGTCCCTATGCAAAGCGTGGCTTCTCCGTGTTGGCATTCCAGCTGGCAGTTCCTGGAAAGCTGTCTGGAAAGTCACCACGTAGCCCCACAATCTACCGTAAAAGAGATATCACGAATGACATGGCCTTCCTCCTGCCATTCATACCTGTACCATCCTTTCTGTGCTCCAGTGCTTGCACATGAGCAGAATGAGCAAGAGATCCTTGCTTTTTTGTAATCCTTCCTTGAGGGGAGAACAAATTCCTTACCAGGCTGCTGTCTTTGGGCAGTCCAGCTGAGGGGAAGAAAAGGTCTTTAAACTGTGTCACTGCAGGTTGATCTGGGTATAAACACTTCGGGTACATTGATCCATTGTAAACTCCTGGAACAGGAACAGGATGCAGGTATAGCGGACAATTATTATAGAACAATTGCTGCTATATAAACAGCCAGTTTACAGCTTCTGGTGTCCCCACGATATAGGTGTTGGTTTCATGTTCTTGGCAGCCCTCCACTCTGTAAGTCAAGGTCCCTCTTTCTGACCAGGAGCTGGCAGGAGGCTCGCAGGTCGGTGGTAAAGAGCTGCTGGGGAAAAGCTATCCTCAAACTGGAAAACTGAAGAGTTTTTTTGTCATTTAAGTTTGGGAGACAAACCCCCTCGCCAGCATTTTGCACTTGCAGTACATGATTACTTAGAGAGTTAGAAAGCAAACAAACAGTAATCATTAAGAGCAGTTTATTAAATGAAATAAATTTCTCCTTGTGCTGTTGACTAAAGAGCAGACAATTTAACTGTTCCTAATTATGGGGTTATGCCTAGATTTTTCTAAACTGAAAAGACAGTTTATATACACGATTTTTTGAGGTATGCGTGTACTTTTTGAGGGATTTACACAAATGAGCTCTTTTACCTCTCCTCTGCCCGCAAGTGTCAACATGTGCAAGTGATTGAAAATGACGGTGCAAATCTTGGTGCTGCTTCTTGCTAGTTACAGAGCCTTGAATACATGGCACGTACCCACAGGCAGTGATCTGCCCCGGTGTTTAGCAGAGGGCTGTTTTTTCTCAGCCAATTCAGATATACACACATTCACTCCAGGCCCATGTTTGGGATGGCGAAATAAAATAGTTCCCATAGTTATTCCTAGAAGTTAATTAGCTGTGACAGTGGGAAAGTGACAACCTCATGATTCTTGGATATTTATAACGAGGCTGTCACTTGCTAGGTTAGTCGGGTCATAGAGGAGAGAAGTGTGTGAAGTCAGGCTTCTGGCAGGACACGGAGCTGAACCTGCATCGTCGTGCTTCCTTGCCATTGCTTAGATGTTGGCAGAAGGGATCTCTTGGTGCAGCATTTGTAACGCTACACCAGGGTGTGATCTATGTCTTTGGGAAACGTGGCTTCACCATGCCGCAGAGCGCTGCAGGTGCACATGCGTTGCCTTCATCACATGCCTTTAGAGTTTGATCTGGGATTATTGAAATCGATGCATCTTTTCTGCTGCTGCTTTCACGGGCGCAAGGTCAGGCTTCCAGGGGCAAAGCAGAGCTGTGGCATAGGAAGGTCACAGAGGACATGAGGAGATGCCGTGGTGTCATCCCTTGGCATGCATGGTCTGCTTAGGTGGGTGCTACAGCGTTCACTGTGCCTGCACCGTGTTGCCTTTCTGCACTGTGCACTGGTTGCTCTGTGCACGTGACGTAGGCACCTGGTTTGGGGTCTTTTGCCTCTACTTTGTGTATTTAGCAAGTGGCACTGCTACTATCATGCTTCAGGACTTACCGTAACTATGGAGTTTCCTAATGCAGTAGGAGATGTTAGATTTTTGTTTGACTCTCTGTATTTACCATGCAATCAAGGCTTAATGTGCTAAATGTGTTCACTGTACACTGGTAACAGCACAGCTGAGCATGACTTTTTATTAATACCTAGAGAGCTGCTCAAGTCCAGAAAAGCTGCTGGGAATATTTCTGAGAGCATTTTTTTATTATTATTTTTGAAAGTTAAAAGAGCAAAAGAGTTATACCACCCGAAAAAAAGCTCTCAAATTACAGATTTTGTGCAAATCACAGGTATTTTATTGGTAATTGTAGGCTAACCTGGAATAGATTATTTCAAAAATCTCTCTCATTCAGAGGAACACTTATTAATGTTGCTACTGCTCAGAAAAAGAGATATCTCATGCGGAGAAATATGTAAGTTACCATCATGATAAAGAGAGAGCACAGAAGTTGGTTCATTTTTGTCTGTCTGTCATTCCAGTCCTTCAGTTTTAGTAGGAAAAACTATCATACAACTTTAGCATGATCTCTAGAGTGTAATTTCTTAGTGAAAATTTCCTGCTCATAAATAGTGTGCCAAATTTTGTAGTTGGTTTGTCATCTGCCCAATATTCTTCAGAGAAAGAAGCTGACTCTTGGCTTCCCTAATTATTTCTTCTTCTAGTAATGCTTCCTCAGAGCTAGCTTGAAGGGGGAACAAACCCCAACTATATATAAATAATCAACTAAACCCAGACATTTCTGTCACAAAAATGTAAAGCTTTGGAACAAACAAGAATAGTTTCATGCAAATTTCTCTCTCTTAAAACTGGCAAGATTTCAACAAGCATTTTCTGAGAAATATTTTATTTCATTGAAAGGTGGGACACTGCTTTTTTGTGTTGATACAAACCCCTACTGGAGAGCAAAGCTGGGAAACTGCCAGACACCTCATACCTGCTGCGACAATGGGTAGCCGTATCAACACACACAAACCCATATTTAACTAAACTGTTCAATTGAATTCTAATCTCCAGCTAATCACTAAGCTTTAAAAAAATATCTCCCTATTCATGTTTTATTTCTAAAACATACCTTTATGATGTAATGCAAGTGAATGAATGGATGAGAGACTCAAGCACAATATCCTATCTACAAAGCTAAATGAGCTACAGGTCTCATATTCTATTAAATATTTGACCCATGAAACCCTCAGTTACAAAGAACTTTTAAATGGAGATTGGGAAGTCATTGAAGGGTCCTTTTAGGGCTCCTCAGGACAGAAGGTGATAGAGAGATGTGTTTTTGTTTTGTGCTATGACATCCCAGGGAGAAAGCACTTCCAAGCCTCTATAAGCCACACAACTCAACGAGAAGATTACAATAGGAGAAGTACCAGCAGTCACTGGTTTGTGTGTAGTAGGAATATGTTGTGTTCAAAACAGAACTGCAGCTTCCTGAATGAAGCGTGCGTGTGTGTGTTGTGGGGGATAGGGAGAGCTTTCATCTCTCCTACCTCAAGACTATATGCAGAAGAAAGCATGCCATCTCCGAGTCTGTGCATCTTCTGTGTGACTAGCAGTATCCAAATTAATTTCTTCTCAGTGTTTCTTAATGGAGGATATTACGAGGGTGAAGAGGTCCTACTCCCTTGACTTCTTTGGGGTCATAATTTGAAGCTGATAATGGGGGAATGCAGGGTTAAAACACACAGTCCCTAAGTCAGGACTTGTAACACAGCACCTCATCATCCTTTACAAGCCTGAATGGGTACTCTGCCCCAGTTTTACCAAGGAAGCACTGATGTTCCTGATACAAGTCACATCTGTGGAGAAGATCCCTACCTGTTACAGAACCAAAACATAATTTCATGTGCAGGTTCTGTGGAGCAAGTGTGAAGAATGAGACATTTATGTACAGCTGGTTCTCAAACACAACCCCTCAGGTCTCTCATACACCAGAAAAGAGTATGAAAAGTACAAAAGTCTTCCCTGGACCTCCTCACTGAGTTTCAGGTGCTTACCTTCTATCTGGGTTTCACTTGTCATTTTTTTTTCAGACCTGAACGTAAGGGCAGCTAGTGTTTGGTTGAGGCATCCAGCAAAACTCTCTGTAAGTATGATGGCTCCTCTTCGCTGATTTTAAGAAATTCCTTGCAAGTGGCTCATTCTCATTCTGTTTTTCCACCCCGCACAGCAAGGCTGGGAATATCCTTAATTTAACCTGGCAGTGAGAAGTACTGGCATCCACTTTTAATTGTAGCGGTTCTCCCTGACGCAGGTTTTATGCTTGCATGGAAACTCTGTCAGTGAAAATAATTTTCCAGTGTCTTTCCATTTGTTGTGTTATTATACTGTGTCTTCAAATCTCCACCTTTTCAGTGTGAATAGGCCAATGTGACCTTCCTTCAAACGATTATTGAAGACCACAGTTAACAAAGTGTTCTAGGGGGCTATCAAATGTCTCCAAGGTAAGGCATGCATAAAACATGAGCACATAGTCGTAAATAACTGGGGTCCTCTTCATTTATTTTAAAATAATGACGGTTGTTTAACTGGCTTGAAAGGGTTACTCTTTCACCCCTAGCTTGTTCTGAGCACCGTGGGAAAATGACATGAGCACTGTTTAGTTTAAGGGATGTAGTCATGCAAAACCTTTGCTGTACTTGTGGAGGAAGCGGGAGTGTTTTAAGAAATAATGAAGGTGTGAATCATCACAATTCTGAATTGTCTGATAAGAAAATCTTTTAATCTCTTGTAGTAATGTAAGGACTCCAATTGCTGCAATTCGCTTTATAAATGGCACAATAAAATATGGAATAAATCATTGCAAAAGAATCCAGGATTATCAGCAGTCTCTTCCTTTGATATCAGTATTACTGAACGGTGTTCTTTAAAGGCTCTTGCTTGTTAGTTTACTTTTAGGAGACAAGTAAACTAATTAGTCCTTTTTTTTTTTTTTTTTTTTCACTTTATGGTCTGTTCTTGGCATGCTTAGAAAACATTTGAGCTCAAGCAGTTCATTTTCAGTTGTGCCCGTTAGCAGGAAGGATTTCCATTTTTTAAAAAACAACTGAAGAAAACAACCAGGACGAGATACTGCTTTCATTAAAAGTATGTGCAAAGGATGAGGAGTTTGCCTGCTTACTTTTTTTTTTTAATATTTTAATTGACATTCAAAGTGTACCAAAAAAACCTTCAGTTTTATATGCCTGCACATGTGTTCAGTCAAAAAACCCTCAAGAACTCCCCTATGAAAAATATTCTCATTTCTCATTGTTTCTGGAATTCAACTCCACATGCTCTGTGTGATTCTACAGGATGACATCTATGGTCTTTTACCAAGGTTTTATATTTTTATTTGTACAGAAATCACACAATGCAGTAGGATGTCAAGAAAGTGAACAGCTTGGTAAGATTTAGGCTTTCGAGGTTCCTTTTATGATCAAGAAAGATATAAAATCATGTAAATCTCTCAAATTGGAACCTCAGAACCTGGCTTTAATATATGACTCTTATAATATACAATAAGACTTTGATTACAGCTTTATCATTTCATTTATCACTTCCTAGGCAGCAGCTGCCCATTGGCTGGAGAGAAATTCAAATGTTTATCCACTGCTACCTTTGCCTGTGGACGGTAAAAAGGTATCTATCTGTAATATATGACAAAGTCCTGCCATAAAAGATTAGAGTAGCAGAGCTAGACGGGATGAATGAGCTACAGCCATGAGGAATAAAGTTTAAGATGTTTGGGTCGGATTCTGTTGTGATTTGTCTGCCAGCTCCTTGCTCAGGCTGCGGTATGTCCCTGCAGCCCGCCCCTGGTAAGAGCTACAGAGAGAGGTGCAGCTCCTTGTTGGGTGCCCGTGAGCATCCTTCGTGCACACCATTTTCAAAAGGCTGTGAGAAAGTGGAAAAGCAGTTTTCAGAAACAGCATGTGCACTTGCACTTTGGATGGGTTTCTTTTATCACTGGAATATGTTTTGTAAATATTTGATGAATGTCTGAAAAATGTGAAAAGTCACATTAATGGCAAGATTGCTTATGGTGCTTTAATGTAATTGATCTATTTACTTTCCACAGAAAGTTATTAGGTAAAATACCTGTGTGCAGATTAAAGATAGGTGACACTCTCTGGCTAATTGTCTAGATATATAGCTCGGACAAGGGGAAGAAGCTACCCGACCCTTTCCCTGTCACCTCCTTCACTTCATACAGCTCTTTACAGCCAGCAGTTGGCTTGGGAAACAACATATAGTACAGCCACTGTTCATATGTCAATCGCAAGTGATTCCTTTCCACAAATAACTCCCAAACTGGCAATAAAACTGCTCAAGTGCTCGTTTAGCCCCAATTGCTTCACGTGCTGGGCTTTGGATGCTGGAGGGAAGAAGCCAAGTGACTGCAAGCTGGAGGGTAAGTGGAGGGTAAGTGGGTTGGTAGTGGCATGGGGAGGCCATCTCTGCCCAAAGTCCTGGGCTTGTTTATGTGTGCTGTGACTCAGAAGTAAGACCTGTGTCAGTCTAATGATGTAGTGTCCCTGGGAGGACAAGAGAGGTCCTGAAGTTCATCTGAGACTTCTTTGTAGCTGAATAAGGGGATCTTGGTAGGTGGTGGTGAAAGCACACCTTTAGGAAGAGGAAAGAGGACTGAGGGGATGACAAGGAGTGGGTGAAAGACAGCATCTAGCTGCTTTGTGTGCAGTTCATAAGAACTGGAGGACCTGATGAATCTGAACTCTTCTCACAGCCTCCCGAAGTGGGGAGCACAGTGACAGAGCTGGGAGAGGAAGGAGGCTGCTCAGGGTTAGCATCCATGCAGATCTGCCTTGTGGTGAGACCAGGTGGCCCTGTCTGGAGATGTGTGACACTGTTGTGAGGTCACCTTGCTGTCTTCTGGCTCTGGATGCATTTATGAGCTCGTGGTCCCCGTCACGCAGAGCAGTGAAGAAGCTGTGTTGCTGCAAAAATTATATGTATGCCTATGCGCATGTGTGATTGTATTATAGCTATAATGGGCTTTAAATACCGTCTCATTCAGATATAATCTAATACAGCATTTTGGACTGTGTGTGAACTGCTTGATTTCCCTTTAGGTTTCTTTAAATATGAGGCAATTGCACAGCAATCTAGAGATAGCCTAGTGTAGAAAAATAATAGAGATGCTTCTGTTGTTCCCTTGCCATTTTTACTTCCTTTCTTTTTCTTTGAAGCCACCAGTTATTTCCCTGTAGAGCTATGAAATAACAGGAAACAAGAACACCCCCAGCCAAGAAAAATCTCTTCTGCAGAAGTACAGGAGGATCACATCCTGTAGAAAGGTTAATGGGGAATTGAGACTTTTGTGTGTCAGGATAAAGAGAATTGCTCACTTTCTAGTGCACTGGAAGCATTTGTGAAATCTTTCAGGAAACAGCATAATGTATTTTCAGTGTAAAATGAAGCTAGAAAATTTGCAAAAAAATGTACTGTCAGTCCTGGATTTGATACATCAGATACTCAGCAACGGCATGTTTCCCACTTCCTTATTTCATTGAAAATGGATGCAAAGGACTTGAGAAAATATCCTTCTTTTCTCATTTCCTCATCAGGCTCTCCCTAGTCAACGCACGTCAGCCAATGTGTGTGAACCAAGCTGGTGGTGGACACTGGTCCTGCTGGACACCAGGCAGAGAGCGCAGCATGGCCCCTCTCTCACCCACTGCTAAGAGGACCTTCATGGCTCAGTGCCCATCGCCTTTTCCCTGCCTCCCTCTCCTGGCCCACAGGCCAGGCTTCCAGGGCTGCTACTATCACACTCAGAGATTTTTTTTAATTTTTTTTTTTTTTCTGATCTCTGCATTTTAATTACACGTCCTCCATTTCAAATAGCTGGATGTTTTGAGATAACAAAATGTTTCCACAGGTCATGCTGCTTTCTCTTCCTCTGGATTCTTCTATTAACAGAAAGCTACCAGTTTCCAGAAGGAAATTGTCTTGATTTCTTTATAGCCTCAATCTGTTCCCAGTGAAGCCACTGGCAAACCTTCTGTTTATTTTTCAGGGATACAGAACTAAGCCAAATGCCATCAGGCAGAGATCAGCGCATGTATTGAACGGTGAGCAAGGCCTGGGGAGCCTGGTTAAGTAAGTCATTCATTAGAGCTACTTTGAAATTCCTCACTAAGCAGGTTTGGGTTTGGTTTTCGCCAGAAGTACTAACTCACTGAAATGGAAACATTTTGTGGCCAAGTATTGATTTCTGTTATCTAGAAGGTTATTTTTAGGTCCCAGGTTAAAATTCATGGGGAGCAAAGAAAGAAAAGAAGGAGTTTTTATCTCTGATACTATACTGAGCAAATATAGTGAACATGGCTTCTGGGCTAGAGGGGCTTGCAATTGTCTGAACACATCTGGGTAGATGGGCTCAGCCCTTAATATCAGCTGTCAAAATTGAGAGGTGCCTGAAAGGGGATTGGACTAGATGGTCTTTAAAGGTCCCATCCAACCCAAACCATTCTATGACTCTATATATCTATGTTTGTGATGCAATGTCTGATTACTAAATGTTCCTGTTTACATCTGGTTATGAAAAATAATGTTGGAGTGGAGAGGGCCATCAACCTGGGCAAAATAGAAGCATCGTGTAGGCCCACTCTTTTTGTAAGGAGGTGGTTTCCACATCATGATGAAGTGGTGAACATCATGAACTCCCTGTCACAGGACACAAAGTTAATTCAATACTCAGAAAGCAGTTTGAGGCATCACAGGAGAAAAATCTTGTCAAGAACTATAAACAAAGCCCCCTTTTAGTTCAGGAAATTGCTGGAAAGTGGGAGAGTGTCGAAGTAATACCATGATATCTTTACCTTGTTCTTACACCTTTCTTTAGGCACATGGTCATCGTCCAAGCCAGGATGCTGGGCTGACTGCATCTTTAGTTCAGTCTGATAACAGCTGGGGGTTTTATGCTATTTTAAAGAAAGTCTACATGAAGGCACCAGAGAAAATAATTCCTGCCCCCCCCTTCAGCTGTGCCTGCTCTCTGCAGTTAGTACTGGGTGTCTGTAGATGCATCGGCTTTTGCAGCTGAGATCTTCCACAAGGCTCTGAAGGCAGCAGCGAAGGAAAAATGGTAAATAGAGACGTGAGAAGTGCTGAGGCTGGAACAAGACCAAATACCCATCGACATTCCACTGTTTTTGATCCACAGGCAGTTTTTGATCCATGACTGATGGTAAACTGAACTCAGGGATCCACATTATTAAAGGCATTCACGTACCTAAAGCTCACCGAAATCTCTGGGAGTAAAGTGTCCAAATATTTTTGTAATCTGGATCATAATAAAGCTAGTGAATAGTGTTTGTGTTAAATCAGAGGGATGGTCTGGTGGAAATTTCAGCCTGATGGGAATACAGGAAAGTAACAGTTACTCTCAAAATGTTTAAAAGGTCACACAGTTATCTTGCATTTGAAACATCACTATCAGCTTACCTCACTGTTGTGTTGCATTGTGTTGATGTCACAGGCAGTACACAAGCATAAAAATGAAGTAACTAATGAGTAATGCTTCCATGATTCTTGTATTCCAACAAAAAAACAGGGCAAGATTTGCCATGTATTTTGATTACAATTTTTGTTATATGTAGGACATATTCTAAATATTATCAATATTAAATGAGCTAGTCTGTCCAACAGTATAAATGTGAAGTTCCAGGTTTTTTGCTTAAATTCTGAGTCCACGTCAGTTGTATCCATGGTAATAGTAAGACTCTTGTTCTGATTCTTTTTCAAGTCAGTGTTGTGATTCTTAGTGATTTTGAAACTGCTTTTCAGTAATTCTAAAATTGAATGGTTAGGCAAATAGTCTCAGCTTTGGCTCAGTCTTCAGTGTGCATGCACCCATTATTAAGTAACAATCTACAGCAACAAACCCTTTCATTGTGGTTTGGATTCTCATGTTGTGTCTGTAGGGATAAGATATTCTATTTGAACAAAATCTGGTGATATTGCACCAAAGCTCGCTACGTGCTTTATTGGGAAATATAAAGGTCAAGCTCTTTCTTCATAGAGATTGCTGGCTCAATATAGCTTTAGTAGTTGGAGTGAGCAGCAGGAATGATGGAGTGGGGTGATAAATCAAGGGAACACTGGCTTCAATAGATATCTCTCTTACAGTAATTTGCTTTTGGTAAGATATTTGGGATTAGTTTATCATTCTATCTTTTCTGTGGGTATGCAGCCTGGAAAATTTTGGGGCAAAAAAGCATAAAGCAAAAAGATGGGCCTATAGGGAGGAGGCAGATTATATAAGCAGGGATCCCCATGTATATGTTGCAGAGGGAAGGAGTGAGGAAGGCAGGTGATGGTAGTGCAGGAGGTACAGCAGGGAGTGCAGAAGCAATACCATGGAAAGCAAGTGAGAAATATTCTCAATTTTGACAACTGTGGAGTGAAGAAACTTTGATTGGCCATCCAGTGCGATGGAGGACATGGAGCATTACCCCAATGGGACCAGCAAGAGCCTGGGTTAGCCCAGAGTGTCAGACATGCCAGTGGGAAAATAGGTGTGTGACAGCTACAGCTCTTCCTCCTGGTGTCTAGAAACTTTTCCCAAAATTGGACTGAATCAAATTAATACATATCTGATAGGAAACTTGAAAATCTTCCTGGTATTCATCAGGAACTGCAGGTTTCCAGAAACCTTGTATTGCTATGCTCAACCTGAACAAAATGAGGAAGTGCTCCAGAGATTTGCTCTACTGTGCCCTTGAACAAAAGTGAAGCTTAAAAAAGCTTTAACAAACATTTGTGCTTTTTAAATGCTTATCAGGAGCTCTCACCTCCCCCTTGGCTGTATAGACTGAAGATGAGGAGGGAGGAGCCTGCACTGTGATTATTTCCCAATGAGCACACCTGGATAAAATGGTTCTTGACTGGAAGAGCACGATGAAGGAGCTGCACTGATGCTACATGCGTGGTTTGTCAATAGTACACTTCAACAGTGACTTCCAGTTAGCCTGAAGTCCTGTTTCTGTGATCGTGTGGGGCTTTTAAGGTTTCAAGTATACAGCTGAATGTTTTCTCTGTCTCCTCTTCAAGTGAATGTCTGGCTGTTTGGCTCTGGCCGTCCCTCACGCCATGAGTGAGCTCTCCCCTGAGTCAGTGATGACAGAATGTGGTCCATTTTTTAAACTAGGGATTTGGAAACTAAAACACATTCACAAATCAAGTTCAGTCAGGAGATTCCTCACATTCCTGCCCTGAATGGTCTCCAGACTCTATGAAAAATACAACTGGTCTGCACTCCATATGACCGTGTTTTTTTAGTTCGCTCATGGGAATGCCAAATGATAATCACTGTCAGTCAGTTTCACAAATGGTTAGAAATTATTCTCAAAGAAGAAAAGAAAGTCAGTACTATCAAGCTAGAAGGTATCTAATACATCTTATACTACTTCTGATGTACAATGAGATGCAAAAATATCTCTTTTTTACGAACAATTTGACTGATAGAAGAGATGCTTTTAAAATTTGACACCTTGGTGGTGTTGCAAGATCTTCTGGAGGACATGATCAGAGTTCAAAATGAATGTGGTCAGACAGAGAGACGAATAGAGAATTGGTCAGACAGAGAGATGAATAGGTGAATAAACGAAAGGATGTTCAATGTACCAGTTGTGACATTTAGGAAGGGGAATACAAATGCCAGGTGGGTCGTGTCTGCTAAGTGGCTGTATGGCAGAGGAAAATTTAGGGATGAGAATGGAACAACAGTGTGTATTAGTCAGCAACATGGTACAGCAAAAAAAAGGAAATGTCACCCCAGGCTGAAGTTGAGTTTTAAATAATCCAGTAGTCTTAGAACTCCTTTAACAGTAATTCTGCAATAAATGCCTCATTTAGGTCTGATGACCACTTATTCTTTGCATAGCTGTTCGATTTACTTTTACAAAGCTAACTCATTCATTATAGCTAGCTCTTAGTAAAGTGAAGCATTCGACTAGGTAGGTTGGCTTATGACAGTCATCTTAAAGACATCTCCAAATTTGTTTTGAATTAGTTGATACAGGCCCAGTGTATCAGGTCATAAAGCCCATGTGTAGTGTGGAGTTCCTTGTCTCCTTGAACTTGCTCTGTGAGAGTGAATTTTTCAGTGGAGAGAGACAAGGTGCTGCAGAGGACATCCCGGGGAGTCTTTCTAGGACTCTCATAGTCTATGGAGGAGCCCAAGGAAACCCACCTAGAATACGATAATTTTTTGTGGCTGCATCTATCCAAATGACTTGATTGACATAGGTTGATGATGAACACATGATTTCTATGCTGGATTCATCTGAATTTTGCACTTTGTTAACAGCAGCGTGGACCAGCTAAGAATGGTCTTGCACATAGACTCTGTTTTTCTTTTTTTCTTAAAGCACAAGGAATACAGATATGTTCCTTAGTTTCCCAGAGCTTTCCTTATCTATACATAACTCTTTAGCTGGTACACATTTAAACAGAAAAAGCTACTTTCCTGTGTACTGTGTATTGCATGAATTTGCTAATAGTTTAGCTTTTCATTTTAGTTTCTCAAAGCTTGGTTCAAGCCCTTCCACATTAGCACCACAGTCTACTGAAAACAATGAACCCCATGGCAGTTACAAATGCACAGATGACTTGACAGCCATGCCACATTTAAGATGTGATGGTGTATCATTTGCCTGAATTGGTGCTAGAAGTGGAGCCGTATACCTAGTTGGAGTCATACTGCTTTAAGCAGGGTTAGCTAATGTGACCTGTGAAGAATGCTGAAGGAACTAGAGTTGTTCAGTCTAGAGAAGAGAAACAAAAGGGGGAGCAAGAGAAGTTTTAAAATTTGAAGACCTTTTTATAAAGGAGATGGTGATCAGTGGTTTTCCACAAGTGCTGGAGAAAGGACAAGATAACAGCAGCTTGGTTTACAGCAAAAGGAAATTTAAGGTGGATTTCAGTGGAGGCAGAACAGCCTGTATGATGAAAGAGTGGACTGAGTTTAACTGGGCAGTCTGGGGTCCCCTCTCAATGCTAACCTCTTCCTTTAGGAGTTTCACAAATTTTTTAGGTATAACCTATAAATATTTAGTCCTGAGTCATCCCAGGAGGGCTGGGCTAGATGACATCCTTGAAGTCCCTCACAGCCTTTAATTTCTATGATTCTACTTCCTTTCTGTTGCTTGCAGTATTGTAAATTCGTGCACACTGAAAAATGTTTCCTTTGCTAATCTGAATGCATCACCACAATTAAACAAAGCATGGAGAAGCAGGCTAGCTGAGTGAAACATTCAAAATCTAGTAGCTACTATATCTTGTCTATCTGTGGACACCCTCTGTGTTGCAACCTCTGCTTGCTGCTTTGCTTGCACAGGTAAGTCTGTCTTATCTGGAAATATCTACATACTTGAAGTTTATAAGCAGAGCAGATGTACACACCTCCTCGTACTATAATCTATAAGGTTGGACTATCTGGTCTCATAACCAGAAGCTTTCATCAACAATCGGCTTTTTGAAGTTGCTGCATGGGTTAACTGTAGAATGGTATCGCCCTCTGAAAATAAGATTTGAGGCTGGACCTTCTCTGCAGCTGTAGTTAAATGTGAAAGGCAAGGTTTTTTACTTGTTTTCACTCTCTCTCATACAAACACATACAAAGCTAAACAACACATGAGAAAACAAGTGGAAGTAATTGGGATAAAACAATCTAATATGAAATCATTATCAACAGCCTTGGCCTCTGCAAAGCTTTAAAAGCATTTCTGACTGACTTAACTGACACACCCCCATCACTCCAAATCTTGTTCCTGGTATTTTCACCTTAGTAACCAGGAAGATGTCTCCCAGAGAGACTATTGCGCTTGTTTTTCCTACCAGTAGCGCACAAATTACATAGACCTACAGCACTTCTGTTCTAAACCGTCACCTGACGTCAGAAACAGGACTTAATACGTGGTCCCCAAGGAAAGTCAAAGGCAGCGGTGAGAAGCTCCTGAGATGCGTTGGGTTCACGGGCAGTTCCAGCACAGATGTGATGCCTGGGCTGCGGCAGGTGGCTGTCAGCAAGGTTTTGCTGCGTGGGGGGCTATGGGGTGAAACCCGTGCCCAGCTGTGGGGGTAAGTGAGCCAAGCAGAGCAGCTGAGGCCAACGTCCCTGGTCTGTCCTTGAGCCCCATCTCACAATGGAACAGCAAAGCTTCCCAGGAGCCGCTGTCATTTCCTGCCTCCACGCCGTTCCCAGGGTTTCCCAGGCTCACCAAGGTATAAGAAGTGGGTCTTGTGGCTTTTCTTCCTTACAAGAAAAATGTGAGATTTCTCTGACCTTTGGAGAAAATTATGGCTTCTCCACAGAGTGTAGCTGGTTGGAATATTCTTAGGGTCTGTCTTTTGGATTGATCTTCTCAAGATCAATCAAATCTCTTCTCTGGAATTCAATCCTTCCAGTCTGCAACATTCCTGGCCAATTAATTCTTGAGCACTTTATTATTACAGTCATCTGAGCTCAACAGCTATGAAAATTCTCTTGATAATATGCATAATTTGCAAAGACTTTTTCCTTATACTCTGGAATAAGCATGCATTATCCCTAAACCCAAAATTTCTTATATTTTCTGCAAATGCAAGTTTAATATTTATTGAAATCTTCTGTTGATTAAATGCTCTGAATAGTGTATCCAGAAGACTAATCGATATTTTAAATGCACTCAGACATATTAGCTGCTTACTGGTTACACAGAGAAATAATGAACTTGCTATATGAGAAGGTAAAATTCATGAATAATTCATAGCCATTAATTTATTCAGTTTTGCCTTTTGAATTGATTTGGCAATTATTCTTGTACTGCACATCATTTATAAACGCTTAGATATAAATATTTACAGTTGGAAATTTGTGGTCAAATCATTTCTATTCTCTGATTGAATGGCTTCTGTAGCACACCAAGCAGTGCAAATTGTGAATTTTACTGTTAAATATACAGCTTGGTAGAATGTGGGTGCTTGAAAGATCAAATAAAGTGGATACATACTAACTGTAAATACAGTCAAACTGATGTATTTCAAATATGAATAAATATTTGCAGGCAGGTTTTTTCTTCATCACTTACTGCAGTGAGAATGAGCGAAAGATCTTGTGTGTCATGTTGCCACAGACAACAAAGACCAATGTCCTTTGGCACTGATATTTTTATTGTTTATTCATCTCTTCTCTCTTTTTCCTTTGTTTGCAAGTGTTCTTTTTTCCTGCTGATTGTGTTCTAAATTTTTCAAGGATGATTGCAACATTCAGGAACATGAGAATTTGCTTTAGATGTGGATGACTGGCAAAAAGCCCTCTGTTTCCCTTAACCCTATGGTGAAGCTGTATAGCTAGAGGGTCCACAAGCAAAATATTATGATCTGTGAGGGAACTGATGGTCTGAGTGAGAGGGCTAATTCACAATGGCTTATTTCAGCCAAAGGAGACTTGCCTCCTAAACTCCCTTTCAAGTTATAGGAGAGAGACTTCTCTAGAGGATGATTCAGAACAGGAGCCTAATTTTAAGTGCTCTGAATCATTCTGCAAGTCTGCTTATTTTGAACAGTGCAGTTTATCTTCCCTCTATTTCCTACTTTCTGCCCTGATTGATGAGTCAGGATTTATGCAGAATGAATGAATTTCACCTTTTATGAATAAAGCATAGCCTTGTAATCATTTAAAGCACTTGATTTGAGACTTAAGAACTAGTGAAATCATTAAGGTGTATTATGTTATATATTTCTCTCTCTGAAAACTTAGAAGAACCTTGAAAAATTCCAGCTTTAAGCATTTAGGTCATTTAATACACTGCAATAATTCAAAGTCACTTAATGTGATTTTCAGTTTTCTTGAAGCACTCCAGAAATCTTTTTCCAAAGTTCCTTCACTTTGAAATGCTTCCACAGAAGCACTTGAGGCTGAGAGTAAAGTTTATCCATTTACAGATAGCACGTTCAGAAAAGAACAAACCCTATGCAACTACAAACAGTTTGTTCTAAAGGAATAAAGATGAACACATTAGCATCCCAAGCGATTCTAAAGGTATTTGGTTGTAAACACTCTTGAGAAATGAGAGTGGACACTCAGGTGGTCTTAAGTGGTAGCCTTAGGACTCCAGTGCAGGAATGTAAGGGGTGCTCAAAGGAAATTTGCTCACTGCGTGCAGCTCATGAATGGGCATGAAACTATGTTCAAACTTTTGTGGCTATTCTTCTCCTGGGATGAAGTTCTGTTGCTCAGAGCAGAGCTTCACGACTAGAACAAAATTGTTGAAGCTGCCACTCTCAACTCTTCACTGTTGCTCTCAAGAGTAGTGTCACAGGGCTGCATGAGCACCTTATATCTGGGTAAGTGTCAGCTCACCTTGCTGAGCTGCAGCTGACACCCAGGAAGGAAACTCCTGGCCAACAGTCTCCATGTAGACACAGGGCCTGCTGTCAGTGTTGTCCACAGCCTTGTGCTCTTTGGTGGAACCTCTCTGTCTTTTTCTGTGAGGCGTTGGGAATGCCACATACAGATGGCATTAGAATAGCATAGCATAGCATAACATAGCATAAAATAGAATAGAATAGACTATTTCAGTTGGAAGGGATCTACAACGACCATCTAGTCCAACTGCCTGGCCACTTCAGGGCTGACCAAAAGTCGAAACATGTTCTTAAGGGCATGTCCAAATGCCTCTTAAACACTGACAGGCCTGGGGTATCGATCACCTCTGTAGAAGCCTGTTGCAGTGTTTGACCACCCTCTCAGTAAAGAAATGCTTCCTCATGTCCAGTCTGAACCTCCCCTGGTGTAGCTTTGAACCATTCCCATGTGTCCTATCACTGGGTCCCAGGCAGAAGAGACCAGCACTTCCCTTTCCACTTCCCCTCCTCAGGAAATTGTAGAGACCAATGAGGTAACTCCTCAGCCTCCTTTTCTCCAAACTAGACAAGCCCAAAGTCCTCAGCCACTCCTCATGGGACATTCCTTCCAGCCCTTTCACCAGCTTTGTTGACCTCCTCTGGACACATTCAAAGACCTTCACATCCTTCTTAAATGGTGGGGCCCAGAACTGCACACACTACTCAAGGTGAACCTGCACCAACGCTGAATACAGCGGGTTAATCACCTCTTTTGACCAGCTGGTTATGCTGTGTTTGATGCACCCCAGGATGTGGTTTGCCCTCTTGGCTGCCAGGGCACGCTGCTGGCTCCTGCTGAGCTGCTGTTGACCAGCACCCCCAGATCCCTTACTGCAGGGCTGCTCTCCAGCCACTCCTCTCCCAATTTATACTCGTGCCCAGCGTTACTCTGTTCTAGGTGCAGGATCAGACAGTTGGACTTGTTAAATTTCATCCCATTAATCATTGCCCAATGTTCCAATCTATCTAGATCACTCTGCAAGGCCTCTTGTCCCTCAACAGTTAACAGGACCAGACAGTTAACAGGACCAGACAGTTAACAGGACCTCCCAGTTTGGTATCATCAGCAAACTTGCTAATGGTGCATTCAACTCCTGCATTCAGATCGTTGATAAATATATTGAGCAGCACTGGCCCTGGAATTGAACCCTGAGGAACACTGCTGGTGACCAGTTGCCAGCCAGATGTAGCCCCATTCACTACAACCCTTTGAGCTCTGCCCTTCAGCCCATTCTTCACCAGTGCACCATGAACCCCCTCATCCCACAGTTGGACAACTTGTCCAGAAGGATGTTGTGAGGGACAGTATCAAAAGCCTTACTAAAATCCAGAAAAACTGCATCCACTGCCTTCCCTTCATGTACTAGGTGGGTGACCTTATCATAGAAGGATATCAAATTAGTTAAACAGGACTTTCCCTTTGTGAACCCATGTTGACTGTGCCCGATGATTGCATTTTTCTTTAAATGCCTTTCCATAGTACTCAGTATAATCTTCTCCATAATTTTTCCCGGAAGTGATGATAGACTAACAGGTCTGTAGTTCCCTGGGTCTTCCCTCACGCCCTTTTTGTAGATTGGAATAACATTGGCTAGCTTCCAGCCAGTCTGACCTCCCCAGACTCCCAAGACCTTTGGTAGATGATCGAGAAGGGTCCTGCCATAACATCCACTAGCTCCTTCAGTAGTCTGGGATGAAACACATCAGGCCCCATGGATTTGTGAACATTCAGCTGATACAGCTGATCCCTTACAACTTCAGTATCCAGGACACACTCTTCTGGCACATCAGTGTCTTGGGACGACCACTGCTAATACCTCCAAATTAAAATTAGGTGACTAACAAATGCTTCTACAGGTGTTGCATAGTGCATCTATGTATGGTGGCCCTCATAGAGGACAGTCAGGATGGATGTCCCACTCAGGACATCCAGCTACCAGGGGCTGCTCTGCAGGGACCTCCTGCCCAAGGCACCTGCAGGTGCTCCCTCTTCCTACACTAGTTGCCTGCTGCCATCTATTGACTTTTTTCCAGTGCCTTTGTCACCCCTGTACTCCCTGGGGGCTTGATAGGACCTCCAAGCACCCTTCTGAATGGCTCATCATAAAATGACTGTTTTAAATATAATTTTCATCACGGGCAAGGTCCATACAGGGTTTGCTCCAGTTCAGAAGTGCCACAACACGGGGAGCAATGGGTGAGATCCTTACAGCTGTGTCAGGTGTCTGTAGTGTCTGTGTGCTCCCCTTTGGACACAAACATAAATTGAGAAGAAGGGAGGCCGAAAGGGAGTTGCACTGAGGTGAGAAATTCTGCGTTGGTGGATGCTGTGACAGTATGAAGGATGCTTGAACTTGGCTTCCTGCCCATGATGTGGTACATAGCAGTGTAATGTGCCTGTGATTAACTCTTCCGCCCTGAGTGAAGAGTCAGAAATGATATTTGCTTCTTAGTGTAGTTCTAAAATACTTCTGTAGTCTTTTCACATTTTTATTTGAAAAGTAGGAACAAAATTCTGCTGTCAGTAGAATGAATTGTCAGAACAACTGCATGTACTGAGTTTAATTTCATTTAATACTTAATGACTAGCTAGCTTTTTCTGGGATAACGATTTCACAAGAAGAGAAAGATCAGAGCAGACGTCCTGCTAGTGTAGCCCAGCTACAGCAGGAACTGCAGAAACGAAGGGTCAATCCAGCAGAATGAGATTCTGCCATCTGTACTCATTGTGGATAGCACTTCACCCCTTGAGGGTCTGCACTCGGGTCAGTAGGAGTGCTGCAGAGGAAAGGACACATTCAGTACGCATTAAGGCACAGAGTTTGACCCTAACTGCAAAATGCACCCTCTCTTGGCAGGAATAAACTGGACACAGTTTAAGGCAATCCTCTATATTCTCCTGCTTTTTATGAGAGACGGGTGAGATGTCTCCTCCCAGATCTCACACATCACAAGGCTGTGCTGTTCGCCCCTTTCCACAGTCACATAAATTCCTCACTCAGCCATGTCATGGTGAGGTTATTTTATATAAAGAGGACTTTTCTACAACACGTTTGGACCAGCGATCTGCCTACAGTTCTGTATGGCAAACTCAATGCTAGATACACTCGACCATCAAATAATATCTGTGTGGTTTTGATATCAATGTGAAAAGTAGCATTTCTACACTCAGCGGGTTAGCAGATGTAGGTGTTAGTGGTCCACACACCAGAATAGGTGCTGATTTGTTTTCTCACAGTTGTATTAGCTCTGCAGTGCTAACAGTCTTGTTAGTTCTTGTCTTTGGCATCCTCAGATGCATTCCTCTGAATTTCGAGAGTTCGAAGAACCATTAGATACAAGGAAGGAACAAGAAGACCCACAGCATATGTTCAGTCTGCAGGCGAACAGTACTGCCTGTGCTAACCCTAATCCATGTGTATAAAGATGGTCTGGGAAGCTAATTATGACAGGCAAAAAAAAAAAAAAAGTACTGTAGGAATTTGCTCCAAATGACAGCAAATGCAGTTGGCAGAATGACTGAAACTTGGTCCCTGAAGAATCCCTCCAGGATACGTAGCTTTCCTGACACAAAGTGAGTGGGCTTATTAGGTGGATTCAATGACTTCAGAGTAATTTTCTACCCATAGCCAGACTAAAACCTGTAATTCTTCCTTTCTGAGGGTTTTTTGTTGTTGTTTTGTCTTTGTTTTTGTTTTTTTTTCCCCTGCCATTGGATAGGGACCAGCCCCATAGATTAATTTGTTTATTTGTGGGGGGTTTTTTTTGATGATGATTGAATTGACTGATAGTGTCATAACCGCCTTGTGAACCCAAGGATAAATTGACAGGCTGTTAGCAAAGGCACTGCCTGATGTCTGTCATCTCTACTGAGCAGGCATTGCTCCCTCCTCCCCAAACTCTCAGGATGGCTTGAGGCTCCTTTTCCTTTAATGTTTTATTTTCCACTGAACTGCACCCTGTGGTTAATTTTCTTTCTTACTTTGCAGCTTCTCCTCACCAGCCTGCACCGTTATGTGAGCATATTCCACTTTCAGATCTCACAGTTTGCCAAGCACTAGGCGCAGTGACAAACAGTGGCAGAAATTTTTAGAGAACCTGGCTACTTTCTCTCCTGGCTGGCATTAAGGAGTAAATAACTGAAGATTTGTACCTGTTCTTTTTAAATAAAGCCCAAAAGATTTCTGAAGACATAGGAAAGATGGTTTTCAGATATTGCCCTTGCTTGCCTACCAGATGCCAACAGGGGGAGTTTCAGCTCTGTCTCAGATTTATGCTTCTGACAGTATCCTCGCCTTTAGTGATATTGATCATGAGGGATAAAAGTTATTTATTTTCCCACATTTCAATAACATTTCTTAACGCCTCTTTCCTTTAAAGAAACACTTCTGTAGCACTTCTATAGATTGAAAACGAAGGCACAGTTCATATCTCTTGTTGAAATCCTTTTAAAAAGAGACCAGTGAGGGAATGGTTCTACACCTTGCTTCGCTAGAGTGAAAGGAAACTAATTTGCCTCTGAGATGAATCAAACCAGATTTTAGAAAACTATCTCCATTTCCCCCTTCCCCCTGAAAACCCTGATGACTGAGGCATAGTTGACTTCTCTTGCTCATTTTGTATAAACTAAGATTTGAATGATAAGATCTTAGAAAACCAAAGATCTGCCTCTGGCCTATCAGTTTAAATCAATTCATAGCCAGATAGAAAACAAATGTAGAAAAAATATCTCCCTTTGATTTGTTTGTTTATTTGTTTAAGGAGGAAGCAAATGGGGAAGAACTTCGCTTGTGAAGAGGCAGAATGATATCTTAGGAAAATGAGGCTTTGTCCTCAGAAGGAAGATGTAATCCATGCTTGGGTAGAACATGCTTGTGTAGAAATGAATGGAGGAAGACTTTTCTGGAGAGACATTTTATGTCTTTAAAAATAGGGCTAGATATGTCTGTGCAGTGCTGCAGTCAATGCTACCAGGTCCCAGGAAATTGCAGTTTCTTTTCTTTTCACAAAATTTTTCATTTATTCCTTATGTGAAAAATTGTTTTTGGAATTGTCTTCGAAGAACAAGGACTGCATCTTTTCTAACATAAGCATGATATTTTCAGTTACTGCTGAAAAAGATACCTTCTGTATACGGAGCCTCTAGGGTTCACTCAAGTTGCATTTCAAGCATTTTTTGCTGCCATCCAGATCAGACTTCAGCATCTGAATCTGCTTCACTTTTGGGTGTGAAAACATGAACAGATTAAATCCAAAGCTCTTCAGGAGAAAACTGAAATGTCCTGAGTCATCCAATGAAAGTTGGCACTAGTTCCTCTTTTCAAAGTCTTATTACCTCTGAGCTTCAAAACTATAGCTGCCTTCAACTGTGATGTCTCAGCTGACAGGGTCCAGAGCTGTGGTCTTGTCAACAGAGGCCAGGGTGGAAGAAATCTCCCTTAGGCAGTCTGTCTTTTTGGAGGGCATCCTGCAAAATTGACTTCTTCCTAGTTTGTGGAAAGAGCATTTTTAAGGGATTAAAAATTCTTCAGCTTCCATTTGGGACCTGAATTTTGAATTCACAAACTGTGTCATTCTCTCCATACCCACACACAGGAGGGCCATGCTCTGTGTAATATACAAAAACATGTAAGTAAAGATGTGTGTATATTTACATATATATATATATAAAAAAACCCTGTAATTGCCTACTTCAGAAATCCAAATTAAAACTCATGTCTATAGCAGTGACGGTCATCATTTCACTTGGTCCAGTTTCACAGTCAGCTAAAAACCTTTTAAAATTTGGTGAGTGGGCTGCTGGAGTGGAGAAGGTTAATGTTGTATCTGGGGGGGGCAAGGCAGTCAACTTACTGCTGTAGGAAGTAGGACATTTTTCTTGATTTGATGAAATTACATTGGAGAGAAATCCACTGTGTCTTGATATTGACATAATTGTGTTGCATATGCTGAAACGACCCTCTGTAATGTCCCGATCCTGTGCATGTACCAAAGGGCAAGGATGGCTCGGTGCAGCTTGCCGAGATGCTCTGTCTATTCCCATGCCAGCAGCCCAGCCAGAAGGGGTGAATGGTTCCAGGGGTATTAGGAGGGGTGCCAGGATCAGTCAGGCCTGGCAGGTTTTACTGGGACAGTTGCAATATTTCAGTAATATATCTGTCTGGGCCTGGCTCTTGAGTAAGAAATGGAGAGTAGAAGTGATTCCCAAGGATACTGAAGTAGGTCGTCTTCATCACTGACTGTGACCCAAATATCTCCCCTGAGAATGAAGCCTCATTTCACACCCTAGCCAAACAGCATGGAGACAGGGCTGGAAACCCTTCCATTTCCCCTGTGTATGAACTTCTGGTTAAAGCCCAGATTGGTTGTTCAGACCACTTTCAGAGAGTGAAAGAGAGGAAAGGCACATGGATGTAAGGAGGGTGTTTAGATCAAGAACTACGAGAGGCTGTGTCACAGGATTAAGGCAGCTGTGTAAGCCTGCATGGCTATTTCCACTTGTGCTGTCCTCACACCTTCTCTGAGAGAAGATTTTTGTCCCAAACACAAGGACTGTATGGACATTGCAGGATACGTTGCACACAGCTGTGGCTTCTGGCAATGCGTCTGCTTGTGGGGACATGCTGGTTTGCACCGTGCCAGCACATGCCCTGCTTTCCTTGAGAAGGAAGCCCAGGTGCACATGGGCAGGGAAGGAGCTGAGGTGCAGCAAGGACGCTGGTGGGGATGGCTATGGGACCAGGCCTGCAAAGTGCACAGGGGAGTTCACCGTCCCGTAGGCAGCATGCTGCCAGAAGCCATGCGGGGGGATCAGGGCTGAGAGTGCATTGGTGCCCCGTGAAGACAGCTTTGAGGCAGTGCTCTTACGGCTGCACAAATGGGGCTCCCGGGGCTTTAATCTGTAATTATGGGATCTGGGCTGTGTTTGGGAAGTGTACAAAATGTTATGGCTGCAGTAGGACATGGGATATGTTTTCTGTGCCTTTGACCAAGAAGGCAAAACTGGTGGTGTTGCACTAGTAAACACCGTATACAGCACTGAGGATCATGATGGTGATTTAAACAAGATATAACCAAGTCAATGGGTAGGCTGCTGGGTGCACCATATGCACGGCTAGCTTTGTATGTAACAAAATCAAAAGCCTTGTGAAAGAGTAAGCAGGAAAACTTAAGTTAACTTATAGTATGGAGGTGGGCATTTGAGGTAAAAGTGCATTAAAAACTTTTTACTGGTAAATGAAATATCAATGGAAAATAGCTTATGTCTCTATCTATGACTTCCAGACAGGCTTACATGGACATTAAATAAAACAGCGTGCTTTTGTGGAGTAAGGCCAAGATGCTGTCAAGGATCATATATCTTTTAGTCAAAAGTGGTATAAGATCTCACCATCTCTAAAGAGCAAAGGGATGTCTATGGAGGGAAGTTGAAATATCTGTAGAAGAATTGTTGGTTCCAAGAGCCGTGTCTTTAAAAAACAAAATCCCATGAAACATTGCCACGAATGGGAGAGGAATGAAGGGCAATGCTTTAGAACAAAACAAAACAACAAAAAAAAGAAGTGAGTAAGGGTTGTGTCTACTATGTGCTTAAGAACAATAGTGCTGAGTCAAAACCTGCTGGACTCAGTTGGGAATGCTGTGGTTTAGCTAGCCCAACTGAGCTGAACTGGAATGCTCTTTTTGTCTTTCAACAAGCCTGTAAAAGTTGGCAGAGATCTGATCAGCTGTTCAAGCCCTGCTGAACAGCCCTCGGAGTTCAGCTCTTATATCTGGTTAGGGGGCCAGCAGAAAAATTAAGGGTCAAGCGGGTTGTAGGCTTAGCTGGCGGTTGTGTTTGAGAGGTGTATGGAATTAAATGTTTTCTCCTGCATGCAAGAAAAATGTTTGTTGCCTCAGAAAGATGTGTCCTCATGAACTCTTTTGTGAAGCAGGGGCTTGCTATGTAAATAGAAATGTGAGCAGTAGCTTGGGGAATTATTTCATGCTTGTGATGTTACACAGACTAGCTTAGCTCTTTGTCGAGGGGTGCATGTCTGAGGTGATTTAGGTCTACCTAAGTTGGAGCTATCACAGTTTGGTCCTGCACCTTGCTCCCTCTCTCCTTGCCAGCAGTGATATTTGTCTGATCTTGTCATGAGCCAGTTCAGGGAGATAAACTGATTGAAGACTACTGTCTTTTCCTGCTGAGTTACTTTTTACCTGGTTTAACTCCCTGAACCAGCTCACAACAGGGTCACAGCAAGGCCTAGTACTGGCACGCAAGAGCTCGCTGGAATTTGTGTCGGATTAAGAAGGAAATGGCAGGACTTGGATTAGTCGAGCTCTTGGGGAACGTCAACCTACAGCAGTTTACCTTTCCTCCTGACCCACTGCATCTGCTTGTAGACCTCCAGTCACCTTATGTATTTTATATCCAAGTTTATCTGAGTACGGACTCTTTAACTGATACTATTGTGTAGCACATCTGCATGCTGCTGGACCTGCTTTCTCCTTCACAGTCAGACTGGGCTCTGAAAGGCTGGACTTGGCACTCAGCAGCATAATGTGTTTTGTGGTTTGTGAAATGCTGTGGGTCCCAGCACGGAAGGCTTAAATCCCACCGCCCCGATGGCTCCCACTCAGGTCAAGACAAAAAAGGCATATAGAGAGGTACAAAGACACACTACAGTGCAGCTGAGGTGATGCTAAGTTAATTTGGGCATATCTGGTGAAGGCAAATGGATTTGTGTCAATGTCTCAGCCTCATCCTATGCTGAGGAGAGAGGGTCTCACCATCCTTAACCACATGGGCTTTCTTCTATGCCCTCCTCTTGGCTGTTTTGTAGCCCAATGTATGCTACACTTTCAGTGTTGGTGGAGGTGAGGCTGACAGAGGCATGGAGAGTTCAACTACATGTGTTAAAGGTGCTTGTGGTGAATCTTAATAACATCACTCATCCTCTGGGCATAGGTGGGCTATGCAGTCACTTCCATTTTCTGTTAGGAAGATGGCTATGTGAAAAAAGCAATAGAGCTCAGTGTGGTAATGATTTGGTCCTATCTTGTCCTTTAAGGGGTCCAGAAGTATCAATAAAAATGTACACTTTGGGATTACTAGTAGGAAGCAGTGCTTCAGAGCATGGTCTCAAACTGCATACCCTGGGATCTTGCCTTACCAAATGATGCTGACTCCTTCAGTTCAAAGAAAGTTAAAGAATTTTCAAAATTTGGCATGTAAGTAATAGTTGTAGTTGCTGCAGGGATATTGAGCAATTGTAGATGAGTGTGGGAAGTGGCCTGTGAAATCTTGAAAGGTGGGCAGAAGTCCCAAGAAACAATTTCACTCCAAAGTGTGGGTTCCACATCTTGTGAAGGCCTGAGAGCCTGCCTGTAATTTCACCTTTTCTGACAGTTTGACTTCTATTTCCACTTGCTGGCCATTGTCATTATTCTAAGCCTCCATCCCTCATCTGTTTGCCTTAGCAATTTCTGTTAACTCTAGCCCAGCCTACATGTTTTAGCTAATAACGGTTTCAGGCGGAGGGACGTGACCTTCCTTCCTTAATGTTTTCTCAGCATTCCTTTGCTGCTGGGTATGGGATGCAGGAAATTTATTTTTTTTTCCCTCAGAATGAGGCTGTAGTTACCTGAGGGTTGAAAAAATGAGCATTGTAATTCAAGGCAATAGCACATAGCAGTGAAGAATGTAAATGGTGCTTTTCACTTAGCCTGGTTTCTTGCAATCCCGATTTCACCAGGAGCAGACAAATGACTATTCCAATAATTAAAAGGAATACACCTGGAGAATTAGCTGTATAATGAATGCCCCAGAAGTTGAAACTTCAGCTCTCTGATTGTGCATTCAGTCCCCACAGGCCGAAAATGCAGAAGCCAAATTCCAGTTTAGAGCTGCTGCTTTCAGATGGCAGCATGAGCTCTGGTACCAGCACCTTTTAAAGAACATGCTCTTCTTAAATTAATTATACTTTCTCAGCACGTTCCTTGAAGTGACATTTAATGGGAGCAAGAATAGGGCAGAAATAAATGCTGAAATGTGATAGTATGCATTTTATGTGGATTATCTGTGGTCAGAAGAGGAAGTAATGTTCTGCTAAGGGTTTCAAGTTCTAATATACCTGAAAAAGGGAAAGAATAACTCCCACAAGGGAGTTCTCTATGGCTGGTTTGGGTCATATGGGAAATATGTAGCTTCTGTGCCCATGGGTGATAGGACAAAATGTAGAGTTGCTGTACTCCTTTATGTGTAAGTAAACTAGCTGTGTTTCTCTCTTATTCAGAAGATATTCATCTTGCTTTTTAATCTTAGAATGTAATCAGCACTGAATCTCAGAGAAAAGGGTTCAAATCCAGTAAGTTTCTTTTTTCATTTTACACAGCTTTGGACATCCTTTTATGAATAAAATGACATGGCGACATGCAAAGAAACAAAGGAATTGTAAGCAGCAGCCAGCATGTGGAAGGTCAAAACTATCTACAGCTGAATAATGTTCTTATTAGAAATGAGGGGCAAACAGGAGTATAATTGGTTATTGCC
The DNA here is from genome assembly GCF_011004875.1 of Balearica regulorum gibbericeps. Taxonomy (NCBI): domain Eukaryota; kingdom Metazoa; phylum Chordata; class Aves; order Gruiformes; family Gruidae; genus Balearica; species Balearica regulorum. The sequence goes on from NC_046184.1 coordinate 122,010,321, forward strand.
TCTCTCTGTTGCTTCAGACATCACATAATCCAAAGTCAAAAATGGCATGCATGTGTTCCCCAAGATATTCTTCAGAATGGAGGGGCTATATATCAAAACCTTATTTCCTGGTAATGAATTTTAAATAAGTGCCCAGGGCATCAGGTCACTGATGTTTCCACTTTGCAAACTGGGTGGGCTATGAAAGCCCCTAGAGCCCTTCAAAGGCGCCTTAAAAAAAAGATCCCTAGCTTTAACTGACCAAACTTTTCAAGAAAAATACCTGAAACAATTAGGAGAATGAAAACCAGGAGGTCAGATTACTTGGCCCATGGCTGAGGATTTACATAAATAGGCCTAACCTTTGACTTGAAAATAAAAGGTAAGTACAGAGCCCTGACAGAACAGCAGGTCATTGGTATTTACTCTGTAAAGTACTGCCTCTGATGCTATGACAAAAATGCCAGGAATTTCACTGATCACTGTGTGCTGATAGGGCTCAAAGGTATGCAGCCAGCTAACAGAAACCCAGCCTACCTGACTGATCGAAACTGCATTACTCCCACGCATTTATAACCTGCAATCTGTGAGCGTGGGAAAGTGTGCAAGGCCTTAGACTAATTCCTGAGGAAAAAAAAAATGGAGAAATTTGCTGTCTTTAACAGTTTTTTGTGGTTTTTTGTGGTTTGGGTAACATATAAAATCAACAAAAAAGTCTCCAAGTGAGCACCTTAAGACATTTTCTTCAGCGTGGGTACTGCCATTCAAGAGACTCCAGAACTGGTGTTGCATGTGCAGGCTGAGATTGGTACCACAATTCAGCATTGTGGGACTTTGTCAAAGATAATCTGTGCTTACAAGTGTCGAAATGTTAATAAGCTGTAGGAAGCCAGTTCCTGGCTCAATTTTTAACTGATGAAACTCTAGGCAGTGAACCTACAGGAGAAATTGTATGCCGTGTGTTTGTGTTACATTTTGTCCCACAATGGCTCTGTGCTCACAGGTCAGAGAGGAAAAGGTGAACAAAAAAATTTTTTTTTGCACTTTTGTGTTTAACACGATAATGAGGATGTTTTAGATATTTTTCTTTTCTACATAGATAGCAGAGAAAAGAATACCCTTGTGAAAGTGGAAACAATAAATGCAAAGTTGTTATGTTCTTGTTTTATAGAGAGAGATTCAGTTTCCTGTTCCAGTTTGAGACACAAGCACACACCAAGTATCCTGCAGGCTGTTTCAAACTTGTTTCTCTAATTAATCAAAAGTGATCCATTACAGAAAACCTGCAGGAATGTCAGAGATGGATGCTTCTGCTGTACTGTTTTTGACTTGCTTGTTGCAACAGAGGGGGAAGCTGTTAGTGCCTGTCTAGTAAATTATTGAAGGATGGTGTAAGAGGGCCTGCTGCCTTCCTTCTGAAGGGCAGGGAAGCCTGGGGCTAGCCAGCCCCATGCTTCTTTCCTTGTCTTCTAGACTGCTGTGGGATTTTGGAGGGAGGTGAAGGAACACCCCACAGCTGGGGACTAATCGGGGGAGAAGATGGGCTGGCCCTATGCCCTGGCCGCTGCCTGGCCAAGTTCTATGGTTGGGAAGCTGGGCACGTGGTAATGAAGCAGGAGGAGCTAGTGGCCACTGGAGGATGGTCAAGCAGGGTGTCCTGGTGAGGACCCAGTTGTTGGTCCCTCTATGCCTGGTGAGCTTGAGCGCTGTGCGAGCAGAAGCCCAGCCCAGCACCCCTCTCTGACCAGCATGGACTTCACAGGGTACCACTGGGCACATCTCCCTTCCCCCTCTGGCCAACAGGCATGAACCCAAGGTATAATTTTGAAGGGAAATTAAAAGCATTTGAAGGACATCCAGTCTCTGGAGGGTGTTCATGGTGACCTAAAGCCCCTTTGGTGTTAGTTCTGGTGTGTCCTCTTGCCAGGCTCTGTTGTCCCCTCCTATGGACACCACCTGCCCTAGGTGTTCCTGGGCAGAGTGGTGGCCAAGTGTCCCCTCCTTTGAGTCAATTCTGTGATCCCCTTCTATGCAAAGTGAAGGCCAGTCTGTTTTTGCCTCCATGTGTAGTGGTGTTGTGCTGTGCTGGCGCTGTGTTGTGACGCACTGGACTCGGGCACCGGGGCAGAGTCGTTACCTGTCAAGCCCCATACTGCACTACGAACTACTTGGTGTCTTCTGTGCTGAGCTGTGAGCTGCTCTGTTCTGTCAGGCGGACTGTGTCTGTCAGAAATGGATTTGCTATGCATAACTACGAGGTTAGCAGTAGTGAGGCTGTCTCAGGGAACAGAGGGCAAGACTTCATCAACAACACATTTCCAAGAGGTATGCAGTCCAGGACAGGGAGCTGCCACTGGTGACAGCACTTACCTTGCAAAATGATGAGTGAATCCCTGATTCGGGGTAAATAAGGAGTACTTCTTGCTTGGTGGTGAGGGAAGGAGAGTTGGAGGCCTAGACAATTTCCCATGGCCTCTCTTGCTCATTTCAATCAGCATTTTGGTATCTGCTGTGAACCTTAAGAGTGCCTTCAGTGCTGATCTTCACACAAACCTGCTCTAAAACATTTCTGGATCACCCTGACTTTTCAACCCCTGACTATTGTAACTCCTATTTAACCAATTTTTTCCCCTAATCACCATTCCATGTCTTTGAACACAGCTCTGTCTAGTACTGAGTGCTCTCCCTTACCTGGGTAGCAGTGCCAGGAGCATGCCGTCCCAGCTCCTGTACTAGTAGCCTGGAAGACTTTGTACACGATTTTGTCCTTAGCTGGCTCTGTGATAAATGTTGTCCATGTTTCATTCTGAGGTTGAACTACCTTTTTTTTTATTCCCTTTTAAATTGGTGTGTATCTAGTTTGGGTTGCAAAGTGGTTTTTTGTTTTTGACAGAGCAGTTTCCCAAGTGTAGCTTGCTTAAAGACTTCCTCCATAGCCAAAGAATGATGCACATCCCATCAGCGTGGTGATGCAGATCCAGGTCCATTCATGTGCAAAGGAGGAACAGTGCCTGCAGTGCTTTTGCCTCCAGAGAAATCGTATCTGCGCAGATATTTTTACATTGTAGGATTTTGACACAGTTTCAAAATTATGCATTTGGGAACTCTATGTTTTAAAGAAAGTGGCCAGGCTTTTCTTGAGCTCATAGTCTGTTTCTGATTCCTACATTGTAGCTATAGGAGAATACAGCTTAAGAGGAAGGTGATTTGCTGGGGCTGTTTTGGCAATGGCAACAAGTTGCATATAGGGAGTCTATAGACTGGGGCCAATGCCCCCTCTTCTCCTTGACCATGCTGTTTCCTAGTTTCTTTCAAGTGTGCACGATGTAGACGATGTTACCTCCTAACTGGAGCTGTAAAGTTGTGGGAGGACAAGATCAATCCTTTGGGGATGTCTGTGGACAAATTAATTTTGTCCATATTGTCATCTCACTCCCAATCTTCAGGTTCTCGTCAACTACTTCTGTTTCTCAGGCAGCCTGTTAGGAACTGCATCCTTTGTGGACTGGCTGTCCCCGCACAGTTTGCTCACAGACTGCTCTTGAATACTCTCAGACTAAAATTTTGGGCAGTGAGATAGATTTTGTGGAATGATGAACTTTGTACCCCTGCCTTGACCAGTAGGGCAACAGCCTTTGGCTGTACTCTTCTTCTGTTTCTCTTTTTATTAAAATGTCCTGTATTTAAATCTTCTTACCCATTATGCCATCCAAAATGTGTTCTGGGTTCCTGTGAAATGCTTAAGTGCAGTATTAAATTCATCCTTACGTGATGTCTGATGGCAGGGGGCTTTTTATTAATGGCACTTGTGCCACTCCATTCTTGCGAAAACACAGGAAAATACCTAATATGAGAGGTATTTCAACACACTACGCTGCCATTTGCTTCCTTCATATAATTATTTGCCTCTTTTTGAACCACTTAGAAACGTGGTGTTCACCCTATAGCAGATGGGAAGTTCATCCACGCGGCAGCTTTTTCTGCTGGCTCTGCACCTAACAGAGCAGCACACCGCTCCAGCCCCTTTTACCTTCTGCCTTGGAGGGACAGCTAAACTTCCACTCCCTGCATGAGCTGAACTGAATTTCTTTGGGGAGACTGTGTTGGGATCGGACTCTTTTACCTCTATTGCCTGCCTGCTCAAGCTTCTCTACCTCCTGGAAAGTCATCTTCAGTCCCTTCAGTCCCCTGCAACATTGTTTTGTCCCCAGCCAACACGTTCTGTGCCTCTCTCCCCAGATAAAACCAAGAATTTGATACAATTTTAACCCCAAGGAGATGATTTTCTTCCCCAACTCTCTATTGTTTCAACATGTTATTTATTCCTCCATTCATCTGCTTCCTGTAGTGCCTAATTAGGGTAAGACCATCCCTGTAAATCCCAGATCAGTCCAGTTTACCTTCTTTTGCCTATAGATTTTCCTGCAGACCTAGCAAGACTGCAACCGAGACCATAAGTTTGGGTACCTACATCCAACTGGATGTTGAGGTGCCTCTTTTGGTCAGGTTGGTTACCTGTTCCTCTCCAGGCACAGTGCTGTCCCCAGCTCCAGCACAGGACTCCCTTGGGTGGTACTGTCCACCTGGGTTGCTCTTGCACATGTTCTCCAAGCATTTTTAAACTCTCCCCCAGTGGCCTCGTGGAGCTCAGGCTTGTTAGGTTGCTTCCTACTGCACAGAAGAGTTATTTCATATATTCACTGATAGCTGGGAAACATAAAAATTCAGAAGCAAAACATTACTCAAAGTCATAAGGAAGGAAGGCTGCATTTGTAAAATCTTGTGTGGAGAAGCCCATTTTCTCTTGTGAAGAGCTCTCAGGAACCGTCTCAAGCTTGTGTTTTGCTAGAGGAGGCATCAGCTGAAACAGTGGCAGCCAAAAGGCTTTGATTCGTTTCATTTATTTTTAACTTTCCCATTGAAATGCCTGAGGGGGGAAAAAAAAAATCACTTCCTTGGAGAGCCCTTCAGCTCTGAGAAAGACACCCGATGCAATCTAGAAACAGGCTTGTTCTGGGAACAGCCTGGCCAAGCACTGCCCAGGGGGCTGTAGTTTGTTCTTTCTTTCTTTGTTTATTTATTTATTAATTTTTACCCTGAACACAGCCACCTCTTTCAAAGGCTACTGTCGTGGGTTGGGTTTTTTTGGGTTGGTTGTTTTTTTTTTTTTTTTTTTTTTCTGAAGAGCTTAGCAGGCTCCAGCTCACAGGAGCGAAGCGCAGCAAGAGCCGGGAGAGCCCGAGCAACGGCAGCCTGGGCTGCGTCAGTCGGCCGGTCACAAGGATGCCTGTCATGTGCTGCTGCTCAGACAAAGATCCCTTTCTTTCCGTGCCTGGTGGGTTCTCCATCAATGAGAGGACCTTGTCCTACAAACAGAAATCAAACCTCCGTAATTGCAGTGTCACTGATAAAACATGACTTCTTTACCAATTTGTACAAGCACTTTGACCTCTTGCCTTGGTGTAACAGACTTCGAAGATTTTTCATCTCTAGCTCTTTTTATGGTTTTGATGGAAATACCGTAGGACAGTTTATTTTGGGAGTATTTTTGATCTGTCTCAGGCAAGAAGCTAAGCCTGTGAACAAAGCAGGTTCTGGGAACTCATACTAGACCTGAGTGCTGTACTTTGTAAAGCACCAGTTTTGCATGTCAGTGTACTGAACCTACAGTTAACTACTAGCATGAGCAGTCAAAACTGCTATGAATTGTCTGGAGTGATTGTTAGCTCTAAATAAAAATTATTTAAGGTTATGGTTTACTTTTTGTTTAAATTTAGAACTACTTTTTTATGAATAATTAGTGTTACGTGTTTTCAACAAAGATGAGAACAAAATTTCTGCTCCACACAGTTTCATTCCTAAAAAAAGTGAAAAATTTAAGTTAGAAGGCTGGAAAAAAAAAAAAAAAAAAAAGCACAGTGCTGAATAGCATGGCTAAGCAGCTCTGTTATTTTTTTTCTTCCCCCAATTGAATTATTGCTATAACTGTTCTTTCTAAGTTAAGATCTCACTGGGGGAAGGAAGAAAGTTTCTAGGTTTCACAGCAGGAAAGTCTTTAACAAGAAGTTAATGTAGGATAATGAATGGGTCAGGAAAACCATTAAGCACAAAGGGATTGTCCAGAAGACTGTGTAGAGATAAGAGTGTGAATAGAGATACTAAATCAGAGGAGAAACAGGCAGCAACCATTTGAATTTTAACCTAGCTGTTCAGTGACAAATACGTACGGTAATGACCACGGCGTATTACCCTGGGCACAGTATTCAGGAGCAGTCATGGTCACCATCCAGAGCTATCAGAGAGAACGAACATTTCTCGTTTGTACACGTGCTCTTCTTTAAAGGAAACTATCTTACATGTGACAGGATTTAAAGACTACAAGGTACATGGGAAGACAATACTGTTTAAAAACAAAGCCGAACTGAAAATGGAGAGAAGCAGGTATACGTGGGATTCTGGGATTGTAGTTTCTAATATTTAACTCCTGCGAAAGGGAAGTATATAAGAGAAATTAACTGGGCTAGCAGACCAGTTAGCTTTGCTGTTGCTTTTCAGTCAATAGGTCACTTCCCTGGGTTAGGGGTTGTGCTCTGCCAAACAGCAGGATTTTTTAGCTGGTTCTATATCAATGAGAAAATAACTCTCTGTTTCTATGGTGCTACAGGTCGTCAATAAAATAAGAAATGGTTATATTCATCAATACTGCAAAATTGCTGCCTTTGGGATTTTAGAGTATTAGATTATTTTTAAAATAAACTAGATCTTTTTCACTTATATTAAAAACCCACCTTGGCAACATATTTTTGCAGGGGATTTTATAGAAGCTAGCTTCTGAATTACATATGAGATGCTGCGTACTAATTGTGCTGGTAGTTAATTCAGGTTTAGTAACTAGACTGCGATTTTGCCAGTTTGCTCCCTTTAAGGTCAGGCTGGGACACTTTGAAATATTATGGCCATGAAGACTATTTCATCATACAGAGGTAGGTACCTCTCTGATCTGTGAAGTTTTGTTTGCATTGGTATCTCTAATAGTGAAATAACTTGTCAGCTTTAAACACCGTGTACGATGGACAAAAGTCAGCATTAGTAGCATTTGCGTTCCATGAATAAATCTGTATTGCTGCCATGAATTAAATGAATGATTAGCAACAGAAAAATGCTATTTCCTCTGCCAATTTCTGGAGATTTTATTATTCCCTCATAGATAAGAAGATATAATTTTCCTTATTTCAGAGTGAAAAGAAATGTTTTTATGTGTGAAATGTCCTCACTTCTCAAGAAGTAGATATCACAAGCTAAATTACCTAAACACTAAGGAAAATGACAGCTCTCCTCTTTCTTTTTGCCCCCAGCAGAAGCAAAGTTTTGGCTAGCCACTGGTATTTTGTAGGAATTATGCCTGCTCAGTTATTTATTTTTATATTGCTGCAATTTTTTATCCTGATTCCTGCAGAAATGAGGCTTATGCAATCCTGCTGCATACTCTTGTATCTCCGTCACTTCCACACCCCTGCAATCTTTTGAACCTATTGACAAAGTTGAACCAATTGATCTCTCAAAGAAAATCAAGTTCCTATAAGCTTTGCAAAAGTAACCTGCCAGGTAGTGGTCTCACAGATGGGTAGGCTGCAGTGCAAACAGGCACCATTTCAGACAGCAGAGAACCTGCTTGTAAGAAAGTATTTATAAACACCTGTCCATAGGGAGCATTTCAGGTAAAGCTTGTTCATTCTTTGATCTGAAGTCAGTCGAGTCTGAGGCTCAGGTCTTTCAGGGGCCAAGCTTCATAGTACTGATCTCCACAGCACATGGGGATACTGCTCTGCAGTAATGATTTACCACTTTAACTGCATTTAAAACAAATGGTTTTCAAACCCACTTAATTTTCCATTTCTTGTCCTTTTTTTTTTTTTTTTCCCCAAAGAACCAACAACTGCCCAATAGCCTGTTTCTTAAGACCAAGACTTTATGTTGTCCATCACCCTAGAAGGCAACTCTTGACCTTTATCACTGTCACTTTTCTCTGCGGATTCTCTGAGTTTGAAGTTACAGAATTGTCGAAACAGATAACAGAGTGCAGAAGGCTGAAAAGTGGCTAGGACGAACCTCCAGGGACAAAGTTTATCTGTTGGAGCATTTCCTGTGTGTACTTTGAAACCTCTCAATTTAACTTGATCAAAGCATGAGCCGACACGTTTCAGCTCCCTACTGAACAAACAAATTTGCTGCTTATCATTGTTACCACCTCAGTCTTTAATGTACTTTACTTAGTAAGCCAGTACATGTTAAATGAACAACCTGGCTATTACAAATGCTAGGTTCTGATCTCAAAAATAGGCTACAGTTCACTTGACGTTAAATTACAGAGCACATCACATCATAGACCCTCTCCTTCCCCACAATCCCAATGTAAAAATGAAGCTACAGCCATGTGTGGACAGCACTGACCTCTTTAGGACCACTATATCCATCGGCATCTGTTGGATTATTTTTTTTTCAATATCTTGGGCTTCCTCCTTTCTTTTTCATTAACTCCCGCAGGACATATGTGAACTGAGAAAATAAATGGTGATGCTTTCAAAATACTTTAGTTAACTCACATTAACATATTTCAAAGCACAATTTAGCACATGTGGATTAACAGATCATTCTAAACATCATGGGGTTTGTCAACAGTGGTAACTAATACTTTTGTAATGTTCTGGTAGCTGGGAATTTTTTTTTTCATGAAAAAAAGTCTTTACTTAAGTTAATAATAACGATAGTAAAGACTATTGTGAGGTGCTGCATGAAGGGAGCATGGCCAGACAGCCCAGCTTGTAGAAGATAATAAGGTACAGTGGCAGCCTTTCTGTTTTTAAACCAAAACAATTTGGCAAGTGTTTATAAACCATGTCTGAAATATTTTAATTGTTTTCCACTTACTTAAACCTACCGGCCCATATTTTCCAGGTCATGCAGCCTTCCTTTGTTCAGGGAAATTGAGTCCAAATGTTTTCATTTCCTTGGTAACTGTTGTTCATCAATAGTGTGTCCCCCTGGAACGAGAGCCAGTGTCGTATTTGAGGTGAGGCTGCTTCTCTTGCAGGAGGCACCCGCAATGGCAGGGACGAGTGCCACGCATTTGGTGACATTTGTCCCCAATTCTTGAATGCTTTTCCTGTGTGACCACAGAACGCCTGAACTAGGAAACTGCCCCTGTCCCTCCAAGATATGTGTTTCTGGGTCCATAATGCAAACATTGAAATATCCTGGGTTAGAGAAAACAATCAGACAATAAACCAGCCTCCCAAACCAGCCTTCCTCCCAGAACAACACTAAAAGGAATCTTTACTTGATACAGGTAGATACCGATATAAACTGTTATCAGCACTGCACTCTGAACTCTGGTTACCTTTGTTGACTGGCAGCTTCTTTCCTTCTTTCAAGCAAAAATAACTTCTTCAAACATTTTGCAAGCTCAGATATTAACCATAGTCAGCTTTTATTCTACTTCTGTGTCATCACTCATTGAAAATGCAAAATGCTTAGACAATGTAAGTTATGATGGAAATTTAAAAAAGAAAAGTGCAGCGACATATCTCTTAGAATTAATGGGACATGCGTGACGCTTTCCTGCACAGCTTGGTAAATGTCACTCAGAGACTTCAGAACATCTATGTAAGAAATGACAGGAAAGCCAGCCACATATGGCACTGTCTGCTGACACAGATCAACCTCCACACGCAATTCAACTAATAAATGTATCATGTCTTTTCCCATAATAACCACAGACTAGGGATAGTTGACTTTAGGGTTTTGTGAAGCTTGCAGATGATATTTTGGTTTTGCTGTCTTACAAAACTATTTCAAATCCACAAAATTCCTTCACAATTTGGACTTGTATTAATGATTTTCTTCCTCTGATGTTACTAACTTATTTAAGTTAGATGACTTATTTTTCCACCTAAATGAAGCCTGTGCCAGACGTCGAAAAATTCTTGCTTGAAAGATGAATTAACACATATGAATGCCCTGCATTTTTTGATTAGCTGTAAGGGCAGTGATTATTGGTATTTAGGTTGGATATCAGGAAAAGGTTCTTCACTGAGAGGATGGTCAGGCATTGGAACAGGCTCCCCAGGGAAGTGGTCACAGCACCGAGCTTGGCTGAGTTCAAAAAGCATCTGGATAATGCTCTCAGTCATATGGTCTGATTCGGCTGGTCCTGTGCGTACCCAGGAGTGGGACTCAATGATCCTTATGGGTCCCTTCCAACTCAGGACATTCTATGATTCTATGATGACATAATCCAGGATTTATCATTTTGTCACTCTGCTTACAAATTTGTCAAAGGAAAGCTTAGTGTATACTGGTTGTGCCATTTTCAAGAACAAATTTAGACAACAGAGCCAGGAGGAAAATGTTCCCATGCTGTTCTGGAATGAAGCAGACCTCTAGAAGTATTCTCCAGATAGGGAAAAGAGCAAGTTTTTTCTGGACAAGGTGGTAGCCTGGTGCTTGTGCTTCACACCAGGACTATGGGAGAAATGGGTTTAACCCCCTTTTTGCTTAAGCTGGATTTCTCAAATGCCAGGAGGGATTCCCCTGACACTAGTCCATCAGCTCCTTTGTGATGGGTCTCCCTAAATATCTCTGGTCATATAAGTTGCTCATGCTTCTTTAAGCATGTGTAGGTGTGGGTTTGAGTACTCCTCTGGGATGCAGGAGACTCAGATGCATGCTCTTGCTCCAAGTGTTTTTTATTTATAAAAAGTGGCAACAACTCCAGTGGGTGCACTTGGAGAAGATGCCTTCTTCTTCCCATCAAACGATGCTGGTCAGGAGCACACCTAGTCTTGAAACTGAAATCCCTAGACCAACTCCAGAAAACTAGACATATTGGGTCCTGGAGCAAGAAAAGCTGTTATTTTTACTGAAAGCTTCACTTTAACAGCTATATTTCCGTAAGAACCTCTGTTTTAAACAAGTCAGCATTTGGTAACAAAAGTTATTGTGTAGAAACTTCCATAGCAGTGCTAGAGAATAGGAGGTAGAAGTTCTTTGGGTTGCTCTGTGGACTTGGACCTTCTCACTCAGTCTTCAATAAAGCTTCATCCCTGCGGCACCTCTTCTCAGCCCCAGCTGCTCTTGGCACAAATAATCACAGAAAACCACAGCTGATGCTGTCTGGAGCACGCTGCTAATTGCTGCAAATGCGCTTGCAGGTATGCTTGACTGAAGCAGCCAAATGATTCAGGGCCCTTAAATGAGTAGGGCTGCATGGAGGGCAGAGGTGATGTATCCTATGTGGGGAGCCCTTACACTGTGTGACATTTTTAAAAAAAAACATCAGAATGGAAACAAGATCTTTTAAATCCCCCATAAAGGAGTGGCCATCACTGCTCAGCTGTACTAGAGGTCCTGTCTCAATGGCAGCCTGGTTGGATGGTTGGGAAGTAGAGAAGCCCTGCGCACCCCTGGTTGCTAGAGGAGTGGGAGCTAGGATCTGGGGGTCTTCCATGCTCCTCAGTCTTTTCCTGCTGGATGGATATTACTTACACTTTTCTATAGGTGGGTAGAGACAAAAGAGAAAATAGACAAGAGAAAAAAAAATCTAGCTATTTCTGAGATTTGGCCACCTGCTAGTCTCCTCTCAGGATGGTGGCCTCACTGTGTGTACTGCTTTTCTTTTCCTCTACACACTGACAATATTTCAGCTGTCTGCAATTTTCCAATGATAAGTTATAATAAATTCAGACACCAGTTTTAGTTTTCAAAAATTAATCTTTGCAAAGCATCTATGTCAGGAAAACTGCTGTCCTTTAGTAGGACCTTATTTAGAAAAAGGAAAATTATTTGCCTATTTATGTAAGAAACTGCTGTACAATTAAGTACAGATATAGGTCAGTGAAATAAGTTCTTTGATCTATTGCTACAAGGAATCAGTGTAAATACGTTTCCTGATAAGAGTTGCTACTGCGTAATTGCATTTTACAAACTGCGTAGTGTGCTATTACTCAGGAAATGTGTTTACTGATATGCATGTCTCCACTCAGCCTCATGGCTGAAAGGTTTGCTTTTTCTGATATTTATAGTTCTTGCACATTTTTAAATAAGGGGATTAAACTCATGAAGGGATGGAAGAGAGTACAAATAGGAAAAATTGATTCTAGAGCATACAAACCCACTATTGAAATAGAGACTAGTTGATTGTTTTTAAACAAATGTACATTAGTGGCATTTGAGATTAAACTGCAAGACAAATATTAAGAGGGATTAATTTATTCTCTCAACTCTGTTCTGGACTTCATCCTTTTGTTAGAATAGATGAGAGTGTGACTCCATCACAGCTGTTAAAAGGCTTGCTCTTCATGGAGTTTTGTCCTATTTCAGGGGGAATAACCCTCACTGTAGAAATTGAGCACCTCCACAACTTGCACAGGAGCTGCTAACTGAATGCCAGCCGGATTGAACGCTCACTGGTTACACACCTATGGGTAGACTTGTCCTGGGCTTTAGTGGAATTGCTGGTATAGGAAGATGGGAATCAAGATAGTGTTCTTATAACTCCAACCGCAATTCCCAATTTGCTAGGGATGCTGCCATAATAATGAAGGGTATCCAGGTAATTCTTTTCAAGTTTGGGTTTTAATTACTGTGAACCTACCTAAGCAATGCATGTTGGATAGAAATTGTTCAGTTAGGCAGGACTGAGCTTATCAAACCTTGTCTCAGCATGAAAATATGTATATTAGTGTACAGGTTTAAGCAAAGCCATCTCATCATATTTTAATCTGGGGGAATATGAAAAGACCATTGTCTAGTTAAAAACAAGAGAGGCAGGAAAATGGTTGTATTTGTATTTCTTTGTTTTGAAGAGCACATTGTTGAACAATCAGAAGCAGAAAACTGCTGCAGGATGGGAAGGGAGCCCTCATCGAGCAGGAGTGCATCTCTGCGCGCCAGTTACAGAGGCTGTGATTTGACTAGTTGTGGGCTGCTGAAAAATCCCACTTTGCCGAGGCATGGTATTCATAAACAATTCCTCCCAGGCTGGAGTGGGATGTCCACCATTCTCGTGGTCTGTAGTAAGCAACAGAGGAAAAAACAGTGGGTTGTTCCTGAGAGAGAGGATGTGGTTCTGTGTTCATGGCCAGGGTGGGAGGCAATTCCCGCATCCTGCCTTATCTTCAGGTTCTGGAGCCAAGCGTGTCACTCTGCATGTCATGTTTTTGTTAATATAAAAATGATTTGTATAGCTGTCTTCACTGCAGCAATTTCAGGACAAGGCCTTCCTGGGGGAGCCTAAGGAAAGCCTTTGCTTTTTCTTATGGGAGGTACAATATGTGGTCATGTCCAAGGATGCCTGAAACAAAAATGAAATTGAAACCCAATTTGTCTTTGCCTGGTCACTTTGGAGGAGTAGTGGGAGCCATCGTCATGTCCTCCATGCTCAATGCATGGGGAAAGAGGTGCTGCAGTGTGGTTGGACCCCTGCTTTGATTGTCCATCAGAGGTCCCAGTGGTGCCTTAGGGAACAGTCATGGTCTACAAGTCCAGTGGGCCTGAGCTATGGTGCTTAGCATCATTTTTAGTAACATTTAGTGCAAAATTAGGCTGTGGTTTAATGTAAGTCAACTATAAAGCAGAAAAACATAACATTAAGAATGAGAAGGGCCTCCATGTTATTCTTGCTTTTACTGGAATGGAGTGGGGTGTTTTAACAGGGTGGTAGGGTGTCCTCTGACAACAGAAAACTCCGTAGGAGGCAGCATACTCCAGGGGATGATCATGCTCTGGGCTGGGATTTAGGTGAGCCTTGCACTTTTCCATGACTTTACTGCTCCTGACTTCTCTCCTCAAGATATCTCCCTTCACTTCTCTGGAAGCCAGTACCTTTGTGTGAGCATGAAAAGGACTTGCCTTTCTTCCTAACTCACTTTGGGACCTACCAGTGGAAAACATTTAGTGGGACAGTCTAAGTTCCTGATAGCAATTCAGGTTATGATCAGGTTCTTCAAAGCTAGAAATGGTTGATGTTGGTGTTGTCTTTGGTGTGGCTATAGCTCCCAGAGCTTGCAGAAGAAGACCTACTCTCCTGCCAATGTTTAGAGGCACTGCAATAGTTGTTAGGAGAAGAGTTTTCTTTTTTATCCTCTGCATCTTTTTTTACTTTTAAAATATCTTAGAATATTGAATAGGAGAGGGGGGAAGAAACCTATAAAAGAGTGCACTAAGAATATATTTTAAGCAGATGCCAGGAAATGACAATGTTCAGGTTGCACACAGAGTCTGAATTTGGCTCCCTTGTGACAGTACAGTCTCTAATTACATGAACAAATATCATTTTTGAAGTCATATGATATAAAAATATGGACTATTTAAAACCTTACACAAACATGAAAGTCCCACCAATTATGTTACACTTACGTTGCTTTATAGTCAGAGTGGTCCACTTTATTTTTATTGTCTTGTGGGTATGATATTCATTTTCTAAGAGAGTTCATTGACAGTACAGGGGGTCTGCAAGTGAGCGCAAACGTTCCTGACTGCAGTGCTTTCCTGAATGGGAATAGATGTAAAAAGATGTTGAAATGCTTTCCTGAGTCAGGCCCATGAAGATTGCTAGCAGGGGTCATAACTGGAGAGGAGAGGCCCTTGGCTGGGAGGAGGACGTCTCCTTACCTGTTAGAAGATCAGAGCTTATCTTTTTCAGATTCCTGAAGAGAAATCTGAAAAAGGGGAGTAGCCTGTCCCAGAAAGAAAATTGTTTTCCTGATTTGTGTGAGGTATATCTAACCTGAGCTCTCCTACTTAAGGAAGAGAAACTGGAACAAAGGCTCCAGATACTACAAGATAAAGCAAACATCTCAGTTATTGATAAGGTACCTGAAAAGCACAAAAGGGAATTCGGTATCTACTACAAACAGCTGCATCAGGCTTCTCCTCACTCTCCTCCTCAGAGGCATAACATGGAGGAATTCTTCCTTCCATACGAGCAGTTTTTCTAGTACTTAAAGACATTAATGAAGGCTGAGATCTTTAAGTCCTGTTTCTTGCCTGCCTCTAAAGGACTGTATGAACTCAGTCACATTGTTTTAGTTCCCTAAATTTCAATTCATTTATCTGTAAGACAGCCTTCTATGTTATATACCTCACACAGCTTTGTGAGGACAGACTTTATGTAAAGCCAACAAGGATCTGCTGGGAAAAAATGTGGTGTAATCATGACATATTATAGTTATTATCAGTTACCATTAAAAGAATTGTACTTTTGCATGTGAGAAAGGGAAGAAGGAAAGATGCTCATTAGCAGCTTCCTTCCTCAGGCTATGAGCTTCCACGGGTTTCTCTCCGATAAGCGCGTACACAGCTGCAATCCCACGACAGCCTAAGCTGATGTAACGGCTCTGCTGCAGTGTGGTGCCACCGTCTGCCCCTCTCCCACTGCCCCACTCCATTCCCTACATTGGCTTGGATGTTCTCTGCTCCTTCACAGAGCCATTTTGAGGTGTTAACCTGGAAGAAAACTACCTGTTACTTTTTTTTTTTTTTTTTTTCTTCTGGGGATAGTTTCTGCTGGTGAGTGCTCTGAAGCATGGCAGGACACTGTTGGAGGGCCCCTGGAGGTGCTGCAGGAGAGGAGCAGGGCAGCAGAGGTGGCTGGTGTGGCCAGCAGCCATGCTGACTGAGGCTGCCAAGGAGCTGCAGCCTTGCCCTCCAAGCTAGAGTTTTCTGGTGCGGTGATAGCTGCTGCTGAGACTGGCTGGCTTACCATACAGCCCCACAAACTCCAGTGTTACCCCAGCTGATGGGGAAGCGCAAGGGTGAAGAGGAGTGATGGGGAAAGGAGAAGAGCGAGGATGCTATAAGATGGGACTACAATCAAGAGCAAGTTCAAGAGAGAGAAATAGGAGTCATTGTGGAGAAAATGTTGGCTCATGGCTCAGTGGTTCTCAAAGAGTTGACCAGACTGGAATTATTAGGAGAAGTCTAACAGTCTGAAAATACCACTTTCCTGTAGTAGAAAGTGCCTGATTTTCTCACCTCTTAAACTGCAGGGAGTTTTGGTCCCTCCTCCCTGCCTCAGAAGGGATAAAGTAGAATTAAAAAAGGTTCAGAGAGGGGCGGTAAGGGTGACCAAATGTACAGAGCACTTCCCCTATGGGGAGAAGCTAAATAGAATAATCCCCTTTGAGTTTGGAAAAGAGAAACTTGGCAAGGGCAGAGGGGGGCTGTTGGTAAGCGGTGCTTGATGGAATCATGAATGACATGGTGAGTGGATAAGAAGAAAGTGAAAAGAAAGCAGTGTTTCACTATTTCATGCTAAAAAAGGTGGTGGAAACTCTGAGAAGTTATAAAGACAGAACAATTTAGGTTGAAGGGACCCCTGGAGTTAATCTGGTTCAACCCTTTCTCTAAGCAGGGCCAGGTTAGATCAGGGCTTTGGCTTGCCTGATTTTGAATACCTCCAAGGATGCAGATCCTACAGCCTCTCTGGGCAACCGGTTCCAGTGTTATCAGACAGAAGATTTGAGGCAAATTAAGAAAGTATTTTATGCATTGAATGACCACTGAATATGTTTAACACATTACTTAGGATGCTATGGGGTGGGAAGTCTGAATTGCTTCATAAAATGACCACAATCCTAGAAGAAAAGCACCTCCAGAGCTATTAAAACTGAGCACAACGTCTGGCTTGAGAACTCTGTAAGCAGTAGATTGAGGCAACATGGGAACATACTGTGGGGACAATCACCACTGTTTACTTCTCCTCTTCTCCCCCAAGACACCTACTGTTGACCACTGCCAGAGGTGAGGTACTGGCTTTGACAGGTCTTTGGTTCACCCAACCCAATGGTTTTTGGTCTGATCAGGGGGTACCTAAGCCTGGCAACACCTCAAGTAGGGTGAAAATGCATTGGAGCCCTTAATGCTGCCTTCATTTTCACAGAAGGACAGCTGCCCAGGCAAGTTCGGACCTATTTCCATCAAGCATTAAAAGTCGGTTTCATAACATGTATTTTTCTGTCAAACTTTGTGAATAAAACAGTGCAGGAAGATGTCGTGACTAACGCGGAGCTTTTTATTCAGGCAGCAGATGAAGTGGGTTAGTTTTAGAAAGGAGTAGGAGTCAGAAGAACATTCAGCTTAAGCAGACAGACCAACCCTGGTTAAACTGAAGGGAAAAGCAGTGACACTGGGTCTTGCATATCTGATGTGAAAGACTAGGAATACAATACTGGATTTATTGTTCGGGTTATACATTATCTCAGAATACTGCAGTTTTATAGTGGTGACATCTGACCACTTGCTATCAAGAGATAACTTGAAAGTGCCGCACGATAGGAAAGCTGTTCCTTTCTTGTTGCAGTTATTTTTATTGACGAGCTTTCAGACACTGTGAAAGGGTCCACTGGTACACAGCAGCAAAATACCATCCACCACGAGTCAGAATAAGATTGAAGGTATGAAAAATAAAGCAAATGAACACCCTGCTGCCTCTCTGCACACATAGCTGCTTATTCAGCCTTCAAAAATAAGTAAATAAAATGCACGGATGTTTGGATTCAGAGATAAGGTGATCCCCTAGTGCAGGGACCTCTCCCATTTTTTGGATCCAATGTGCCACACCTTGTGGGAGAGATGGATGTGGGGAGCGCTTCTTTCTGCAGCGTGTTGTCTGCAACATGAGCCCCTCACATTTACGTGAGACCCCTCCTTTCCCACTCGTGAGTTGATAACCTCTTTGTTGCAGAAACAGTAATTGATTGCTTGGGAAAAAAAATACATTGAGAAGAAATGCAATGCTTTAATGCTTTATTTACAGGTTAGTTGCTGTTTTTCTTCTGTAAAGTGCTTTTACTTCTGGTGGTTGGTTACTGAGGAGAGCAATGGCGTGATCGTGGACTCCGGGCAAAGTCTTTCTGGTGTCTTCATTCTCTTGCTTTAATTTGTGCTGTTCCCCATGCAGAGCTCAGCTGCAAAGGGAAGCTCTGCACCAGCCGGGGAGGAGGCCTGGGCTCAGGACAGCACAGAGCAGCGGGTCTGTGGGGCAGAAGAAGGTCCCGGGCAGGGGACGAGCCCAGGGACCTGTGACAGGGGTGGTGCCTGGATCTGTGGCTCGGACTCCAGAGGCTTAGAGTACCCAGGCGCGCCGTGGCCAGGACCTGGTGGATGGCCAGGTGAACTGCGCTCAGCCAGCTGCCATCACAGCCACCACCTACACCAGATCACGTGGTGCATAAGCCTATTTAAGAGCAAAAAGACGCGCTCCTTTCCCCTCCCCATGCACTTGGGGAAAGGGAGGAAGCATGCTGTGCATCCAGTGGGGCTCCATCTCGGATGAGTAACTCTAGAGCCAGCGCCTAGCCCGGTGATGGCAAAGAAGAAGCCCGCCACCCAGGCTGGCACATGGCAGGGATTGGGAGACAGTGAACATGCACATTATTTTGTTTTTGCAGCACGTATCTTACCCAAGCCTTTTTTTTTTTTTTTTTTTGTGATCTCAGTAAGAACAAGAGAAATGGCAAAGCTTTTAGTAAGATCAGTTTCTCTAATGACTCACCAAGTGCTACAAAGTCAAAACAGGTTGCTTGTGCTTGAAAGGTATAAAACAACCATGTCATTTTTATGGTTACTGTACAAAACACTGCATATATGCACGCAAGGGAACATTTTAAAACCTCATATAGCTTTTTTCTGCAGCTAGAGGCTCCTTTCTCCTGGTTTTTATTCATGTGTCATGCTTTGTATTAAGCGTTATTGCTTTAGCAATTAAGCTAATTTCCTCACTGCACTCTGCCAGTCAGTGTTTCTCTTTTGTATTCCTAAAAGAAAGGAGGAATTAAGTTGAGATACTGCTGCCCCAAAGCAGTTCTCTCTGCTGTCCACCAAAGTTCTCCCATTGGTGTTAGCAGGGGCAGCTAGTTCTGTGAGCACTGGGAAATGAGTAATAACTACATCTCACGTCCAAAAAAGACCTACAAGTCCATCAACTTTCTGTTATATAAAATTATTTTCAACAACAACAATACACCTACATTTCTGTAATGTCTTTCATTCCAAATGAAATTTCACCACCATAGAGTGTGAGGAAAATGTGCCTTTTTTTTTTTTTTTATAGTTACACAAGATTTGACAAGAAAAATATCCCTTTCACTGAAGTCTGACAGAAAAATGAAATTCCAAGGAAATAAAATATCTCGTAATGCAATTAGAGATTCTTACAAAAAACTTTTGAAAGAGATAAATACTCTCATTTCTTCAGAACAAGACAGCCATCTTAGGATTTTCCAGTAGTTTCTCAATCTCTTCCTTTTTTCATTTTTTTTTTTAAAGGAACAGAAAGCATCCAGAAGTATTCAGTCCCCTAGAGGATATAAAAAAATATAAATAATAGCATGTGATATTTCCTTGGGAGGAGAATAATTCTTATACATCACATTCCTTTTGCAAGTTAGGGTATGCCTCTGCTACAGTGCCTGGGTAGGTCCCGAGGTGGTTAATCCATGCCAAGCTCCCACTTCCACAGCAGCACCTCTGCCCAGGCCCCCACATCTGGCGTGGAGCTCGCCTGGGCACGCCGGTGTGAGCTGCAGACAAAGGATGCTCTAGACATTCCCAGGTGTTTTCTGGAGCTGCCCGAAATGGACTCTGAAGGGATCTTATCTCATGAATTAAACCAGCAATAAATACAAGAAATAGCTCACATCCTTGGTTTGTCATTGTACAAAGGTACGTTACAAAATTCCTGTTAGGACTCAGTAAAGGGTGGCATGCATTCTGCAGCTGAAATGGTCTTTACCTCCTCTTCCTCCATGCTGGGGAACGGTGTCAACTGTTTACCCAGGGGACTTATTCTTCTTACCATGCTGGTTGCAGTATGAGGATTGCTGTCTCAATGATGAAGTCCGAGTTTTAACCGCACTCTTCCCTTGCACCACTGGCTTCAGAAGGGCACCTCCCCTCCCTGGGCTGTGGCATGGGGAGGTGGTATAAGGACAGGTGGAGGTGCATCACTCCCATATGGATCTGTGGAGAAAGCCAGCTTCTCTGGCTTTTTTTTCTACACTGTTGCTCTGTGACCTGCATGAGCTGTTAGGATAATGGAGGGAAAGAGTTAAATGTGATGGCTTATAGGAGTGCCTTCCCAGCTTGATGCAGGTATTTCCTGCCCGACAGCTCAAAAATGGTAATTCATAGAACAGGATGCACATTTCTTTCTGCTTTCTGCTCATTAAAAAAGTCAGTGATGACAGACAAAATCTCCAGGGCAGCTGCTCTGTGCCTTGCCATGGATCTAGCCTGTCTCCAAGCAAGAGGGCTTGGTGCTGGTGAGTACCAGGGCACATCTCTGGGGCCCAGCCATATACATTTCAGGGGAGAGAGGAAGAGGTCTGGATGGCTTTTTGACCCTCCAATCACTACTCCTGTTCACATCCTCATGTGGTCACAGAAGCCTTCAACTAGAGCAGTCTTCAAGTTATGGGAGAAACGTGCTGATCTACATCTCGTGCAATGCCACAGGATGGGGGATGTCCCCAGCAGGGAGGAGTTGTACAAGCGGGATGAGGGAAAGGTGGGCTCACCACCCACAGGTGACTGACCTGCACCGCAAACTGTCCCAGGACTGCCCCAGTAACTGCTCTAGGCTCTTGGAAAGATGGCTTGCATGTCTTCCTCCAGGACTACTGAGCTGCTCTACTTCTTCGAGCTTTTTAAATTTGGGTTTCCCCACAGCCCGACCTTTCTCAAGCTGCTTAGCTTTTTTTCCTAGTACACCCACATAATTACTCCAGCACAAAGAGTGGGCTTGTGAAGCACCAGCATTTTAAAAAACCACAAACTCTGATCTCAAGGCAATCTTTCCCTCCCACTTCCTCCCCCTTCAAGCAGGGGTGTCAGCCGTGCTGTTTCTTTCAAACTTTCTCTGAGTCATCTCATCAGGCAGCTTGTAAATACTTGAATGCATCCATCAATGTCAAGTCAAAGTAAGTAAGTAGCAGCATATGCTGTGCAATGGAGTTTCCCTTGCTCACATTTGTCTCTTTTTCGGAGGTGCAGAGCATTTAGGGGTGACCCTATCTCCCCATATCATCAACATACATACATAGATGTCATCAAAGATGTTGTCTCATCACAAGAACAAGACACAAGATATAAGATGAGCTTCTTACAGTCGAGAGAACTTGTACTCTTCTGAAAATCCCGCTACTGTATGATCCAGAGTGGAATGCCTTCATGCAACATGCTCCATTTATTTCCAGCCTAATAACTGGGAATTAGAGACTCTGAGGAGCTGCAGTACCAGCTGCCCTTTGAGAAGGTACCATTGCTAAGCATTTTGGACCAGCTGGTCACAGACTTATGAACTGTTGCTAGAAAAATATTATCCTTTCGTATTACAAGGGTGTAATTTGCTGTGTCATCATTGCATACCAAAATCTAAAAAGCAGAATGTGATTCAGAGGGTGTATGGAACACAAAACGCCTCCTCAGAAGGCAAAAATCTCTTCTGAAGAGCAGTAATGCTCACAAGTATGACTGATAAACATGTGAGTTTCATCTTGAGCTAAACGGCAAAATATGGACACTGCACCAAGGTTTTGCTCAATATGGGGCAAATTTCACCAATTTGTCTCCTAGCAGGCTGATTTACAGTAATGAAATCATTACAGTGGGAAGAAAGGAAAGTCTTGCAAAATTTTTGAGTTATTCCCTCTGGATAGCTTGGAAGGAATGTCTGGTGTCATCATGATATTTGCCTAATAAGTACGAAATGATCAATTCAGGTGGATAAGTGTACTCTCAAATATGCATGTGTGTGCAAATATGCTCCCCCATAGTCCTCCACCCCAAATAGGTAGGTTATGTGTGAAGATTACATTGGGAGCCAGGAACTTACATAGCAGTCTGGGGGAAAACAGCTGAGTGAGAAGAACGCTCTTCTGCAAAATGGGAGAGATGTCCTGAAAATTCTTCCTCCTCTCTGCTACAGCCCAAAGTGAGAGCTTGGCAGCAGTGGTGCTGTGAGGGGCATCTCATTCATACCTGTCATGATTCTAAAACATAAGGCATTGGGATCTCACTCTGGATTCAGTGGCCTGCCAGAGTAAGATACTGGTCAAGGGGAGTACGGATGGTAGTACTGATCCATAAGCAATTTTTCCCTACCGTGACCAAGGGACATTTCAAACATTGCTCTTCCCTCTAGTTTCTCAGGGAGCGCAAGTTGAGGATCAGGATAATCACACAGCAAAAATGCTTTCCATCTCACTCCTTTATTTACTTTTTTTTCGTGATTTCCTTCCACTCCCAGGTGAAGGAATGTAGGCTGTTTGAAGAGCTGATCTGCTGGGGTGGGGCATTAACTTAATTTGAAGCATTGCTGAATATTTAGTCATGTTCCGTAGGAGTATTAGAATCATAAAATTCTTGGATTCCTAACAAACTGTGCACGTGTACACAATTTCCAGAAAGAGAACAAGTGTTTAAAAACAAGGCTTATACACAATTCTAAAGTCATTTAAATATAAGATATATATATATAATTCAAGTTAAAAACATCTTGCAGTACTACATTACTGACAGCTTAAAGTCAGACACCAACTGTGATGGCATAGATCTGTAAGCTGCTGTAGGGAAAAATTGCTAGCTGGTATAAATCTGATTTTAAAATAAAGATAGCACAGAGGGAAGTTTGAGGTAATTTAAATAGGAATATGTCATTTATAAACAGAAGTGTCTTTCCAGCGGTCAAATTGGTCAACCAACAGTGGTTTAGGAAGGTAGCTCTCTTATTTTTAAATCTATTTTCTTGTGCTGTGGCACGTGGAACCTTGCTTTTGTGACTAATGTCTTCAAATTAGGATGCTTCCCTAAGTCTGCTAATGGCTATAGTTGGGTCAGAACCAAGTTTCTCTTCTCTCAAAGATTTTATGATTCAAAAGAAATTTCCCATTTTGGACAAGGATGAACATGAGAGCTTAACTGACTATTTCATCCAATGCTTACAGAAGCGTTTTCAGTACGGAATCACTTCATCTCCCATTTTTAGCTATCATGAAAACATAATGTCTTTCCACTGTTCAGACATGGAGTGCCTGTCATTGCAGTGCTGATGAGACACCAATGGACACGCTCTTGGAGGCTTGTGAAGGCTGGTATTTGCTTTCTGTGCCCTCCAGTCCACATACTCCCCAATGGAGATCGTCAAGGGAAAATTCACTTAATTTTTCTCAGGGTAATAGATGTACATGATTTTTAGAAAAGCATGAATACCTGACTGGGTGATGGCTTTATAAATAGGCCCATTTCTGATCCTGCAGACTCAGACTAGAAACCGAAGTCACATGATGTATACTGGAGTGCAACCAGAACTGGACCCAATGTTTTCAAAGCAAGTCCACTAATGGTTCACAAATACTAACTTCTGGCTCTTTCAGTACCAGAGGAAGGCAGAAATTGTTTGTAAGGCACAAATATTTGTATGGTGAGTATACTTTCACTGTGTGAAAAATGAGCTCAAAGCTGATGCTGGATAACAAATCTGGAATTGGCTGATTTATCCAACTTCCATGTATAGTTTTCCGGCTGCAGCTCCAGAGACATAGTCAATGATATTTAGTCATCTAACTACTTCCTTGATAGGCATAATGAAGTAATTAGCTGTCTAAGCGCTATCAGATAGACTTGCCTCTATGTGCCCACAAAACTGCTCCTTTGAAAGTCTAAATACAAACCTGGAAGTGACTTCAGGCCTTAACGCTGTGTTCACAATCAAAGTGGGGCAAAGACAGCTGCTGTGTCAAAACCTCCCCTGACTTCCATTGTCAAAGGCAAATTGGCTTGCAGGTCTTAATGATCATTACCCAATTCCTAGTCATCCACAGTGGTTGAGACGCAGGTCTCCCACAAAGCCACGCAAACATCATTCACTTTCACATACCGTGTTGGCTTCAACACCAAGGTAGATCTCATGCCCTGACTTATCTTTGTACATGTTGTCTATGAATAATTCAGGACGTCTCCAGACAAGTTTACTGTTTCATTCCAAGTGAATAAGCACCAGTAACAAATCTGATGTGAAAGTGTAGCAACAGAATGCATAGCTAGTGTAAAGCAAGAAAGGTTTCCATGGACACCCTTTGCTCTGATAGGCGGTTTTAAGAGAGAAATACAGTATTAGTGTAGCATGTTAAGGCCAGAACAGAAGACTGTTCCAGAAAGTAGGATGCATACAATGGGGTTGGACTGGATGATCTTTAAAGGTTCCTTCCAACCCAAACCATTCTGTGATTCTGTGTTCAACTGGTCGGTCAGGCAGGCATGTTTAATGAGTGTCGGAGGCAGTTGGTGGTATAAAAGACTCGCAGTATGCCCATCCCTACAGTCCTGGATGGGTCCAGGCTTTGCTGACATGCTGTGCCAATTAATTGCTATTGGGGCGATGACTGGTAAAACTTCTTCTGTGACACGGACTGCACTCTTGACACTGCAGGTGTGCCAGCTGCTCAGAGCTCAGGTGCTACGTCACGCCGCGCAGGACATGGGCACACACAGATAGACCTATATGCACATAAATCCTTTGGGAGTATAGACACTTCATTATAGTTTTACATTGTTGCTGGGTATTGATAGTTTGCTGATTTAATTTATTTTTATATATATATTTTTTTTAGCCAGAAATTGTACCAACCAGTTCAGAGGCTTTTGTTAGAAACAAGCAGAAGTTTTGTGACAATGTCTTTGGCAAGGATAACACTCAGCAGATTTCAAGGACATTTTGACAGGAAACTTTAAGATACTTTGTCAGTGCTATAAGGAGAAAGAATATCCTCCTATTAACATGTATCCAGATTTTCTCCTTGATTGTTTGGTTAATGATCCCAGCCTTCTTAGCTGCTATCAGGGAAGATCCAGCAGCTAGAGATCTGAGATGAAGACGATGAAGAATCATGGATTTCTAAATTAGAAAAGTTCAAAGGTAGAAACAGGTAATAAGGAAACAAAAAGAAAAATCTTTGTGATCATCATCCAGACTTTAGGGGGAAATAAAGAAATCTGCTGTGGATAGGAGGTGCTCTCCATTCAGCCTTTCAGGTCAAAGGGTTGTCTGAAGTTTCCTTGTTTCAAGAGAGAAAATAAAATGAGCATGGGTTTAAGAATACAGGGGGAAGCCCTAAATGTGGAATGGAAATGGGAAAATTTGAAAAGGTTGTGGTATTTGGGTCCTGGTTGGCCTTAATCAGCAGAGAGGAGAATGCAGTCCTCTGGGCAGCATGACTTTATGCTGTCAAAACTTGTCATACCTAAATTACTTGACTATTCCTGTTATGCTTGTCCTTTGTACTATCTGAGTAGCTGAAAGCTGGACCAGCTTTATAGGTGGATTTGTGAATTTGTTGGGGTTCAATGTTTGAATTTCTTAAATCCCTTATTCTCATGTTTTTCAACACAGCTTGTTTCTTCTTTCCACTGTTTTCTACAAGTTCTCTGAGCAGGCATTGTCTCCTGCTATATTAATATATCGTCCCTGCTATGATGGGTCCTGCTCTGGGGCAGGGGTGCCTCTCTTGCACAGAGCGTATCTAACTTTTTATTATTACAATCAGCTTCTAAAGGTTTTGGTTGTCTTTTCTCTGTTATTTAGGTAAAGAATCTACAGCAAAGAAGCCTATAAGTCTTTCCAGTTATCTGCCAAACTAATTGAAAAAAGACTCATTAATTTTTTTGGGGCAATTATTACATAGTGAATAACGCAGTAAGTCACTACAAGCTCCTGTATAACGTTTTCTTGCTTTATGGATTGTTTCCTAGCATGCCTGCAGCAGAGCTGTTTATGTTGTTTTCACTTTGTAATTTTGTGCATGAAGAACTACAATAAACATAATTAAAACCAAATTTCCCTATCTCTCCTCCTATTTTTCTTCTTGTGACTCTCTCCTTCTCTTAATCTTCTTCATTGTCCTGTTTTCTTTCTCTCAAATTTCTTTTTCTTTCTTTACTTTTCCTGCTTTGTCTTCTGCTTCCTCTGCCTTCCCAGTTCTTTTCTGCCTTTTTTGTTTTTCATGTGTTTGCAGAGACCTCAAAGGGCCTACACTTAGCATAAGCTGGGGTTTCCAGAGATGACAAGTCTGTGGGCAGAAGCCAATAAGTTCTGAAGCTGAAACACAATCATAAAAAGATCTACAAACTCTTGCAAAACTGGCTTGTATAGACTCATACCTGTGAATGATATATGAGCAAACTGTCTACATTGCTTGTATTTTCCATTTAAGGTGATCAAATGTCATCTCTCCACCATTCATCCACATGTCTTATTTCATATCGATCAGTGCTTTTCTTTTTAAGGAGATAGTTGTTACGATATGGAAAGCAGAGCTGGAATTTATTCCCTGAAATGTTCTTTATGCATCTGGGTTTGTGAATGGAGCCCTCTGTTAGGAGTGTGGGCATTAGGGCTCTCCACACTTTGCTGCTGGGTGACCAAAGGTTAATCAGTTCATCTTTGGTCTTCTGCTTTCCCATCTGCAAGATGGAGATATTGACTTCTTTGTCAATTACTTGGAAATCTACAGATGACAAAGGTCTTTACTGTAAAAATGCTTTCTTCTTTTATTTACGGTGAGAAAGCACCAAACAGTTCTTGATGAATGTTCATTCCTTGCATGTAAAGCAGATGAAGGCTGACCACTGTGATGAGAGAGGTGAAGAGTTTTCCGTAAGATTTAGCAGTTCATCTGAACAATGTGCAGAAGCTGGTGAGCATTACCAGTAGGTTGGGTTTTTTTTAATTACTTTTTCCTCTGCATCTCAGGAAACTCCATCATATCTCATTATGCAGTTTCTGCTCACCAAGTGGGAATAATTGGCTGTTGGAATGACACTGCCTTAGATAGTCACTGCCCATGATGTTTTATGACAGAAAGCGTATCCCTTTGTTAGATGACATCCTGACTGTGCTTAACAGCAATATCAGTTTGCATTTTGCTGTCTTTCTAAAGTGTCCCTGTAGCACTAGTTTGGAAATTTGCTTTGGCCGCTGGTAAAGACTGTAGGATTTGGCTTTTCATGAAGATGATAAAAATTTCACCTTGCTGTCTTTCAGAAACATCATTTTTGCAGTTTCAGGAGAATGCTCCTGCTCAGTACAGGTTTTATCCTCATGAATCCTCTTCTGACAGACATAATGAAACATATATTAACGCTATCATGCTAAAATGCTCTCTCATGCACCTTTGCTCACTTTGCACTAAAAAAAAAATTATCCCAAGGTGTGGAATGGGATCGTATTTTGTCCTTAAAATTGCTTTTAATGTTATTTACCAAAGAAAAAAAAAGAAAGTGTGGATTTTTTTTCTCCCCCTGTGTTTGCTACATAATCCAAATGAAGAAAGAAATCTAACATCCAAAAATTTTCAACAGCCATCTAGGCATTTAGTAGCTACAGAGGGGAAAGTGTTAGCCTCCCATGAGCTATGAAGAAGAAAAGGCAGCCATTCTTAGGCTGCTTCTGCAGTGGGCAGTGGGGAGCAGCACGGGCGGATGCAGTTGTATGCAAAAAACTTCCATTCCTGGTGAACAGTAGTTCACGACACTGAGAATTGACTTTTCCTGCTTTGGAGAGGCAAGCAGACCAAAGGATATGATATCTGCATTAGGGGAGGGTGGTATTTTATCATCAATTAATAGAACAGGTCACAGAGAAAGCTTGTTCTTTCATCCATGTACTCAGGCAGCTCATTTGTAAATGTACACATACCTGAGTGGTCCCATTTGGAGAAAGAGGCACAGTTTTCCAACCAGCTGTGTGCGACCGTGTGTAGATGAGGACAGTCAGAGAAAGCAATATGCAGCCTAGTGAGACATATCTCTTCTGCTTTATGGTGGTCTGTAGTGGAATATAACCTTGGAAAGGAATTTTTTGAGTCCAGTGGTCCACTCAAATAGTATTTTTCTGGATATTTTCCCAAATGATTAATTTGGTCAAGAAGACAGTCAGCCCCTCTTTTACTCATTGATAGATTCAGTTTTATGTACCAAATCATCACTAGAGAGACCTTAGTCTGATTGCCTATCATCAGAGGGGAATGATGAAGATGAATTAATGATTGGGTCTTTCAGGTACAACTGTGAAGAGGACCTGGAAAGTACCTAGGGTGCTGGGAGAATTAAATCCTATGTTTGCCAGTAGCTAAAATGGGCCCACTTACAGGAATTATTGCCAAAATATACCTTGCTTTTTCAAGTCCAGAATACCTGCACTTGTAAATGACACAGTACATGTGGCTCAGTGTACATACAGTTGCCACTCTTTTTTTAATGCTATAGGCATTTAAAGACTCTTGTAGCACCAAATAGAGCAGCAATCTTCACCTGACAAATTTTTCTACCCACTTAACTGGAAGGATCCTTGCTCACTTGACGGGAAGAGATAGGGCTGGATCCAGACTTTGTGGAAATCAGCAGACAGACTTCCCCTTGCCTTTGCTGGCTCAGGCCCCTGGAGGCCACGTACATGTGAGTTTTAACGTGGATGTTTCTCGCATGTCTCCAATCCAAAGCGGGGGTCTCGGCAGAGAGGCAGCCTACAGGGGTGACCCAGGTTTGATCTCACGCCACATCAAGGGCAAGGCAGCTCTCTGTTTCCATTTTAATTGTGTCACTGTTGAGCCAGGGCTCGCGTCTGCTTCCTCTCTCACCCCACAAAGGGAAAATGTGTGCCAAAATGCTTCCTGTTTTTCACTGCCAGCTGAGTCGCACGCTCAGGGTGAAGCTCATTAAGGGAGTGTGTGGCATTAAAAAACGGCAACCTCCAATAGTGGAAACAATCATGTTTCAGCATCCTATTCCTAAGTGGACTCAAGTGGAAATCAGGCTGCAGAGCACAATCAGTCCGGAAACAAAAACTGAAAGAGGGAAGGCAGTCACTTTTAGTGATCTAAACAAACCAGGGAAAGTGAGCATGTATTCCACATAGGCAGCGTAATTGTTCTTTGCTTCAGATGAAGTAGGAAAAAGAGCCTGATAGGAACACCTAATGGTACAAAATTGCTTAGAGGGGTCTGTTTTCTTTCCCATAGTATGAAGGGGTTGTCCATTTTGGCAACCTTTTTCTGGCTGATAGTGGCAACATGTATTATAAAAACATTATCCTGTTAATTAATCTTCTAAGAAAGAAACTATTTCCTGATAAAAACACACATGTGTGTCCTTACCACACTTTTTTGTTCTTTATTTTCCTCGGCTGTAATGTTTCTGCCTCCCTCTTTCTCAGCTACCTTTTCCTAAGGCCTTTCAGTCTAAATTGTTTGAATAATTGCTGGTCATTTTGTCCTATAAGGGCTTATTTTTCCCCCGGAGCAGGTTAGAGGGCTGTTATGTCTAACTCCAATCTCACACGTGGAATACAAGACAAAGAAAAGCTGTCTAGTGTTTCAATCTCTCACCCTTCTTGGTGGCTAAAACAAGATTCCATAATAATATTTATGTTTAGAATTTCTGCAGTAATAAGCAGATCAGTATCAGTGTGCATGTAGTAAGTTTAAAGAGCTGTTAATATACAGTTGGATGGCTCAGGAATTTAAAACCTTCATTACTATGTCATCAGTTCAAAGTCAACTCAGTTTACCAGGGATCCCTGATAGCATCAGTCTATCCTTCCCTGATGAAGCAGGTATGCTTGTCCAAACTTGGAACTGCAATTCCACAGAAAATTCGGAAATTGAAAATTTTTCATTCTAAACTTTCCTACAAAACAGCTTTTTTCAAAAATGGTCTTTGGTCTACAAGCACTGCTGTGTTTTAAAGGCAACATCTAAAAATGCCTATCTATGGGAAAGTTTGAAAAATAATAAATGTGGAGACAGTTTTGGTTAATGTGTTTTGAATGTCCTTCTGGTTTTGTTTGTATACAAATCCTTTAGGATGAGAGGAAGGAGAAGAATTGGTTACCCAAAATATTCCATTCAGGATATCCTAATAATTTGCTAGTGATTTTGTGGGCATTTTCCAATGTCACCAGTTCTGATCTTGCAAAAAGGACTATAATAAACAAGCAAGTGAGAGAGGAGGGAGGGAGGGAGGGAGGGAGGGGGAAGGAAGGAAGGAAGGAAGGAAGGAAGGAAGGAAGGAAGGAAGGAAGGAAGGAAGGAAGGAAGGAGAAAGATACAACACAGTGTTTCTTTAAATTCAACATAGTAACTGTCTGCTAGAGACTGCTTTCCCCTCCCAGATGCTCCATGACAAGACAGTGGGTCTTTAAAAATACATAGTTGTAGGTTTTAGATATTTTCCTGACAAGTCTCACCAAGCAAGGCCAGAGAGTTGAAATGTAACTTATCATTTCTCTTCCCATTTCCACCATTGTGATTGGTGGAATCACCATGGTGATTGGTTTCTGCCTTCCAAAGCCAAGTGAGGAGTCCAGAGATGCTGATTCTTTTCTTGTCTGTGAAAAGTCTCTTTGTGTTTATCTGTATTGTTCTCCCGAGGGAGGATTTTCTTAATGAATTGGATTCTGGTGGTGAGAATGGATAAGATAAGGGTGAGGTAAGCCCAGTTTTCAGCTGGTGAAATGCTCGGAACAGAGGTTGTATTTACTCCTATATTAAATAAGGAGAAAAATTCATCATCTCTTTGACTCTGCCAATGTCAGTTGAAATGTAGGTGCTAATCTAATGTAAATAATAATAAAGGAGGCAATTTTCTTAAACCACAAAACTTGAATATGGAAAATCTCCACTTTCATTCCTGAAAATATCTCTCTGCCTTTCTCGCTTTTTTATTGAAGATTTCCTAAGCTATAACTCTTTCCTCTAGTGCCACGGGTTTTCAGCTCTTTGTCTATGAATGCTTCCTGGTCAAGAAAGTACTTCTAGGGTTCAGAAAAAGGTGAATAAGTAAAGAAAGTTCATATATGCTCTAGAGTGACCTATACACATAAATAGTTGTGGAAAATTGAAAAGGTTTGGACATCCATAAAGCAAAATATTGCACTTGCAGTCACTGAGAAGCAGAGGAATCTTGGACATGGATATCTGGGAATTATATGTTCAGTCTAAAAGACTGATCCATAAACTACTTTACAAATAAGTTGAGATCATATAGGATTGTTTCATGATACTTTTTAAAACATGCAATGAAACTGATAAACTGGTATTCACTTCAGAGTATCTAGGAAAGCCAGACAAGTTTGGGATTTCATACATACAACATGTAGGTCCTGCTTCCCTGACATGAGAAATTTTTACTTACATGCTTTTTGAGTAAGCATGGACAGAAAGATTTCCCTTAGAAAAACTCATGGTTAAAGAAAACCAATGAACCAAATCACTTGTTAATATTCTTTCAAAAGAATAATGTAATGTGGAAGTGCTCCGTTCCAACCATCAGATTGTAGCTTCCTATTTTTCCTTTCATATTTTTCTGAGCTACAGTAATGACATGTTTCTCCTGGTATGGTATCTCACATCAGACTTAGCCACATGCTCTGAATGCCAGGGAAATCTGATGGGGTTTGGTCATCTTCTGACATTCTTCTGCAGCTGGAATCAGGTCTGGTCTCTTCCCTGGTAATGCACCTTATAGGAACAGGCACCAGCTGACCTGTGTGCTTCTGTATGTAAACTTATTTAGAAACATTTGTCCCATTGTTGAGAGAGACCTTTTGGCAATTATTATTACTATTAATTTTTTTAGAAACAGAAAAACTCTCCAAACCTTTTCTGCAAGGCTGCAGTTTCACTGTGTCCAATAAAGTACTCATGGTTTACACCATCTAAGGGCCTGAATCAAAACATCCTTGCACTGATGGTTATGTAGTTTATACCCACATGTGCACATGCATGCGCACACACACACAAATATGTGATCACATTCACATTCAAGGTGAATCATGATATATATAAGTAGAAATGACTCCCTTTCCCAGTGGTTTTAACCAAGGAAGGCAAGGAAGGAAAATTATTGTCTCTTTGACTACATCACATCAGTGGTAAATGTAGATGTATAGTCATAAATTCTTCGTGTTGAGCTACTACATCTCCAATGATATAGTGCCTCTGACTGAAGGCAATAATTTAGAGAATGCCTACTTTTCTTCTTTGGAAAACACAGCAGTCAGTTGTTATTGAACTCCCAGTTCACTCACAGCAGGAGGCAGTGCTCAAGTGAGAGATTATGATGAGGTGGGAGATAATTCCCCATCACTAATTTCTGATTTATACTAAACAAAGAGACATAGAATGAGGGGGCATATTTGCTTCCCCAGTGCAGAATGCTGCCTTTCCAGGTCAGTGTAGCAGTATATTGGGGTGTAGCTTTCATGCAAAATCCCAGCTTTAACTTAAAATTAACTTAACTTTTCGGGTCAAAACTTTCACATTTTCAGACTGGCACCTACACAAGTAGTTCAATGGCAAGAGATAATAAGAGACAGAGATTTTGGAGTCAGTGAGAGTTACATGGATTGAACATCTTTGGAAATCAAATTACTTGCCCCTCCCTGTCCTACAAAAACATGCACACATGCTTGACACATGAACAGTCTTGCTCATGTCAGTGGGGCAGCCTCCATGCATACAATGAATTATATACATCTCTGTAGGACTGAGACAGTTGTTTTGTGATTTACATGTCTTGATCTTAACTTGAAATCAGTGAGGCTTGAGAATATTGTCTTTGCTTCTTGTAAGAGATGAGGCTAAAAAAAAAATCTTATTGAAGTTACTGTTTCTACTGGAGAAATGTCTGAGTAATCTCAGGACAAGGTAAAATAGTTAAAGTACACATTATCTTACAAGCAATCAAATATCGTAACTGAGCTATGAATCATAATTCTCAAGTTCAGCATCTCGGAACTTACAAATTCCTGCAACTTCATCAGAGCACCAGCTGAAGCTGGAGATGTCGGCACCCTTGGAGAAACCTTCTGTGACAAGGAGGTGATATTTTCTAGACTGCAGCATAATTTCATTTGCTTGTTGTTTGCAGATGCCCATAGTTGAGGCAGTCTGAGTCAGTGAGACACAGGAGTATCACGGGAAAGTTTGTCTTTTCAAAGAAACTGAGTAGTGATTGTAAATCATTGTGATCATGCAAGTATCTCTGAACTTCTTCTCAAAACTTCATGACTGCAAAATGAAAGATTACAGGAAGGTCTGAACTGGAAAACAGTTACCATGTCACTTGACACATGCATTTAGAGAAAATGGCACTACGTCATCAGTTCAAAGTCAACTCAGTTTACCAGGAATCCCTGATAGCAGCAGTCTGTCCTTCTCAGATGAAGCAGGTATGCTTGTCCAAACTTAGAATTGCAATTCCACAGAAAATTCAGAAATAGTAAATTTTTCACTCCACATGCTTTCCTACAAAACAGCATTTTAAAAAAAAATTTGTCAATTTTTTTCGTTTCAATTCTTACTTTGAAAATTTCATTTGGTCTGCAAAACCTTCATAAACAGCCAAGATTAAAAATATGGCAAAATGTAAAATGACATAACAACAAAAATAATAATTTTTTCTGAAGGAATACATTATGAAAATCTATATTTACAGTTATGGTCAAGAAAGAACATATTCTATCAAAATGTGTCATTTTGGTTATTCTCCCAAAGTTAAATAATGTTTTTTAATAGGAAAATATATCTGTTGAAGCTCCCCAGTAAAACAGGTCAAAAATCCAGTGCAGCAGCCAGTATAAAATGCGTTGGTATTTTCCATCAAGCCAGTTGTTCCCCCACAAACGCCTTCTAGAGCAGAGGATTTGAACAGCCTCAGTGGAGCATCTGCCTTACTGGATGCAGCAGTGGACTCATGTCACCACTGAAATGACGTGGCAAGGCCAGGACTGGGACAGTCTTATGGGAGAATTTATTTTGTTCCTCCCTTTCTCAGTCTGATTTTTAGCTACACACAACCAGGAAATTCACTAACCTCTGTATCTTATATATATACACGTGTATATATATACTTCAGTTTGTTTTGGCGGCTGTAGTACCATGTGCTTGAGAATCTCAGCTGTGAGCATCAGGAGTTTCCTGCATGGCAGACTTGTGCACAGAGAGTTTTAATCAGCTTTTGATATGAACAAACTGTTCCCTAAATCCCTGTTATGAAGACAAAGAGCATGAGGCAAGAATACGCTCTATGTTAAAATTATTGTGTCCTTGTAAATTAAGAGCTCAGCTTTGGTGGCCAAAGGAATGGTTTGTTCAAAGGTAACCCAGTGAAAGATAGAATGAAATTCTGAGCTCCCTGTGGCCAAGTCTCTTTGGTGTCAAGGACGTCCTTAAGTGGTAATGACAGAAAAGAGCTTGCAGTGATTGTTTGAATACCTGTACAAAATAAAGTATGTATCACAACGTGTTTTATGACATGCTCTCTGAGTAACATTTGGAAGTTAACTTTGCAATATGAAGGTAAAAGTTCCCCTCCTGTTCGGAGTGTTTCATAAAAAAAAAAAAAAAAAAAAAAAAGGATCTCCCACTGACAATTTCAAAGACCTATTTAAACAATATCACACTTTTGTTTGTTTATAGTAAGACTCTTGTCTAAACTTGAAGATTCAGGGTTGTTTTGCCCTGGAGTAGTTTTCTTGGCACTGTTCATAATCTTCTAAATTCCAAGCTAGATTTTGGAGGAGAGTCAATGTATTACTTCATATGAAAGCTATTATTGCATATGAATAATTAGCACTCCATCCTGCAGGATGGTGAATGTGACGCTTAGTGCTGAGCTGCTGCTGGGAATGCTGACTGTGGTTTTCATAACTTGCAGTCCAAAGCGGAATAAACTATGGGCTTGGGGTGGCTGAAACATTGTACCCAGGTATATGGGCTGCTTGCTGAATGAGCACTCTTTGGCAAGCTGATGGAAGCTTTTTTTCTGCATATGGATGTCTGTCCTCTCCAGCACCAGGTACATCTGCAGGAAGAGCTGTTTGCAAAAGTGAAAATGGCTGCTCTGTAGTTCTTTGCCACGTGGAGGAGTGCAGCCTCTAATGCAGCTACACTGCAGGCACTCGCCCAACATCCTCCTGTCCGTAGCAAAGTCACTGCAATTTTTATCCTTTCCCAAAGGGGACAGATCCTAAAATGGCAAAGGGCTGATGGATAAGAGCAGGACAAGGCAGATTTTGTTTACATGCCATGCTTTTCAGGTTGTCAACCCACAGATCTCTGTGCTGTGAGATAATTTGTGGTCACACTTACAGGAGCTTCTTGTTTTCCTGACTAAAACTGTATTTCATCTGTTTTCTGGATTAATCTGTTCTAATGATGTAGGAATATTACCTGGTTGCTGTAATCTATATAATACAGCCTAGATATCTTTATAGATGATTAATTCTAACATTACCCATTTACCTCAACACCCATATAACTTGTATGTGAGATGCTGATAGTGTTGTACTCTTCTAGAGCACGGCAGACTATTGTATAAAGAATCCAATACAGAAACCTAAAATATTGAAAAAAGTAGTGTGTTGTTGGTTATGGAGGTGCAAGCAGTCATAGCAACCTGGAGAAAAATTAAGCCATATTTGGCACTGCATCTCTGACATTAAGAAAATATGGTTATTTCTAATGGTAGGCTATGAAAACAGTTTTTAATTCCTGGACTTTTCAGAGCGCTCCCAGGAGTTCGAAATATCTCAGGAATGACATTTCCACACAAATTGTTCAACTCGTTTATGAGAGTCTGAGTTCGAGACCACAGGTATTTGCACATGACCTCAAAAGTGAGCAAGTTTACTTGTGAGAGGACAGGTAAAATGAACACTTCACTATTGACCTGAGCTATTTTTACCCAACATCAGATGTTTTCACAAATCTTGTCTAATTAGTTTTTCTAATATTTTTTTTTCTCTCTGACTTGAATATTCTGGTTAAAGTGTGGAGCCTCAACATCTAACTGTTCTGAAGAACAGAAGAAGAGGAATTTACACTTAGTGAATGTTAAACCTTTGTACGAACACTGTAGACATATCACGTTTCTTCCTGAACAGGCACGTTTTGAGAGAGAGAGAGAGAGAAAGAGAGATACTTCATTGAAGAATTTCCAAATTAAATACTCCTCCCTTTATGCCACTGGAACTGAATGCTAGTCATATAGTTTCAATGCCAGAAAGGACTATTTCTGATCATCTTGCCTGACAAAAGCCATCGATTTTTATCAACTGGTTTCTTCCTTGAGCCTCTGACGGTTGGTAGGGTACACAGGTTCAATTTCAAGGCTTCACCTGAGAAGGAATCCAGCATACCCTTGAGCAAGTGATTTGGTTGGAGAGCGTGACTGCTAGGAATGCATGTCTTTGCTCCCGAATGTAGTTAGCATAGTTGCCAGATGTTGGATCTTGCTCTACCCTTTTCCATTAGTTTAAAAAGCCCTCTGCTATCAAAGGTATTTACAGAGCATGTTCAGATCACTTTTTGCCTTTCTGGGGATAAACTAAACAGACTGAAGTCCAGGAGTCATAAAATGCCCCCTTACAAAAAGCTTTAACTTGAGATTGTTGCTCCCTCTGAAAGGTGACTGTAAAAACAGTACTGCGGAGTTTCATGTTTATGGCTTTAATGGTTTCTATATAAAGAGCTTCGGTTTACCAGTTAAAATGCAGCGTGACTGGCTGCCAGACCTTTCAGTTTTATCATAGTCTCCAAGGGAAGTTGAGATTTTTGCATCCTGTCCATCATCACAAGCAGTAAGCGCAGATTAAATCAGAGAGGGGCTTGAGGACTGGTGTCGAGGTCCGTGGCCTACCTCCCTCTCCCCTTAGAGCAAAGGGATCACATGCCCGGTGAGATCAAGCCATCTCGTGTCATGCGATGTGACTTGGAGGTTGCTCGGTCCCCCCCTCCCCCGGATCCCTCCTCGCCCCCTGCCAGCAGGAGCTGTGCCCACTCCAGCGTCTTCTCCGGGTCATGCTGCGCCCTCGGCTACCCCACGTGACGGCGGCGCTGTCAATACCCGTCGTTGGGTCGACAGCGAACGTGGCCCCATGAAGCCGGGCGGGTGGCCCTGTTAATGAGTCACAAGATGGAGCGGAGGTCTGAACTCACTCCTTCAGCCGTGCTAGCTCTCCCCTGCAAATACCAAGCGAAGCAGTATGCTGCTCACAAAAAAAAAAAAAAAAAAAAAAAAATTAAAAAAAAAATCAAATGTCCCTTCACTCAAAGAGTGGCAGTTTTGTTCAGTGAGAGGATTTAACTTTTACACAGTCATACAGTCATTTTTTTCACAGCAATGCTGTCCATTGAGGCAAAAGAAAGCTTTTTTTTTTTTTTTTAATTCTTCTTGTAGTTGGTGGGTGTAAGTAGAAAGAAAATTCCATACTTCAAAGATAGGATTTACTAAAATAGTGGATTAGATTGGTGACTACAGGGAGGAAAACCTAAATACAGAAGAAGGGAAAGAAAAAGGACAACAAATAAAGCAACAAATGTTTGAGGAAAGAATACAGTGTTTCTTTTTCTCTCTATTATTCTTTCTTCCCATCATTCCTTCCAATTTAAATCTTTCCTTGGGTTGTAGGCACAAATCCAGCAACTATGTGAAGCAAGTAATTAATGCTATGTATGGAAATAGTGTTATTAACTTAAGTGACCACAGTCAAGATCTGATTTCTGTTCCTTTTTTCTATAATGTACATGTGGAATTACATTTCCCATGATGGAATATTTCTTTTGCAATTTGTTAATTGCCTTTTTTATTATGAAGAGAATTTGTACTCTGAGAGCTACAAAAGGGCACAAGGTTCCAACAGCACTTAGAAACACAGTCAGATCTGCAACAGGAAATAAAGAGATGAATAAAACGATCCCCAAATGCTTCCCGAGCCTGGAACACAAGCTATGGATGTGTCTTTTAATAAGTTAACCTCTCCCTAAACACATCCAGACTGTCAAATAGGTAAACCTCAGACTGAACCCAGAGCAGAGGAAATCCAGTCTCTCGTGTGTTAGAGCTGCACGCGCCAGACTCAGAGGTGAAGCAACAAACACCTCCAGTTGTCTTTTAACAGGTGGGAAACTGGATGCTGGGTCTGGGGAAACTCCGCGTAATTCCTGGATTTGCCTCAGTTGCAGGGTAACAGGTGCCAGACCACTCCTGCTGCTCTCTAAATCCTAAAATGCTGGGAATTCAGGCTGTAATGTTCTAGGCCGGGTAGCATCATCATCTTTCTTCTGTCTGATGTTTTTAACATATGGAAAAAGAGATTTCCAAATACATTTCGCAAGCTGTGTCTTTTCCATTACCATTAATGATATTTAATTCCTGAAGATATATGTCTGCTTAAATATTTATTATAAATAAGCCTGCATTATAGAGTTAGAGTCCATTTTAAAATGCAGATCATCTCTAGAAAAGAGATTTAATACAGATCTTATGCAATATTTATCAATTAAAACTAGTTTCAGAGATTCATAGTTGCATAATGATTTATAAATAAAAAATAATACTGGAGGATATGTTTCATTTAAACTATTTTATTTTTAAAAAAATTCAGTTATATCTAATATTTTGGTAGTTAAATTGAAATTCTGCTACATAATTTACATCTGAGAAAATAAGCTAACATCTAATTTAATTTCATCTTGTTTAGGATAGATAGATATAAACTATATTCTGCAGATTCATAGGAACATTTTATTTGTGGGATTTGTTATAATTAACCCGACAGAATATAAGAAATGCAGGTATGGTAGTCATTAGCAATTGTCCACCATGGCCAAAGTCTTCTTAGAAAGAGATCAAGAATGATGTCCTTTGGTCCTTAAGAAGACCAAAGAGAGACATCCTTGGTATTATAACTTGTAGGGCCTCTCCCTGCTCTAGCCACTGCAATGCCACCACTAGCATTTATGTACGTTATTTTCTGAAGACCATGCATATTTGTTGCAAGTGTTGTCCAGACCTGACCCTGCCTAGACTGTGAGATCTGACACGATTCTGGTGCCAGGCTGCACTGGTTCAAAGGAAAACAGCAATTCTTCATCTTCTGCTGCTGTCTGAAATGTTTGGTTGATACAGCCAGTCTAAACTGAAGGAAAGCCTTCATAGGATTTACTGTGTTTACCTTCCTCTATGTATTAATTGGAAAGTTACTATTTAATAGTTTGGCATTGTCTCAGTTAACTCTTCCCACTCGCCCTACACCACCACCACCCCCCCCGAAAGAACACATTAGAAAGTTGATATTGATATATTGTATTCATAGAATATTTGAAACTTGCTGAGCCTTCAGAGGATCACGGTGTCTTAAATGCATTTACAGATTCATTCAGAATTATGCCTTGGTATTGTTGTGTGGTTCAGTTTGCCCTATTTTCTTGTATCCCTCTGTTGTTTCTTATCTCAGTCTTACACTGAAAAACCCTTCAGGCAGAGACCAACTTTTGCTTCTGACATTGTGCCCATGGTATGGTAGTCTGGCCCCATGAAGCCTCAATGATAAAAATAATCATAGCAAAAGCCCTTTGTGATAATCTGTTTAGGTTTCCTGTACTAACACAGGTCTCAAGACTTCTTTCAATTGATTCTTGTTTGAATTACAATGAGTCTTTTGGAAAAAAAAGCATCCAATTGTGATTTAAGTATTTCCAGTGATTGAGAATCCATCACAATCCTCTGATCAATGTTAATTATCCGCACTTCTATCAACTGTTATCAGTTACTTTAAGACTATCACAACAAAAGCTACCTGTATGTTTACTCAGAATTGCAGGTGAAAAAGATCTGTTC
Organism: Balearica regulorum gibbericeps; assembly: GCF_011004875.1. Taxonomy (NCBI): domain Eukaryota; kingdom Metazoa; phylum Chordata; class Aves; order Gruiformes; family Gruidae; genus Balearica; species Balearica regulorum. The sequence continues at coordinate 122,050,035 of NC_046184.1, forward strand.
AGTTTAGTAATCTGCAAGGATGACGCTATCTCCGTGCTACGCCCCTCCATCCCAAAGGATATCGTATTTCTCCTTATTTAACCCCAGACTCATCGAAGGGTCCTTGGGGAGATTACTTTACTTTAAACAGCTAGCAAACAATAGGACTGAACAAACAATTCATGGTGAAATATGTAACACTGCGGATTTCACTTTTTCCTGCTGCAAAACGTCCATGAGCAGCTCATACATTGTTTAATGTGGCTCTTCAGAATTACTCCATGGTACTGTACATTTGTGTGTGTGAGAAAGACAGAGATTATTATTCCCTCCCAATTAATTGCTTGGAAAGTTCCCTGTAAACATTTGAGTCTTGAGAAATATTAACTATGATGGATCATATCAGTATCTTGGTGTTATTTACGGACTTGACAGGTACTATCAGCAGGTGGAATGTATTTGGACTTTGGCTGTGTCAAACAGACACATGGTTAGAAAATTAAAAAAAAAAAAAACAGAAACAAAACAAACCAAATCTCCCCTTCCTGGACCAGTCAGGTCTTAACTGAGACATCATATTACAAATCTTGTGTTTACTGGTGAAATCCATGCAATGGATGCACCTTACTGGAGTCGTGCTGGCGCTGGGCACCCACACCATGTCTCCGTGTGTCCCACCAGAGGCCTGAGACCACCCTGCCAACAACTGCCTTGGCAAGAAGCGGGTGACAGGTTCATGTTTCACCTTTCTTATCCTCCATCTATACGTGCACACCCCGAGGCTTCACAGCCTTCAGCAATTGGTAAAACCTCAGGCAGGTGGTATAGGACAGCAACCGCTGTAGATATCCTGGTCCACCCACTGCCCCCAGCTAGCCGGGAAGGGACTGCTCCTCAGTAGTCCAAGAACGTGGACTGGGTGCCTGCCAGGCCCAGCAGCATCTAAGATCTGAGGGCATTAGATAAAGATTGCTTTTTACTAACAATCCTCTGTGAAATTAGAACCTACTTTTTCTGAGTGATTGTTTGTTTGTTTTTAAGTACCTGAGACTGAAATGCAGCTAACAGCCATTCTTGGTACGGCTTGTATTATGAAACAAGAAATTATTTTAATTGCTCTAGCAATTCCCTTCCCATTGCTGTAAACAAAATGATTTCCTTCAGCAGCAGTCTGACTCACGCCGTACTTGACAAAAGAGCTGCTGGCTCCGATCAGGGCTGGTGCGAGGGCTGCGTGGGGGATGCAGCCTCTCCCCTCCCATGGACCGCAGGGCACGGGCTGGGTCCGCAGCCAGCCGGGTGATGCTGCCGAGGCAGGGGCTGACCTCTCGGCCCTTTGCTTCACCCCATCCTCACCTAACTTGGTTTATACAGACTCTGCTTCTCTGTCTCGCAAGGGCATTTATTTACAAGCCATTTCAATGTTTCATGTTTGGAAGCAGTTTTAGCATAGGGAAAGGCAAGAGCGCTGTGCTGGAAAAGCACTGAGCCCTGCTCTGTCTGAATGATTTCTAGATTGAAGTACTTCTGTGAGGTTTAGAGTTTTCTTTCCTTGAGCTAGTTCATCCGCTGTAAAGGAATTAAAGTCAAGACAGAAAAGCAGATTGAATCCAAAGGAGTAGGAAAAGTATATAGTTTCATGGGAAAATCCTGTGGATTTTCTTTTCAGATGTGCTGATCTATAATTGATGCACTCAAGGCAAGACACAACTATAACAAAAATGCAGCTCTGGCACTGCACAGCCTGCAGAACCTCCTCCGCTGGTGTCAGCTTTGAGCTCACAACTTCAAAATTATTGATTTAAACATTTTACTATTGATTGCACAATTAAAGCATGAGTAGGGGAAGGAACATACAGCCAGTTATGGTATTCAGCTTCACTTTATATGACTCAGAGACACATTCTTTATTTGTGTGTTGTTGTTGGATGAGATTGAAGTGTGTCTTTAGACATGATTTTGGCCCTTGGCAAGTAAAATGCCTTGGATGAATATCCAGCCTTAAGCCAGTAGCACTATTATATGAAGACTGCACTTAGGCTTTCATCTTCTGAGTGCTTATACATAATGCTGTAGTTAACTAAATGCCTGTAACTTTCTTCATAAGTCTAAAAAGTCTGTGTTATTAATAAACAAAAGTCCTTTGTTGAGCCTTTGAAAACTCCTTTATATACTCAATGCTCAGGTAAAAAGGGAGACACGAAGAGAGGTTTTCCCAGACATTTCAGGGTACAGAAATGACATGACGATTTTTTCTTAAATTCATTGTAATTTTCTGTAGGATACACTCTGAGCAATATACAGTTTGAATTGTGTGAAAAAATCCCAGATATTATTTAAAAGACATAGTTAGGTTTCTACATACCTGGAGAAGTATCTGTTTTTCCTGTATCTCTCGTGGTGTTAGTGGAACTGCAGAACTGTAGGGATGCCCTAGTAAGAATTTGCTCATAAACCTAAGAAATTCTTTGATAGTGATACATACACGATTTAGTTAAGTAAAGAATAAATTCCTTGGAACTGATTTGTGTAGTAGCTGATATAGCAAAACCGAGCAACGTATTTCTCAAAAGTGTGTAGTTAGTATCTTTGAATCTGATGGCAGCAAAAGTAAAATCTTGCTGCTACAGTGGAAAGTCATACGGAGAGCATTTGAGAAGGAATCTGTCATTGCAGATTCAATGACAATTATTTTCTATTAAAATGAGATCTGAGAATGAATGATCATATTTTTTATGTCAAATTTTATTGTCAATGTCAAATAAGCTGGAACTGCATAAGAATTCTTGAAAAGGTACCTCAGGTAACTCACAATATTTACCTAGGTGTGATCTTGGCAACATTTTCAGTCGGGATATAATACTGGTTTACTGTGGTGGCTGCATTTATTCAGCCTGAAATAAAGCAGAAGAGATGTTATTTATAATAACTCCTTCCATTAAACTCTTAGTTTATACTCTGTACCACAGATGAGCGTCCAGCAGTCTACATAGTTCAGATTACTAACCGTTCAGACACCAGTCTGGGCTTCGTCCCATAATCAATAATCATTCATCCTTCATTTTTATTGCTACCTAAGCATAACAACTAAATAGATATGGTGAGAGATGTATACCACTATCACCACTAAAACATCTTTGTTCAACATCCTGCTCATGACACAGCAACACTCTCTTTTTTCTTATCCTTTGAAAATGCTTTTGAAAAGATTTGCTTTATCGATGAAGTGGATTTACCCTTAAAAGCCTGCAAACTATGTTGGGAAACCTCATGTAGCTGGTTTACAGAACATTTTTTCACTCAGTTATTTTCTAATTGCATATAAATCACAGCTGAAAACTTGATCTGTAGGTCTGAACACATTCAACCTCTGGAAGATATGATCTGAACTCAAGATTGGATCAGATTGCAAATTTTGCAAAGATTTCTTGTTTTCATATCATAAAACTCTGAGGCCAAACATGCTCACCTTGAGAACACTCCAAATTATGTGGGACAAACTCAACACTAATGAAAACCTAGCATTTGCAATCTGTTACAAAAAGAGCAGAAGAGTGTCTTGGTATTGTTGGTATCAGGGTTAATTATTCAATAATTAATTAAATTTGATTCAAATTATTATCTTTTACTGGTTGTTCTTCATATGTTTGCATACCCATGCCAGTTCGGGTTATATAATCGGTCATACAGATTGCATAGGATAACGTTTCTTCATTTGCCTCATGCTTATAAACAGGAAAATTATGAGCAAAACACTTTTGGCTTTGAATTTTCTGATACACAATCCTTTGAATTAAAATTTGTAACACTCTAGGAGTTCTGTGAACACTTAAAAACCACTTTGCACTTTTGAATAGTTGGGGTAGTAAGTAACACAATCCTTTCATTAGCCTTAATCCAAATTAAATGGAAATATTTTTTTCAATCCTTCATGGAAAACCAAATGGCATTTTGTTGGTGTTGATAATTTCTAGTTAATGACCAATAATGGGAAACCCTAATTATTCAAGGTAGCTTTTTACTATATTCAGGATGTTTATTATGAGTTCACTGCTTAAGAGTTTTGTAGGAATATTTTCTTGTCTTTAACGTGAGTAGTCTTTCACCCCCTGAATTCTGTTCAGATTTCTGAAGACCATTTGCTACTCCAAGGTGAATCCATGCAGAAGCATGAACTCGATTGCATGTGAATAAGGTTAAGGGCAAAACTTGACCTCAAGTTTTGATTTTGTTCAAAATCAAAACCCAGATGAGAACACTAGATTTTCTAGCTCTCTGTCAAAAATGAGCAGTATTGAGAAATCTAAGTTACTCAGGTGCATTTGAGAAGTTCACAGTGCAGTCAAGGAAGATAATGTAGTTTTAAGGTCTGTGGGTTTAAACCTAGACAATTTAAAGGAATGTTGATTAATTTGATCATCTTCTAAGGCAATATGCTCAGTAGCTTCTCCAAAATGAAGATTCAGCTGGCTTATCAGATTTTTCCAGTAGATATCTATCTACAGACCCAGTAGTAAAGTTCTTTTCTCATCCTTCAATTTAGGTGAATAAGAAGTATTGGTAGTAGGGAAGAGTTGAAAGGCTTGTGCTTTGGTTGAACTGAAGATGGTCACCTTGGGGCTGTTCACAACAGGCCTGAGTTACAGCAGTTCCCATGTTATTAAAAACTATAATCACAGCTGGTTGCATTGCAGACATCCAAAGTATCAAGGAGTTTATGTCACTAAACCTCATGCCATAACTACTTCTTGGTAGAATTTGTCATTTGAAAATCTTGGACCTTAAATGTAATAGATAAACTGAAATAATTAAAACATGCTAGGGAAATCAGGATTCAAAATAACTCAATTCGTTGGGATTAACTCTGCCTGGCACTGTATAGATTGGGCAACGTGGATTAATATTCCATATTTATTTTCTGAATATGGTCTGAATATGATCTGAATTTCCACAGTAAGGTCCTGAGTTGGGAACGATATTCTCTGTTTTCAATTAAATTAAAATTACAATTATATGCCTCATATTTTGGCTGCATGTATTAAGCATTCAGTTTTCAGACAATAATGCACATCAGAGCGCTTACAAATCATCTCAGATATGATGGGAAAAACATCAGCTCTTGGGTAACTAAAACCTGTCCTAGTCAGGTATCTCTTCCTTCCAGGCTCACTGTATCATGTTTCTACGTAAAGAACAACATCCTTCCTGGAATGCTCCCCCTCAGGGGGAACACCAAGGAAAAAAACCAAGGAACTTGCTGTGAGACAGTGGTATGTCTTTGATTCATTGATCCTAAGGACAGTACTGAGACATCCTCAAGAATTCAATGGCTTTGGAATCTGAGTTCCAGCCTGCCAGTGGTTTTGCTATCCCAAAAACATTAAAGTTGAAGAGGGGTGCTTCTTTTTGCCTTTTTTTTTTTCTTTTTTTCTTTTTTTCTTTTTTTCTTTTTTTTTTTTTTTTTTTTTTATTCTCTGGCAGGGAAAATGCTGGTTTAATGTTTTTCATTTGGTTGGGAAGAACTAGAATTAGTCCTCCTCTCAATAGTCTTATGTTCACCTACGCTATGTCAGCATGAAGTCAGTAAATGATGTTGGTATTAAAAACCTGAATCTTTTTCCTTTCCTGTATTTAGATCATCTGTGGATTATATCCCTACAGCTGCACTGAGCCCCGAAAAGTCCATAAAGCTGCACTTAGTGTTTCCACATGTAGTCTGATTGCAGGATCACGTTCAACTTAAATATATTAAAAAGAAGGTTTCAAGAGCACAGCCTGTGACTCTTACCTGTAAGTTTAGAAGATAACCGTATTTTTCTTCTGTTATTCTAGCTGTACTGATATAACTTAAGATTTATTTTAATTTGAGTATAAATTCTATCTTAAAAACTTCATTTATTTATGAGTAATATTATAAAGCAAGTAATATTTTAGCCTAGAACATCCTTAAGCATGTTGAAACTGTAAGATCCTATTCAAGCTGCCTATTCTTTACTTCAGTCCATTCAAAAAATAGTGTCTGAGACTTCCAAATACTGACAGAAGTGCTTGTTAACTTCATAGAAAACATCCAAACAGTTCATGGAATTTTTGCCTTAGGGAAGCATTTGTTTTTCTTGTTTGGTCAATTAAACACTGCTTTTCCTAAAAGAGGATGTATTGTAACATCAGGCATGATAATAACCAGAAACACCAACGGGTTGTTGCAAAAACTTTGGGTTGATGTCCTTGTTTCAGTTACGTCTTTGGAGAGGTCAGGTACTCAAGGGAGGGGAAACGCAAAGTGAGGAGTCTTCTGCATAGTTCTCCTTGAGATTATTCATACTGAAGAGCTCCAAGCAGATAAAAAGCAGCTTTCTTATGAAGACAATAGCACTCTAATGGCAAGGAGCAAAAAAATTATGTTACGTGATTATTTTTTCAATGTAAGTAAAGGAATTTTTAAATAGAAATGCTATTAAGAAGTTATCATGGTGCCATCAAAAGCATTGGGAAAGCTTTTCTGCTGGAAAGGGATACATGTAAAAAAGCATACAAAGTCTTGAGCTGGATGAACACTTAGAAAGTGCTGATTCAACACAAATTGATAAATTTGACAGAACACAATGATTTCACCAACATCTTCAAGAAAATTTTTGTTTTATTTCAACACTATGAAGATGCATGATGTTCACTTTATGTTTAATTTTTATGCTGACATTTTATATTTATATTTTTAACATTAAAATAGAAATGTGAAAATGATACGAAGCCTCAGTGAGGCATTTTTTTAAGTCTGAAGTGAACCATTGATTTTAAATTATTTCAATCTCACACAAAATCAAGGATTACAGATTTTGAAGCCTTGGAATGTCACATGAGATGAGTCTCAGGTGGGAAGTCATCAGTGTGCTGGAAAGCTTTTAAACACACTCTTAATTCCTTGTTCAGGAGAGGAAGAGTTTGAGCATGTACTTAAGCGCTGTGGTTATCTGAAGGCTCGAACAGGTGTGTAAAAGGAGTTGTGAAGGAAGCTCAGCTCCTGAAAAAATGGGAATGGATCCATCTCAGGCTGCTGCGGGCACCTGCAGTGGAGCTGGCTGGGGTTCCTGCACACCTACTGGGAGAGGAGAGGACTGTTCACCTGGCTGAAAACTCTGTGGTGGAATGAGATGAATTGTGCCCAGGAGGTTCCCAGCTGTTTTCTAAATTTCACATAAATATGTCCATCCAGGAGAGAAATCTGCCAAGTAGTACATAATCAATCTACAAAATTTTACAGACATATAATTTCAGATGGCATGCTTCCTTTCATTGGCGCCATTTAGAGATCCTGTCTTCGCAGTCATAAACATGTAAAGTCAATCCAGTACTTACTCTTTTCAAGAGTTCTGGTTGTAGAAGTGCATTTAAGGAGATCTGCCCTGTTCCTCTGTCTTTATAAGAAAGGCTTTTACTGTGTCACCAATTATTTAAAATAAACTGTAAGGTCTATTCTTCAAAGTTTCAATATAACTACCAGTAAGCTTCCTCTTTTGATTTTGTACCTGCCTTCTTGTCCTCAATCAATTATATTAAGGATGACACTGAAGTTGGAGATGGTTAGAAGAATAGCCACATCTACGCTCCTGTCCCTTCTCCATTGCGTTGGTGAGCACATATAGAAACCCTGGACTGCAGTCCCTAGCTGGCTTGTGGTATACCATAAGTAAGTAGGACACGTTAACTGTGACTCTCTCACAAAGTCCTTATTAGGCTAAACCAGCAGATTTTACTCTCCTCCTTTCTCCAGGTTGCTGTGGGAGTGTAACTGATGCGCCTCATTAGAGTTCGAGATTGTGTGAGTAATCCTATTGTTTCTATCGTTCTGTGTAAAGTGTGTATAATCACCCTGCTTCCTCATGATGGTATGAGTAACCTCATTTTATGACAGGATTTTTCCATATTCCCTATTTTTTGCTCTTTAACTTGTGATTCTACTTCTGTAACTTCAGATTGATTCAGGTGAGGGAGGAGGCTGGGAGGTGGGAAGAAGAAGGGTTACAG